>NW_012267398.1:1743084-1806822 GCF_000151885.1 Dipodomys ordii | reverse complement strand
AAATGTTCCTTCTATTCCTATTTTCTCCAGAGCTTTTAGCATGAATGAATGTTGAATTTTATCAAAGGCCTTTTCTGCATCTGTGGCGATAATCATGTGATTCTTGACCTTGGCTCTGTTGACTCTTGATATGTTGGATTACATTTATTGACTTACGTATGTTAAACCATCCCTGTGTCTCTGGGATGAAGCCTACCTGGTCAACAGATAGCATTTTTATATGTGTTCAAGATCTTTCATGTAATTATCCCAGATACAGAACAGGAAGGTTGGGTTGGACTCAGACCCAGCTAAAATTTCAGAAGTGATCATTGTAATACAAAGCTTTGGGAGAAGAATTACTAAGAAAGATTTTCATTAACTAAAGACTTAGAGGCACATAGCAAGGACCATTTGGAATTTTACATTCACATGATGACAATCTAAAAGATATATCATAACATCTTCCCAAAGATATTAACATTTTTTGTCTACAATTATAAATTTACCATAGTTTAAAGAATAATTTACTTCCTGGGTTACTAAAAAATAAAAACTCAGTATATCAGACTTTTCTTATTGTAATTCACTGCATATTTTAAATATTTCATGATTGTCAAATATTAGGCTTTTGTTTAGCAAAATTCACATGAATATTTGCATATATAATTACATTACACAATTTTGCATGAATGCTAAAATATTTCATAAACATTTTTTAAACTATATAGAGTGAGAAAGGTACTCAATTTACTAATGCCTGCTAATCAATAAATTTCACTAAGGTCTTTTTCTTGAGTTCCCATAGCCCTAGTTATAATCATTTGATTTTTTTCAATTTCTTTGACCTCAGGAGTCATGTCTCTTCTTTGTGGAGAAGCATTTATGGATCTGTGAAACCAGAGAATGTATATTGCTTTTTGTACATTTGTTCCTTCTTGCCAGGGCATTTTTCTCATTAGAGAGGTTTGGAATGTCATAATGCATTATAATGAACTCATTTGTACTGCTGTCACATCTTTAAATGCTCAGCAACAGGATTTAGGATTCAGGCACCAAGTAAGTTAATCCAGAAAACAATAATATTAGTGGTTAAACCCTGGCAACAAGAAATGGATCATTTTTCAAACTCACAGGAAATATTAATGCTGCAAATTGCATTGCAGGGATTTTTGGTGCTGAAGAAAATGATGATAAACCTAAAGGAGATGAAGGTTGCACATCAGCCTATAAAAAAGTGGTCCTACCCATTCTCTTTTTAGAATTGTTATTGTAGAGTTGGCATACAGAGGGTTAAACTTACATGAATCAGATAATGAGTAATGATTATAATTTTTTTTGAATCATGTCTCCACTTCCAGTGCTCTTTCCTGGTTTTTCTCTCCTGTCCCCACCCACGAGATACCCAGGTTCCTTTTCTTCATAGTGTCTAGTGAGCACCACTATCGTATTTGTTCATCCTTGATCCACCTTTTATGTGCCTTCCCTTATCCCTGCAAATACAAACAAACAAGGTAATACAAGACAAAAGGAAAAGAAAGAAACAGCAGCAATGGCAACTAAAAAATGTCTCTAGCTTTTTTTCTTGGAGTTTATTTCATCTTATATCATCATCATTTCATTTAATATGTTCATCTTCACATAGTTATTGAACCTTTGTCAACCACTCCTAAGCATAGCCTCCTTTAGTCTCTGTGTGTGAATGTCTAGCATCCTATATAATTTATCATGTACCAGTCATACACACACATACATATCACACATATACATATAATTCAGTGTTTATTTGTAGAGTTATAAGCACATTCTATTTACCACAAATGAGGGATATCATGTAACTACTGTTTCTTTGACTCTGGCTTGCTTCACTTAATATAAATGTCTCCAACTCTTTCCATTTCCTTACAAATGGTCCAATATCATTCTTTCTGATGGATGAGTACAATTCCATTGTATATATAGCCCACATTTTCTTGATCCACTGAGAAACATCTAGGTTGATTCTAGCTAAGGTAAACAATGCTGCAATGAATGTTGTTGAAGACTCATGAAAGAAACCTTAGGGGCTGGGAAGGTGGTTCAGTGGTAGAGTGCTTGCCTTGCATGCAAGAGGCCCTGGTTTCATTTCCTCAGCACCACATAAGCAGAAAAAAAGCCGGAAGTGGTGCTATGGCTCAAGTGGTAGCGTGCTAGTCTTGAGCTGAAAAGCTGAGGGACAGCGCCAAGGCCCAGAGTTCAGGCCCTACAACTGGACCTCTCCCCCCAAAAAAGAAGAAAAAAAAAGAAACCTCAGACCTCAGTAACTATGTCTACCAAATAGATTTAATAGACATCTATAGACTATTTCACCCAGCAACATCAGAATGTACATTCTTTCTCAGCAGCACAGGCAAATTCTCCAAAATAGAACATATGTTAGTTCACAAAGCATACCTGTACATTTTTTTTAAAAAATTGAAATTATCCCCTGCGTCCTATCAGACCACAATGGAATAAACTTAGAGGTCAACAGCAAAGGTCATAACAGAAAGCTCTCTAACTCATGGAGACTAAACAGCACATTGCTGAATGAGCAGTGGGTCATTAAGGAGAATTTAAACATTTATGGAATTTAATAAAAATTAACACACAAAATGCCAGCCCTTCTGGGACACAGCAAAGGTAGTATTCAGAGGAAAATTTATACCTCTGAGCTCCTACATCAAGAAATTAGAGAAAACTCAAATCATCACTTTAATGATATACCTCAAGGTCCTTGAAAAATAAGAACAAGCCAATCCCCAAACCAACAGATGGAAACAAATACTAAAAATTAAATCAGAAATAAACAAAGAGAATAAAAGAAATCCATAGAAAGACAAAGCAAGAGACAGATTCTTTGAAAAAGTTAACAAAATTGACAGACCCCCCCTTGCAAATTTGGCTAAAAAAGAGAACATACCCAAATTAATAAAATTAAAGATGAAATTGGGAACATCGCAAGAGAAACTTTCAGGATTCAGAATCACAATATTATTAGCAAATACTTTGCAAACCTCTGTGCCAATAAATTTGAGAAACTGGAAAAAAATGGAAGCAGTCCTGGAGAACATTGAGGTCCTATCCGTTCTTCAGGCCTTGAGAGGAAACATGGAACTATTGCATGGCATTTTGGTATTTAGTTTTAGAAATGTAAATATCTTTTGAGATAGGATGCTACAAACAGACTTCCGTTAGATTTGATCCTAAAACAAAGGCCTCAGATTGGTGCTCGGCTACTCCAAGTGACCTAAGTGCACCTTTTTATATTGGGCCTGAAATGAGATTCAAACAAATCTTAATTACTTACAAACATTAAATATACAAATACAAAATTTCTCCTCAGGAAACAGGCAGATCTGCAATATTGAGCAGTCATTTCATATTTAACTTACCTCCTGGGTTGGAGTAGAAACTAGAAACCATCCATCTGATGGACCGTTCAGTTTGCCACGCAATATCATTTAATTTATTTTGTTGCCCAATATACTTTAATTTCTCTTCCTTTCCCTACAGGATGGGTTAAGAGTAAAGACAATAAAATCAGTTACAGTCTGAAAGTGGATGCATTTGGTTCAATCTTTAGTTATATAAACTTGCACATACATTTGATTACTGCTACAGATAACCTGTATTTCTAACCTAGACCAATATGGCTCAGTAAGGCCTATCACATTTGTAGATGTTGCCAGTTTGATGTTAAGTTTTTTTTGCTTTGTTTGTTTTTTGTTGTTGTTGTAGGGTTTGTGAGGTGCTGGTCCTGGGGCTTGAAATCAGGGCTGGGGTACTGTCCCTGAGATATTTTGCTCAGGGCTAACAGTCTACCACTTGAACCACAACTCCACTTCTGGCCTTTTGGCGATTAATTGAAGATTATAGTCTCATGGATTTTTTTGACCAGTCTGGCTTCAAACTGAGATCCTCAGAACTCAGACTCCTGAGTAGCTAAGAGTACAACTGTCTGGGAAGATAAAAACAAGCCAGGAGGAATTTTGAGTGGTTGCAAGCTACTGCCATAGAAGAGGATGACAAGATATTTACCATAGCTAAGATATGGAACCAACCCAGATGCCCCTCAGTAGATGAATGGATCAAGAAAATATGGTATATATACACAATGGAATTCTATGCCTCCATCAGAAAGAATGACATTGCCCCATTTGTTTAGGGAATGGAAAGACTTGGAAAAATTATATTAAGAGAAGTAAGTCAGGCCCAAAGAAACATAGATCTCATGGTTTCCCTTATTTGCAATTACTATCATTTGTCTGAGACAAGCAGAAATGATCAGATCAGTTGATGTTAGGTGAAATGAACCCCAAGATAAGGACTCAAATGTTTTTTCTTTCTTGCGATTGTTTCTAACACATTTATAAGATGATTTCTTTGTGGCTTTGTATGTCCCTCCCCCATGGTATAACCCCTGCTTCATTGTATTTGATGTTTGTATAATTTGTGGATGGAAAGGGCAAAAACAAATTGTTTAAGTAGGGATACAGGTGGACCCATTACAACAATGAGATGTACAAGTCGTTATGTTGAAAAACGAACTTTACAACTTTGAGGGGGGGTAGAGGAGGAAGATGGGAAGGGAAAAAAAGCAAAATAAAAAAATTTTAAAAAAGAAAAAAAAAAGGATGACAAGAACCTATGTCAGAATGGAAGCAGACGGCACCTGAGCAAGGATCCTGGGAGGTGTCGATGTAGGGATGGGTGCTGTAGAAAATGCAATGATGAATACAGGTGAGAATTCAGAAGAGGCGTGAGTTGAGCTGTTCAGGAATCTGGCTGCAAAAGGAAAACATGAACTTGTGTGGCGTTAACGGGTACTTGGATTGATGCCACGTGCCCATCTGTATACAGAGGGGTTTTGCCAGCCCAGCAGCTGTGCTAACAGATGGAAACTAAGCTGAGCTCTTGGTTGGATAGGTGGGAGGAAAGGCAGACAGAATAAGAATTAATCCTTCCATGTCTTAACACTCACAATCACATTTTCTCTTCAGTATTAAGACAGTACAAGAAAGTAATTAGCCATTTTGAAGCTAATTGAAATGATAAAAATAGATCCAAATCATCTGTGTATGTAAGTAAATGTGAAAAAGGCATTTTCATTACTTTAGGAACAATTTTCTTTCTGAAATTTAAAAATGTAAGAATTAGGTGATTGACATTTGCGGTTATATTTTGCCATGTGATTAAATTGTAACAAAAAATGTGTGAAAATTTGTTAATAATCACTTAACAATATCAATGATTTAAAGGTAATATAGAACATAGAACAGGTATATGCTAAGTATTATGCTATTTCATTCTTACAAGCTTGCAAGGTAAATGAATTATTCATATTTTATGGATGAGAAAGAGGTGAGAACAAGAGCTCACAGAACCAGTGAATAGGAGTCCAGGATTGCAATAAAAAATGTTCTGACCTCATCAGCTCTATATGGGAAGAGGAGTGGTGATACACTGATCCATGTCAAAAGTTGCTTTCTATTGTTCGGATAATACTCTAAGTGTATTGGAAATATGCCTGAATATTTTACAGATAGAAGAATGCTCTGGTGAATAGTTCTGACTTGCTAGATAATCCACATGAAAAACAGCAAGTATGGGTACTCATTTCACACAAAAACCTTCAGTGAGTAGCTAACTATGGAATTAATCTAATTGTTGTGAAATAAGAATCTGTAAAGTGATACTTTTGATATTTCCCAATTCTTGTGTCACACGTTTCTTTTTTCTTGCGAATAGAGCTGCTGAGGAAATATGGCTGAAAGACAACATCTTTGCTTCATTTTCTGATATCAGAACTTTATTTTTTATTTTTTGGTGGTACTGCGGTTTGAACTCAGAATTTAATGCTTGGTAGCCAGGCTCTCTGATGCTGGAATTCTGACTATCACCACTCTCTTTTTTTTGTTCTGGTTGTTTTTTAAATTGTATTTTCTTATTTATGATAAATGTACACAGTCTTATCTTTAAACAGTTGTACAAAAGTGTTTCAATTAAATGGGTCAACTTATGAGTACAATGTATCTTCCCATTATTCTCACCTACATGTATCCTAACCCAACTCAACCCCTCATGTTTCCTTTTCCAAATTATTTACTTTAAGGATCATGACTATTATTTGCACACTTTCCTCCTCTCCATTCATTATAGGATCTTGCTTTTTGTCCAGCCTGGATCATGGTCTGCCTATTTATGGTTTCTGGTATACCAGGAATGACCAGCATTCACAAATATGGTCATCTTTTTATGTTCAGAACAGAGGTCTCTTGAGCTTTTCACCTAGGCTGATCGCAAATCAGTACAAGGATTAATGTTTTACTTAATAGTTTTATTATACACATCTATGTTAAAAGATATTTTATATGTTGCTGCTTCATTTATGTAAGTAAAATTTTGTTCAGTATTTTGCATTTTATTTAACGGTGTAACTTGTAAATTTTTTCCTTGAAAACTTATGAGGTTTTGGTATCAATGTGATATAAACCTAAAAATAATGAGCAAACAATTTTGTTTTTTTTTCTTTTTCTACATTTGGGAATCATTCTTTGAGTGTAAAATCTTTGGAAGAATTATTGGTCAGAAAAGCATTTTTCTCTATTAAATCATCATAGGTAACAACTTCTGTACCTGAAACTCTTGTTTGTGGAAAAGTTTTTAGTAATTTGAGTTCTTTAATCAATGTAAGTCTATTTATGTTTTGTCTTCTTCTGGAATCTTTACATAATTTAGCACCTTTATTAATATTATCTCTCAATTATTTTATTTAAATGTTGAAATGCATTAACACAAAGATTGCTGTTTCTGTAATTTCATGCCTTCATTATCTGTATTTGTGTCTTACTTTGAATTCCATTCCATGTCGATCCTTAATTTTTCTTTCTTCTTAGAGCATCTCATGACAATTTACTCATTTTTGAAAGAATCTTTTGTTCTCATTGTCTTATGTTTATTTTCTATTTAATTTCTCTAGATTATTTATTCCTTGTATATTCATCACATTTCATTTTGTTCACTTTCTAACTCAAGATAGTTAATTAATTCCCTAGACTTACCTCAAAGAAGCAATTTAGTTGTGTGCCACTTCTGTATAAGTAGCAATTTGATCATTCGATCTTGTGTCATTTTTATTTTCTAATTCTACTTGATATGATTTTGAAAGTTGTTTCTTTATATGCAAATGTACAAAAATTATTTTTCTATTTTAATTATGTTTAGGCATAGACTATGATTTCTCTAAGGAAGACATTAAAAATTCATTGTAATTTGCTTTTTTAAACTGGCAAACAATCAAGTTAAAAAGTTTTGTTATTCAAAAAGTTTATATTTACAGTTTAATTTTGCAGATGAGTATCCACTTGTTCCAGCACCATTTTTTAAAAAGACAATCATTTCTCAATGATTTCACTTTGAACGTTTTACCATAACTATCATGGTAGTTTAAAACTTTCAACATAATCAGTATAGATAAACATAATCAATATAGATACATTGACCTGGATATAATCTTATGTCAACATTAATTTGATAACTATAACTTAAAATAATTTTTGAAAGCATGGAGTATTTTTTAATAAAACACTTTATTAGAGATATGTTGTACTTAAACAAACTCTGAGAATGAGTTTGCCTTTTTTTTTTTTTGTCAGCCATGGGTCCTGAATTCTGGGCCTGGGCTCTGTCCCTCAACTCTTTAACACAAGGCTAGCACTCTACCACTTGAGCCACTCTGCCATTATCTGACAATTTCTGCTCATGTGATGCTGAGGAATCGAACCCAGAGCCTTATGCATGCAAGGTAAGTACTCTACCACTGAGCCACCTTCCCAGCCCTGCTACTTTTTGAGAAAAAAAATCACATTTATTTAGTAGGTATTGTGTTGACTCTACAAATAAATTTGGTAAGAAATATCATGTTATCTATCCTGAGTGTTCCCACCTAAGAATATGAAGTAACTCTACATTTATTTGTATTTTCGTTTGCATCCTTCAACAATATTTTGATGTTTTCAAAATATGGGTAACACATTTCATTACAATATTTATGTTTCATTTCATCTTATATTTAATTATATTTAATTTTGTTCTTGAGGCTGCTATGTTAATTAAATTGCGTTCTATAATTCTATCTGCATTATTTGGGGATACTTTATTGCTCATATATGAAAATACAGTGCTATCTCACTTGAGGAAAATAACCCCATGCATAAACTATAGTAGAAACTATAAACTTTAGTATAAAGATTCTGCATTCCAGTTACTGATTTATCAAGCCATAGCATCTTGGCAATTTTATGATAATAGTCCAACCAGAAAGAACTGAAACAATATAGATACCGGACGATTCCATCACTGAAAGGTCACTGATGTTGTCTAGTTACAGTCATGAGTTCTTCCGTGTTCTCTTCCTCTTCTTTAATCAGTGACCAAGTTTCTCTGATTTCTGTTGCTATCATTACTCATTTTAAACGTTCTATCAATGGACTAACACAACATGCAACCTATTGGCATGGATTTGTAAGATGCACCTTGATTCTTTGGAGATTTATCTTATTTGTTGTGATTACCAGTAGTCTGTTCCTTTTTAGGGGCTAGTAGTATTCTATGCTATGGGTATTTAAGTCTTTATTTGTAAGTTTCAGCATTCAGCTTTGCAGATTCTCCATCACCTTGGGATTATTCTCTAGAGCTGAATTGTTGGTTTTATGGTGTTACTGTATATATAATTTACACTTGAAAATTCCAAACTTTTCCACAATGGCTGCACATTTTACTTTCTTATGAGGAATGTATAGAAGAGGCAGTCTCTTGGTATCATCATAGGCATTTGGTTTTGGCCTTGGTTTTCCCTTCAGTCACTTTGGTAGATATGTAGTGATATCTCATGATGGTTTTAATTTGCCTTTCCCTCATGGCACTGTTTTCAGGGCTATTTATCCTTGCTGGTGAAATATCTTATATCCTTGTAAGACTTTTGATCATTTTCTAGATACTGATTTTTTGTTACATTATCTTTTTTTCTCTATGACAGTCCTAGGACTTGAACTCAGAGCCTGGGCATTCCCTAAGCTTTTTCTTTTTTTCTCAGCATTGGTTCTCTACTCTAGCCACTTGAGCCACAGCTCCATTTCTAGCCTTTTGGAGGTTAATAGGTGATGAGTCTCACCAACATTCATGTCCAGGCTGGCTTTGAACTGTGATCCTCAGATTTCAGGCTCCTGAGTAGATTTTAACAGAGTTTTTAGGCTCTAGATATTATTCCTTCCTTAGTTACATGGCTTGTAAAATCAAAATCCAAACTGAAACAAAACAAAAAATATCCTCTTGCTTTGTCGTGTGACAGCCATTTCCTTTATGAGAGAAGCTACGGTTTTTCTAGTTTCTCATGGAATTGTCTTTGCATGTCTGTTCAAATGATATTTTATATATGCACAGCACAATTTCTTGGTTATATTGAAGTATTTCATTTTGAGGATATTATGCAACTAGCACAAGTTTAAAATTTGGGGTTCGAATCATTTCATGCTAACACATAGCAATACAACTTCTTTGTCTCATGTTGCGATATTGCTAAGCTGATTTATTACTTCCAGCAATTTTCACTAGATCACTATATTATCTGCATAGACAGGCATTCCTTCTGCAAAGGGAGGCCTCGTGCTTGTTTTCCAGTCTCTGTGTTAGGAGTTTTTCCCACCTTGACCAGGACCAATGTCTAACATAAACAACTTAAGAGAAGGGAAGTCTCAATACCTCAAAGACTTCAACATAGTGGGCCTGACATCTCCTGCTGTGGTCTTTGGTGAGGCGCATGATGTCAGAGATGGCAGCAGAGGCCCCTCACTCATGGCAAATAGGAGGCAGAGAAAGGGAATACAAGAAAGTCATGTCAGGATCTAGCCTCCAGGGACATGCTGGAAAATGACCTGCTTCCTTCAGTTCGGGCCCTTGTACTTCCCATCATCCCCTAATAATGTGATCACATTGTGAAACATTGGGAATTAATCTATTGATTAGATCCTAACTCCTGCTATGCACTCACTTTGCATAATCCCATCACCTGGAACCAAACCTCCATAATCACAGCACCTGGAACCAAACCCCAATAAATGAGCCTGCAGGAGACCTGTCATATCTTCATCATATCAAAATCCCATCCTTTTATCTTACTTTGTTCTTATCTTTTTAGCCTTCCTCTATGGTGTTAAAATATAAAAAATGATGAGAGAAAGGAAGCTTGCCTTATTCCTAATCTTAGAGGAGAAAGGATCCATTTTGTCATCATTCTCTGTGATGCTAGTGGGAGGTTTTTATAGATTTCCTTTTATTAGATTAAAGAAGTACTGTTGACCTCTTTCGTTTCCTTCACATAAAATCGCTTTTGTAGAGAAGATACATAAGATACAAAAGGCCTGGGAGGAGTTCTTGCGTCACTGCTTTCTCAATCTTTCCCTGAGTTTTGAGCCACAATTACTCTTCATAGGGATAGATTTTTTTCATGGTCTTTTCACAGGAATATATGGTACAATTCATATGAAAAAAAGCCTAGAAGTGAGTTCAGGCCCTTCCATTTTTATTCCCTCTCTGGAATTCTCTGTTCCACTAGCCTTTTCAAGCTGTTGAAGCTTATCTCTCATTGCAGGTATTTGGTTTTATCACCTGCATGTCTGTATCATTTTTACCCTTTTGGTCACTATGATTTCTTTTTGCATTTCTACCCAGATGGATTGTCTGTACCCTTACATTTCTAATGGATTTGTAAACAACCATGCATTTGAATTCAGCTGACTCTTTCTTTTTAAAATCAGCATCAGAGCACTGCTTTTTCCAGGTTGCTATACCTCTGAACAAAAGCCATCTTTCTCTCTGTATATACACAAATATTTAATACAAAATACTTCTACCTGTAGTTCCATAGGAGGAGATTTTGGTTTCCTGATCTACTATAGTATAGAAATTATGCTTTGGTTGTCTATGGGACTGCAGATTATCTCTTAGTTACATTGTTCTTTGACTAATTTGGATCACTTCCGAGCACAATTAACATATTGTGGAAAGAATCACTGTAGAAATGTGATGGGATAATGGAAATTAAGGCAAGAAAAGCTATTAGAGAGAGCAAAATATTCATATTGCAATACAGAAAATATTTAATTAAAAAGTAAACAGCAGTCACCACTTCTAGGCCAATGATGCATTCTGCAAGTAAGATCCAGAATATTAAGTTGGAAATGTGATGTCCTGAGCCTTCCCCACAGACTCAAGTTTCTACACCAGAAAATCTATAGGTAAGCTCAGAAGTTTGCATTTTACCATGTATTCCACGTAATTCTGATGTATACAATAGCTTGAAAAGCACTGATTAAATCATATGATACAGCTAATCATTTGTGTAAACACTGAACAAAATGGCACAGCACTGAGGAAAATGGTGTGTGGAATCACCAGCACATTTGTTCCTGGTCTATATCTAAGATCAGACTACCATCAATCTGTGTGAATAGGCTCAGGAGACCCTGCTCTGAGACCAACCTGACTAACACAAGAGCTAGTTTGATTCTGTTTCAATGATGCTTCCTTTGGTGGCTCTGTATTTCTCTGTCTACTTCTTACTGCTCAGACAATTTTCTACCTACAAAGATGACCACAGGGGTTTCTGATGCGATTTTTTATTGTTATTGTGGAGTTGCTATACAGAGGGTTTACAGTTGCATGAATCAGGTAATGAGTAATGAGTACAATTCTTTTTGAACCATGTCTCCCCTTCCATGGCTCTCTCCCTCCCACCTCCACCAAAAAGATAACCAGTTCATTTTCCGCATACTGCCTAGTGAGTAACACTGTGGATTTGTTCATCATTGTTGCTCCTTTAATGTACCCTCCATTACCCTCTCGAATACAAACAAACTAGCAAATAAGACAAAAAGAGGAGGAAAAAAATACAGAAACAATGGCAACTAAAATACATCTCTTGTTGCTTTTTCTTGGAGTTCATTTCATAGGATATTATTTTACATGATCATCTCAACCTAGATATCTAAAGGAGTTCATTTCATAATATTATTTTATATGATCATCTCAACCTAGATGTGCTTAGTGGACAAATGGATCAAGAACATGTGGTATTTATACACAATGGAATTCTAGTCATTCATCAGAAAGTGTGATATTGTAGCATTCGTGAGGAAATGAAAAGACTTGGAAAAAAATTATAATAAACTAAGTAAGTCAGAGCCAAAGAAACATAGGCTGTATAGTTTCCTTCTTTTGTGGTAACTAGAGTGTGCCTATAAATCTACAAGTAAAGACATTGAATGATATATACAATTCATATGTCATATATATATGTATGTATACATATACATATATATGCACAAACTCTAGGACATGATTAATTATATAGGACTCTAGTCATTTACATACCGAGGCCAAAGGAGGATATGCATAGGACTGACTGACAAAGGCTCAATATTTATGGCAATTCTTGATTCCATTTATACTTTGACCTGGTACTTGTCAAGTCTGCTGGATGTAGCCACTCTCTTCTGACCACATATCAAAACTAATAACTAAATCTCTCAATAGTTGAGGTCTGTAGTTTTCAAATTCTTTGAAGCAGCAAAATTATTTCTCCAAATGGAATCTCACAAGTATCCCAATCTATACAATGACACATGAAGAGCCATTCTGAATGCACACAGCAGCTGGATACCTAACAGCACAGGCCATGCAGAACAGCACAGAGGTGCTCTTGGGCTTTCCTGCTTCGTGGTGTGCTCATCCTGAAAGGGCCATACGGAGTTTTATCTGTAATAGATAGCACAGGTTGGGTGATCATTTTAAACTTGGTAAACTTGAATCCTGGAAGATCTGAAAGCCCTAGCATGAGAAAGTCGCAGGTCTAATGTCTTTTAGCCAAATGTGATTTAGTTTTTCATTGAAACTCATTAGCTAAACATCTTTCTAATATTAAAAGAAATAAAGTGATTGGGGATTGGGGAAAAAGATGGTGGGGGTAACTAAGTTCCCTTAGATGCACCCATTACATTATATTGTATCAACCTTGTAAACCTCTTGATGTTCAGAAAAATAATAATCAGAAAAAGCTCATGAGTGGTTTTGATGATTACTCTCTATTATATGTGTTGGAAGTAGGACTTATATTTCTGGATGCATGCACTTTTTATGTGGTGGGGGGTTCCAGTTCTGGGACTTGAACTCAGGGCCTAAACACTGTTTCTAAACTTCTTTTACCTCAAAGCTTGTCACTTTGTTATTTGAATCACAGCTGGGCTTTCAACTTTGGGGTGGTTCATTGGAGATAAGAGTATCACAAACTTCGCTGCCCTAGCTGACTTCAAACCAGAATTCTCAGGTCTCAGCTTCCTGAGTAGCTAAGATTGTAGGTATGAGGCACTAGCTCCTGGCCACTTACAACTGTGAGGAATTTTATATCCTCTTTGATGCTTGCCATTGAAAAGGCACTTTGCTCACCAAAATGATCTCACACATGGAATCTGCATGCTAAATAAAGGCGACCTACTAAAAGTTCCAAGAATGTATCAATTTCAGACTAAGTTGCCATAATTATTTTATTCTTATTTTTTATAAAATTCATTTGGAAAAATAATGAATGATAGTTGGATAAACCTAAAACCTGAAGGGGGGAAAAACAGACAGTGGTGGCACATGCCTATAATCCTAACTTCTCAGGAGATTGAGAGCTTAGGATCATGGTTTGAAGCCAGCCCAGGCAGACAATCCATTTAATCAGAAAAAGCCACATGTGAAGAGGTGAAGGTAGGGCTCAGTGTTAGAGTGCCAGCCTGGTGTATCAAACAACAGTAAAAGGCCCTGAGTTCAAGCCCCAGTATTGACACACATATGCAAGTGCATGCACACACACCCAAACGCACACACCTCAAAGAATATGAAGAATATATAGTGCTACTAATAATAATGTGACTAATAATGTGATATTAATAATAAAGTGTCTACCATTATTTAACCACTATGTAATATGGAAAAAAGTCCCTGAATATCTTCCCTCAAGCATTTATAGATGAAAGTCACTATTTCTTTTTGAAAAGCAAAAATATACTTTTTTTTTGTTGGTCCCAGGGCTTGAACTCTGGGTCTGGGCACTGTCCCTGAGCTTTTCATCTCAAGGCTAGTGCTTTACCACTTGAGCCACAGTGCCACTTCTAGTTTTCTGAGTGGTTTACTGGAGATGAGAGTCTCACGGACTTACCTGCCTGAGCTGGCTTTGAACAGCAATCCTCAGATCTCAGCCTCCTGAGTAGCTAGGATTACAGTCATGAGCCACCGGCACTTAGCTCAAAAGTATACTTTATTATTGCAATATTTGTATTTATTTTAATTTGTAAAAAACTAGGAAAAATATGCATTAAATATCATAATAAAGAGAAGAGTTACCTAAGCCAACATTTTGACTAATTAGGAAATTTAATTGCATTTTCACATAGTCTAAAATAAATTTCTAATCAAGTTTTCTGAGCCACAAAAATATTAATGTCTATTGACTTTCTCACTAATTGCCTGGCAGAGAGTAACACAGATAGTTGTACTGACTTTCTTGCCTACAATTCTATAAACAAACATTCATTTATACTTTTGAGACATAGACCTACCTAAGTAATTACATTCATAGATCACCTTCCATTTGAAGTTATTCCTTAATTGAAACCACTGGATAAAATGTCCCTTAGTACTGGCTGAATCACCACTGTCCAAACATAATGTGTCGGATAAATATTCAGGAATCCCTATTTTAAGATAATGCATAGCATTTATCAGCTTACTTGACTTTTTCAGAACAACTAACCGGTATGTTTTTGTAAATGCTTAAGTAATAATTAGAGAAGAATCTTCTACCAACTCTGGAAGGCAGAGAAATAAGGAAACCAGAACTGAAATGCTAAGATAGACCAAAGACTTGTTCAGAGACCAGAAATATGAATTTCTCAGGTTGTCAAATATTAAAGAAGGGAAGGAGAGAGAGGTCTGTGTGTGTGTGTGTGTGTGTGTGTGTGTGTGTGTGTGTGTAGAGAGAGAGAGACAGACAGACAGACAGACAGACAGACAGGCAGGCAGGCAGGCAGGCAGGCAGGCAGACAGGCAGGTAGACAGACAGACATACACACACACACACACACACACACACACAGAGCAGATAGACAGAGATAGAGGCACACAGGAAACACAGGAAACACAGGAAAAAAGAGATATAGAAAGATACACAGAGGCAGAAGATAGACCAAGAGACACACGTGCAGGGAGAAAGAAAAACAAGTGCAACAGAGAGAGACAGAGACAGAGACAAAAATAGACACAGAAGTGAAGACACATACAGAAAGAGAGAGAGAGAATAAAGGAATAAAGATACTGCTGAGCACACGGACTTGGACCAGGTTGCTTCCTCTGGAAGACAGCCCATGCGCTGCCTGTCTGAATTGAGTTCTCACCAGATCCTGATGGGTAAAGGATGTAAGTGTACAATGGAGAATTATTCAGCCATCAAGAAGAATAAAATTATGTGCTCTTTCTCTTTTGTATTTACAAGGTATATAGAAATGGAGATTGTCATGTTAAATGAACCAAGCCAGACTTAAACCAGTATTTTCTGCTCTCTCTCATATGCACCTTTAAGTAATGAATGACCAAGTGAAAAAAGTCTGTTTCAAGGTAGGAAAGGGAAGGGTGAAAAGAGAGGGAAAGAGGATATAACATTGTACACATGTATAAATCATGGCACTATTTGTGATAGAAAAGAAAGACCTCAAATAGCTGCTTGTGGAAAAAATGAAAACCTCATTTGGTTTTGCAGAGTACATGGTAGCACAAATTAACTGTGGTGACTTTGTTATGACCTAAACACTTTACTAAAAATATTTATTTTAATCTCTTTAGGAATAAAAGATTTCAGTCAAACCCTCTATTGATGAGTGCTTCTGAAAAGAGCTTTTAGTTGACAATTTGCTTAATGAGATTTATTGTGAGTTTTTTTTTTCTCCAGCAAATAGTCACTGCAGACAAGAAGCAAAACGTAAGATCCGAATTGAATTGTTTAGGTATATGCCCCCACTCCCACCTTTATAAAGAATCTATCTCCTGTTCCTGAATTGTTTCTTCTCCTATTATTTTTACTTAGTCCTTCATTTTCCTGCATCCATCTAAACATTCATTCTTCAGCCTCCACTGTGATGTTCAGGTGAAGAAGAGGAAAGAAAGAGCTTAGCAACCAACTCAGAGGCTCAAGCCAACGTAGTCCTGAAACCAGCCATAGGGGCCACTTCATGCATGGGTAAAAACTCTGAAAGGGGAATAGATGATTAAACATTGAGAACCCTTCCACCCAGGCATGATGAGAACCTGTCACACAGAGCCACACAAACCTGTCAACTTCTTTCTCTTGCTGTAGAAAGGGCAGGTGCTGCATATTGATGGGCTTCAGAGAAAAGCCACAAAGCAAAGGTAGATCTCTGCATGACCTGTCACTATGCACTAGTGATATAACTGCTATTCAAGATAGGTGCTATTTAGTAGTTCTTACTATGACACATACTAGATGAGAATAAGCATACATATATCATAAGGACAGTGAAAGTTGAAGAAAAACAGGTAAGTAACAAAAGCAGGAATAGGATTTTGACCAAGTCAAAGGATGATTTTCTCTAGCTAACTTGATCTCACTGGAAGAAGCTGGTCATGATGGCACATTCTTGTCCTACCAACCATAAAGGGAAGCAGAAAATTGGTGGACTACAGTCCAGGCTTACACCAGATCCTATCTCAAAAAAAAAGCAGCAAATCAAAGGGCTAGAAATGTGGCTCAGTGGCACAGAGCCTGCCTTGCGAACAGAGGCCCCGAGTTTAAGCAGCAGTATTGTCAAAAAGAAAAAAAAAGAAGAAGAAGAATTCTAGGAGAAAGGTAAGCAAAAATGAGAAGAATCAGTTATTGGAGCTATGTATGTATTTAATTAAATGCAATTTCATATTATATACTCCACTTTACAGATGAGAATTCAAAACTAACTTCATAAGGGACAGAAGTGGAATGCAAACTTTGTTGGGATGCATTCCAAAGCCCATATTTGGCTCTTGCAGTTATTTGCCTCTGGATGCCAACGAGAGATGAACCATTCATGAGTAATATCCTCAGCCCAGTCCTGATGGAGAGAGACGCTGGTAACAGTCCAGACTGGACCACTTTGGAACACCAGTAGGTTAGTTTCTAGTTGCTAGAGAGTTGCTTTGAATCTCTGAAGGAAAATAAGATTTATCCAAAATATTATAGAATTCTAGGGAGAAAATTCCAGCATCATTTGTTGTGTTGTTAAAAGTTGTATGCAAATACTCCATCATGTGTCAGAAGATTGGGTACCATTTCTAGTCAGCCATCTAAAAGTCCACCATGCAAGTAAAATCATTCCAGTCTCTCAGGCTCAAAGCCCTGGAATTAGTCTTCACAATTCTAATTATTTATACCCTAGTGCTTTCACCTGATTGTCTCAACTGCCTCTCCAATGTTCCTCTTGCCCTTGCACTTGTCCCCTTTACAGAAGGAACTGTGCTTTATGCAGCCTGGTGTGGATCCCTTGAAACTGCCTGCTTCTCCTCTGTAAAACCTCTCCCAGCTCACTCAGGATAAAGTCACAATCTGTACACTGGCTTATGGGGCAGATAGCCTCTCCACTGCTCTCTCTTCCTGTAGTCTCCAGCCTCACTTTTGATTTCTTCCCTTTGCTCCAGCCAGGTCTTCCTGCCATTTCTGAATCTCTGCACCATACTCCTTCCTTGACAACTGCAAGAGGACTGTTTCTTCCCTTGAGATTCTTTACTCCTACCCCAATTCTCTTCTTCCGTTCCCTCTGCCTTTGTCCATATGCCGCTTGTCAAAAGGTGTATACCTTTCCCACCCTGTGTAAAATAACACTACCTTTTACTTAAGATGAAGAACTTTATCTTTTTAAATATCAATATACCATACTGAGAAAATAATTTTTATACACTTGCTAAGTAGAAAGGGACTTGAGAGAGGTAGACATAACTAAACTCTCTCTTCTGGTCCCTGGGTTTCCTGTATCAGGGAGATCTCTTGGAAAGCAGCACTTGTGCAGCATTTCCTCTTCCCCAGGACAGTACTGGGAAGCCAGGGGGGGTAGCCACATCCATTTGGGAATATACCTACTTATCATTCAACACATCTGTTTTTATTCCTGAACATTTGCATGAGGAAATGTAAACTGCAATCCTCATAACTGAGGATCTCAATTGTAAACCCGAGATAGGGACACAAGTGGTTTTTTTTCTTGCTTGCTATTGTTCCTAACGTATTTATAATGTACCATGTGATTTTTTTTGTTTCTATGTATGTTCCTCCCCCACAGTATAACCCCTGTTTTCACTGATGTCTGTCCCCTGCATCTTGTATATACACTTCTCTAACTTGGGGAAGGGAAGGGAAAAAACAAAATTCTTAAGTAGGGATACAGGTTGACCCATTGTAACAATGAGATGTACAAGACACTATGCTGAAAACTGAACATTACAAATTAGGCGAGGAGGAGGGGTGGAATGGGGGGGAGTGTAGTTGTGGAGATGGGAGGGAAGGGATGGTAGGGGAAAAACAAAGGAGGAGGTAACAATGCTTGATAGGAAATGTACTCATTACCTTGGTCATGTAACTGTAATCTCTCTGTACAGTACTTTTACAATAAAAACATATTAAAAAACATGGTAACAGAACTTTCCAGTTAGATGGACTTTTGAAATCAAAATTGTAACTCATAGCAAATATATGACACTGCTTCATGAGTACATTCAAAATCTATATGAATAAGATGTGTGTTTGTTATAAAATAGGCCCAAATTTCTTGAGTATATAAAGAAAATATGTCCATTCTTCCTACTCTGGTAGTTTCTAGAACTTTTACAAGGAGGGACCTAGGGAGAAGGATGTAGTGATGACAACTGTAATGAGATCAAGTAGTTTTAATTTGATTAAGTTATATTTTCATTATGTACAGGAATAGCTCACTATTTCTATAAAGATCTCACAGGTTCATCAATTTTTGGTTTGTGGATATACAGAAAACTTGAATTATTTGGATTTCTCTTGCATTGAAATAAATTTAGGTTGCCCTAGATTTGCAACTAATGTGGAAAGAAATGTGCACACTAAATGTGTTCATCTGGTCTTTGCATCTTCAGCTATGCTTTTATGATAAAATGTGTAGCCGATTCTGCAATTATACAATCCTTTCTCTGCAGCTGTGAAATGGTATAAACAGCCTGGGAACTTCAAGTATTCACCTTGTGTTCTTCCGTGCAAGAATGGATTACAGCCCTATCCATGCAGAATGCTATTTGTTTGTCTTGGGTGCATCCTTCATCATGATCATTGCATCCCCATCAGCTTTCTACCACCTGAGCCCACGCTTAAAAGTTCAGAGATGTCCCCTCCTCTGTATTTCTCCCATCAACTTTGGGACCTCCCCAGACTCCACTCTCACAGGAATTTCTAGGGTACTATATCCATTTCGCTAAGTTCTACATTAAAAATGTTTTCATAGGAAAAAGTTTTGATGAAGTAAAAACCTTGATGTAAGCCAGGCACTAGTGGCTCACACCTGTAATCCTAGCTACTCAAGAGGCTGAGATCTGAAGATCTTGGTTCAAAGGCAGCCCAATCAGACTCTTATTTCCAATCAACTACCAGAAAACCAGAAGTGGTGCTGTGGCTCAAGTGGTAGAGCACTAGCCTTGGGCTGAAGAGCTCAGACAGGGCCCAGCCCAGAGTTCAAGCCCATGACCAACAGAAGAAAAAAGATTGGTATATAATATATTAATTCCTACAACTATTATTTGAGCTAGAGAGTATTTTTCAAGATACAAGAAAGTTGTTTGTAATCTCTTTTTCTCTTTCTCTCTTTCTCTCTTGCTCTCTCTTTCTCTTTCTCTTCCTTCATATTAGTCCTGAGGCTTGCACTCAGGATCTGGGTGCTGTCCCTAAGCTTTTGTGCTCTAGGCTAGCACTCTACTATGAACCACCACTTCATTTCCAGTTATTTTTTTATATTTTGGTGATTAATTGAAAGAAAGAGTCTCATGGTATTTCTTGTCGAGGCTGGCTTTGAACTGCAATCCTTAGCTCTCAGCTTCCTGAGTAGCTAAGATTACAGCAGTGAGTCACTAGCTCCAAGTATAAAATGCTTTGTTAAGGAATTCCATGATGTAAACATTCTTTTAGTTCATTTTTTGTTGCTGTTGTTTTTGTTATTGGTGCTTGGGTATGTACTCAGAATCTCATGTTTCCTAGATGGGCACTCTACTATTTGAGCTTGGCCCTAGCCGTGGACTTTTAATTAAATGTATAAAGTTTCAACAGAATTCATAAATTAAATCATTTTGGGAAAGATTTTATTTGCAAACAACCTTATAAAGTTTTGTTGCTCCAATGAGTGAAGCAACTGAGGTTTTAGATAAAATTTGTTCAGACTCTAATCTCATATTAGAACAGTAATATATTCAACCTATTTTCCTAAAGTAACATTTCAGGGAATCTCATAAAAGTTTTATTCCTGAGCATTCAAACCTCTCTGTATAATGAGCCAGCAGAATAATAGCAAAATAGGCAAATAGGAGCCATGGAGATGGGTTGGAAGGCCATTCTTTATTTCTGGATTGTGAGGAGATAGTATTCTCTTTTTTGCCCCAAAGAATTCATTATTGAGATGAAATAACTACATAAATTTCACAGTGCTATGGCATAGTTATACGTAGCTAAAGTCACAAACACCTTTTAACTTTCACACTGATAGTCATCATCATTCAAATCTACGAAGCTTATGAGATATATAAGTAACTAGCATTTGCCAAAACCAAGTTCTCCCTATGTCCTACTCTGCCAAGGATCAGACTCCAATGTGGGGGCCTACAGAAGGATCCCTCCAAAACCAGGCTTCTCAGGAAGGGGCTACCGGTAGTACCAATTGGATCTAGAGAGAAAAACACCAGGTGACTTACTCAACACACTATTACTTGACAATTTCCACAGCTACAAATGGAAAATAATCATTAATCCTCAGAGGATCAGAAAGATGCTAATGAGAAGAGACTTTTACCTACTATCCTCTGTCACATCCGGATTTAATCTGTGTTTACACTGACTTTTATTTTTAGCTCTACATTCCTAAGTTAAATATGGCATGCAAAACTGCACAATGGAGTGACTAGTGTATACTGAAAACTAATGAACACTGTGATATTGATAACTACTAACTTATCTTTCCCAGCTTGTTCAGCATTTGGCTTCTTCAGTTTAAATCTCTTCAGTGAGATTTGAGAATAGCTACGAGTTGCTGGTATCTAATGTGTCTTTATAGCATTGGCAATGAGAAAATATTAACATAGTCAAATAATCTGAATTCAATACCCATCAAGGGCAGTTCAGATGAAGATTCTGCACTGTATTCTCAAATTATTCCACACATGCTGTTTGCTTAGCTCTCCCTCCAGCTGTACAGACTCCATCAGCAGGATCATGGCCACACAGGTACAATTTGACTGTGGCTAGTAAAAAGCATCAACTTGAATTTAGAAGGAAGGGAAAGAACATGTTTAGGAAAAGAGAAAGCATCTTCCATCTAGGTCATACATTAATGTAGAACTACATTTGTCTGCCAAAGACTAGATTTGATTGCACATATATTTTGAGAAGCACTTGCACAATTTCCTATCTGGGATGAGGATATTGGTGTTATATCCAATGTTGCATGTAGTAGTGGTGACCCAGATTGGCATAGGTAGTGGGATGAGGGGATGTACAGCTAGCAGGCTAGACATCAGTCCAGCACTCTGTCACCATGGTGATAATGGTGTCTAAAAAGATGATAGCAATAAATGCAGTGTCTGATTACCCTAGAGAGGCCACAGAGGCCAACTGACAAAGTGATAGTCTAAGTACCCATCCCAGGATGTGAGTGAGAGAACCAAATACTCCTATTCTAGCTTTGATGGTGCCTCTTATGTCCTGTACTCAATAGTAGACATCATTAAGGACCAAGTTTAGGAAGAGATATAATTTCAGAAAAAGATTGTGATAAGATGAGAGTCTAATGTAGGAAAAATTGGAGCCTGAGAGATAGACAGGGACTGATAAATACATCTACAAATGCTGGTGATGTCAAACTTCTAAATTGTTCTAGTGCAATCGAGCTTCTTCTCTGCTAAACCCACCTGAGTGGCAGGATACCAAAAGAGAAAAACCTTAATTCTTTCTTTTTCTTTTTTTTTGGTATATATTTTTATTGTAAAAATACTGTAAGGGGTTACAGTTACATGAGTAAGGTAATGAGTATATTTCCTATTGAGCATTGTTACCTCCTCCTTTGGTTTTCTCCTACTATCCCTTCCCTCCCACCTCCCCAAATCTTCCCTCCCCACCCCAAAGTAGTAATGGTTATATTCAGCATAGTGTCCTGTACATCTCATTGTTACAATGGGTCAATCTGTATCCTTATTTCAGCAGTTTGTTATTTTCCTTCCCCTCCCCAAATTAGAAAAATGTATATACAAGATGCAGGGCACCAACTTCAAATACAGTGAAAACAGGGGCTATACCATGGGAAAAGAACATACAAAAGAAACAAAAAAAATCACATAGTATATTATGATTACGTTAAAAACAACATCAAAAAAGATAAAACCTCTTGTGAACCTATCTTGGGGCTCATTTCACTTAGCATCATATATGGTCATATGTACAAAGCTTTTGACCTTTTCTGCTTGTCCTAGTCATATACTAGTTATTGCAGTTAAAGGAAACAATGGGACCTATGTTTCTTTGGGTCTGGCTTACTTCACTTAATATAACTTTCACCAAGTTTTTCAATTTCCTAACAAGTGGGGCAGTGTCATTCTTTCTGATGGAAGCATAGAATTCCATTATAGACATACACACATACACACACACACACACACACACACACACACACATCACATCTTCTTGATCTATTCATCTACTGAGGGGCATCTGGGTTGGTTCCATATCTTAGCTATGGTAAATAATGCTGCAATAAACATAGTTGTGCTGGTAGCTTTAGTATGACCTTGTTTGTGATCATTTGGGTAAATGCCCAAAAGTGGTTTGCTGGGTCATAGGGGAGCTGTATGTGGAGTTAACTTTCATACAGCTTTCCAAAGTGTTTGAACAAGTGTACACTCCCACCAACAATGTAGTAAGGTTCCCTTTTGGCCACATCCCCTCTAGCATCTGTTGTTATTAGATTTCTTTTTTTAATTTTTATTTATTTTTTTATTGTGAAAATACTGTACAGAGTAGATTTCTTGATGATAGCCATTCTAACTGGGGTGATATGGAATCTCAATGTTGTCTTGATCTGCATTTCTTCTATGGCTAGAGAAGTTGAGCATATCTTCATGTGTTTATTGGCCATTCTTATTTCCTCTTCAGAGAAGTTTCTCTTTAAGTCTTTAGCCCACTTATTAATGGGACAGTTGTTTCTTTGAGGATCTGTTGATGGGGATTTGATTTTTGCATTCTGAGTATATCTTAGGTATGAGACCCTTGTCTGTCTATGGCTAGTGAAGATCTTCTCCCAGTCTTTCTATTGATCTTGCTAGCTATGTCCTTTGCCATGCAGAAGCTCTGCAGTTTCATGCAATCCCATTTTTCCAACCTTTCTTTGATTGGTTGTGTTTCTGGGTCTCTATTAAGAAAATTTCAACCTGTGCCAAGGAGTCCTAGAGTTTTCCCTATTCCTTCCTGTAATGTTTTTAAGATGTCTGCTTTGACTTCGAGGTCTTTGATCCATTTGGAGTTGATTCTGGTGCAGGTTGAACTCAGATTCATGTACCCACTCTTGAGTTTCTCTCTCTCTTTTTTTTTCTTCTTCTACTCCTGTAGTTTGAACTCAGGGCCTGGGAGCCGTCCCCAAACTACATTGCTCAAGGCTTGTGCTCTACTACTTTAAATCCAGCCCTAATACCAGCTTGTTGCTGGTTAATTGAAGTTAAGAGTCTCATCGACTTTCCTGTCCTGGCTAGTTTTGAACCACAGTTCTTGGATTTCAGCTTCCTGAGTAGCTAGGAATAGTGGTGTGAGCTATCAACTCTCATCTAAAGACAGTAGATTTTAAAGTTACTATACAATCCAATTGAATGGATCTGGACATTTTACCTCAATGCTGGTGGCCATACTAAGATCAAACCAATGATTATGAAGGATTGCAAGAAATAATTATTGTGATAGCCATTATTGATTAGGTTAGACATTGATGTTACCTCTGTGCATGTTCTTATTACTAAACAGGCTGATAGTCATTGTTTAGAAAAGTTTATTTGAATTGTTAGGAAGAAATCAGAGAACTAGGCTGGTGGCTCATGTATGTAATCCTAGCTATCCAGGAGGCTGAGATTTGAGGATTGAGTTTCATAGTCAGCCCTGGCAGGAAGATTTGTGAAATTATTATCTTCAATTAAACACCAAAAGAGCCAAAAGTGTGTGGCTCAAGTAGTAGAGTGCTAGCCTTGAGGACAAAAAGCTCAGAGATAGACCCAGGCAAAGAAGAAAAGAAAAAGAAAGAGGAGGAGGAGGAGGAGAAGGAGGAAGAAGAGGAGCGGAGAAGGAGCAGGAGGAGGAACAAGAAGAGGAAGGGGAGGAGGAGGAAATTAGATTTAATAAGCATGGAAGTGTTAGGAGACTGTATCTAAACCCAGAATATCTATTAAGATTCTTCCCAGCCTTCTTTGGGCTTTCTTGATAGAAGAGATTATCAAGGACTCAGATTGGACAGGCAACAGTTGTTGGCTCTCTGTAACTTGCCTGTCTATGATACTATCACAGTTCATGGAGAACCTGAAATGGATGTTGAAGAATGGAGATCTGTGTGTTAGAGAACATGTTGAACCATCTATAATAGTAATGTCTATAGCAACCATATATCATGTTCCCCCACAACCACAACTTTGATCAATACCATGGGTTTTGATGATAATTTTGACTGATTTGATAGTAGCTGGTATGGCCCTGTAATCCTCCTGACTTGAGCACACACAATTTTCACCCAAGCAAAGGAAGAGGAGGACACTAAGGAACAAAACATCAAAGCAATGTACTCTTCTTTGTTCCTCCATATTTGTCTGTGCCCTGGAATCTAGACGTTCACAGATGGGTCGCTAGGTTCCTTGATTCTCTGGCTTCTGGTATATCAAGGCCATGGGAGGTACCGGGAGATCAAAAGATGGATAGTCTTCATGACACACATGCATTTGTTTGGTGATCCACCATTTTTATCTTCTAAAGACCACAGGCCCAGTGTAGTAATAATGACACAATTACAGCTCTTCTCCAGATGTCTGTGCTTGTCCCTCTTTTTTAACCTTTTCAATGAAAGCTAGTAATAGCTTCCTGCTGGCCTGGGCACATTGCCAATCTGGGGTGGTTGTCTTTCTTTGTGAACACTTCTTTATCCTTTGTCTACACTTGAATGTACTTTTTTTTTCTTTTGGAATCACTCATCATTTTAGTTCTACTTGTAAGATGCATTTTTATACAGAACAAACTTCCCACAGCTAATATTCTTGATATTAAGAATTTCTGCAGGGCTGGGAGGGTGGCTCAGTGGTAGAGCGCTTGCCTTGTATGCCTGAGGCCCTGGGTTCGATTCCTGAGCACCACATAAGCAAAAAGAAAAAAAGCTGGAAGTGGCATTGTGGCTCAAGTGGTAGAGCGCCAGACTTGAGCTGAAGAGCTGAGGGACAGCGCCCAGGCCCAGAGTTCAGGCCCCATGACCAGACCCCCCCCCAAAAAAGAATTTCTGCACAGTTCTTTTATACTTTTTGATATGGTTAATCAGAACAATTGCAGTTAGGTCAGAATAAGCTAATTACCAGTGCTGGTGGTAAAATTTTGGGAAAGATAGTTAGTGACTTTAAGTGAGCAGTTTAGCAAATATTCAAACAAGCATCATTTTTTGTATCAAACTTTTTCTACTTAGGATCACAAGGCAGTAAGTCTTAAATCTAGTAAAAATAAGTAATTGAATAATAAAGCATAGATCCTTCTTCTGTTTACCAACAGGCTGATCAACTCAACTTTGCAGTAAAATAGACAAGAAAGGGTGGTACCAATGGCTCATGCCTGTAATCCTAGCCAGTCAAAATACTAAGATCTGAGGATCCAGGTAAAAAGCCAGCCTAGGCAGAAAAGTCTTCAAGACTCCTATCTACAATCCATAAAAAAAAAAGAACAACAGAAGTGAAGCTGTGGCTAAGTGGTAGAGTGCTAGCCTTGAGTGAAAAAGCCATAAGAGCTAAGGCCCCAGTTGAAGTCCCAGTGCCAGTGTGTACTCTCTCTCTCCTTTTCTCCCTTCCTCTCTCTCTCTCTCTCTCTCTCTCTCTCTCTCTCTCTCTCTCACACACACACACACACACACACAAGTAGACAATAAATATATATTTAAATTAAGTTTTTTGGTAATAGCCATGCAAGTATTTGCAAACTTTTCATATCTCTAGAAAGATAAAATGTCTTAACAAAGAGCTTGTCTTCTCAAATTCCTAAACCTGTACATTACTGATGGAGACCTGTAACTCATTACATCATAAATGCAAGTCAATATAAGAAAATGGGTTCATACATTCTGTCGCAGCTATCACTCTGGGCCAATTACCAGCTCGGCTTCAGAATAATTATCTCTAAATGATAATGATAAAAGCCATAGGAAAGAAATATTTAGTAAATCTATGCAAAGTACTTTGGGAAACATTATGCAAATAATGGATTCATATGCTTTATGAGGAAGAAATGAGTATTAGTATCTTAGCCTTCCTACAATATGTACTCTCTTTTTTTTCATATCAGACAAGTTTACTTAATTTTCTTTGTTGGCCACCATAGGCTCATTTTACAGTTATATAGGAAAAAATAGAATGAGTCATACTTCTGTGTGTATGCTAATATCAGGGCTTGGAGTCAGAGTACCAGGCTGTCACTTGGCTTTTTCACTCAGCTGGCGCTCTAACATTTGAGACATATCACTAAGATTAATATCACCCTTGTGATATTCCCAGTTACAGTGTAGGTTTTTTATACATAATAAATGCTCATGTAATCACTTTGCAATGTACCTCGGCAAATATCTTTATTCCTCTTTAAGCTACTCCGTTCCACTGGGCAAGGAAAAATTACCCTAATCAAAGTTCAGCAGAGAAGAAAGACTCATTCAAAATGACAATAGAGAAGCCAGACTTAATTCAACTCCATGGAAAGAAAAGGATAAAGGGTTTTATAAACACTGAGGTGAGCTAGTGGAAAAATACTAAAGGACTGAGTAGGAAGAGAGTGATGGATAGATGCGTGGCTATATCTGAGTTTTACACACTTTGTTCTGTGATTTGGCCAAGCTCATTTCCTAACTGGTGTTCTCTGAAGTTAGGTTCCTATGCTCCCACCAAGACTGGAAGAGAGACGTTTTATCCTCTCTTCATGATTAACTGTCAAAGAGATAACTTCTAGGTCTTTGAGAACAATCTTCTTGGGTTGTCAAACTCGTAAGAGGCAGGGAGAAGGTTTCTTTACATGTCAAAGAAGTATAGGAAGGGATGGTAATCTCAGTTTTTCTATAGTCACTGCGCAGAGGAAAGAGTGGTCAGGAGACTGGTGGAGGAAGGCTTCCTAAAGTGAAAACCTAAGACGTCTAGGTCCTCTTGATCTACAGTACTAAAGAATTCTTGTATCTGAAGTTAGACTTCTATTGACAGCAGAGGTACTTTTTATGTAAATGTTTGTGAAATTGTATGCAGAGAGACATGTAGGAGTCAAAGGAGCTTTATGAGTAAGGTTTTACTAAGAAACAGAGAACAATTCCTCAGATTTCCTTCTGTCAATGTCATAAAATACCTAAGAAATCCAACCTAAGAAAAAAAAGAATGGGCTACTTTGGCTCTCAGAGTCAAAGGTTTCTGTCCCATAGTCATATAGCCCTGTTGTTTCTGTGCTAGGGACAAGACAGAAAAGCATAGTGAGGAGCATATAGTAAATGTATTCATCTCATGGAAGCCAGGAAAGGGGGGGTATTTACATATATATTTATATATATATGTATATACATATATATATAGAGAGAGAGACAAAAGAGACAGAGAGACAGGAAGAGAGAAAGAGAGAGACAGGAATGTTTCCCCCTCTACTCTTCTAAGACATTCCCACAATGACCTGTTAGCTTCAATTAGGCCACCACGTTAAGGTTTTGTCATTTCTCATCCTCTGGGGACCCAGCTTCAAAAGCATTCTGAAGGACATTGTAGCTCTGAGTCATGGTATTATAGAGGGAAAAAAAGTATAGGAAGTCAAGGGAAATGATACACAAATATGAGCAGGTTGTCTTTGCTTATCTCCCCATCTGTAAAATGGATGTGCATGGTGGCAAAGGTAAAGATTCCAAATTCTTGACATCAACAGTAACAACCACCACAACAACAGCCATGGGAAGACAGCACTTCAGTGCATCTTTAGCCATCTCCAATCTTCAGTCATATTGACAAATGAAGGCTCTGGGGAGTAAAAAGATATGCATGTTAAAATCATCAAGGAAGGCTCAGAAGTGGTCAGAGGTGGTGTAGGTGGACGGAAAGTCTATGGGTTCAGGAGTGATCAGGTGGGACTTTGTTCGGGGCCTTGTTACAGAAAAGAGACATTGATGCATGGCCGGTGATCTGGCCCATCCAGGATTCCAACATTAGCAAGGAGACTGCAGAAAGAACGGCTCAGATCAAAGGATGAAAATGCAGAATGAAATATGAGGTGTTTAGCCTGTATTTCCTTCTCCCACTTAATTCACGGGTCTATATTTCTCAGCAAAATTAAGCCATCTTTGATACCTCTTAATACACATGTAACTGGTTCTCTCCAAACAGACTCCTATTTAAAATCATGTCCAATATGTATCTTTATATATCTAGATTCTTTTCATGAGCAGAAAATATGCTGTATGTCTTTCTGAACTGTGTGTATCTTGCTTAACATAATGAATTTCCAGTTGTATCCATTTTTGCTGCAGATGAAATTGTGTCATTCTTCTTTAAGGTTGAACCTCCTGATCTTTTTTCCCATTCTTCCTGCAGATATTTTCAAAGGCCTGTGGGTCTTTCTCTGCCTCAGTCTTTCCCTAAGCAGTGAAAATACCTTGGGGATACACTCTTCAGAACATCAAGACAACAATCAAGACTTTCTTCTAAGTACTACTTTTTTTCTTGCACACCTCTGCACAGGAAACTTCTCTTTACAAAACTCAGATTTCTAGGCACATTTAATTGTTCTTGTGTTCTAGAGCTATTGCCAATTTTCTCAGTCATGATATTCAGATACTCTGTGGTTTACTTAAGCTTTTGTTTTCCTCTACTACTTGAGGTTTGGAGCATGGTAACATTTCTTCCCTTTTAGTCATATTACTATTTTTCTTCTCTCTCACACTCTCTTTCCTTTGTATGTGTGTGTGCATGTCATATGAGAGCTCATTCACTTATACTGGCACTTGAACTCAGGACCTCACTCTGTGGTTTGGATTTTTTGCTCAAGGCTGGTGCACTACTACTTGATCCACAACTCCACTTCTGGCCTTTTGATGGTTAATTGGAAATAAGAGTTTCAATGACTTTCCTCTCTGCTCTGCCTTTGAACCATGATCCTCCTGAGTAGTTAGGATTACAGGTGTGAGACATTGGTGCCCAGCTCTTGGTAGGCTTTCTAAATAGTGCATCCTTTGCTTTTGTACCTAAGTGTTTCCATCCAGGAAGTCAATTCCAGTCTCTGGAACATAGGCCAAACTTAAGTTTAAATAGATATAACTGAAAGTTACCTGATACCAACAAGATGAAGTGAGTCAGTATAGAGAGTAAAAATATAATTGTCAGTTTTATCCAACTCATTTTGCAAAAACAAAGAAAGGAAAATAAATAGAAGATGAAATTTTGTAATGTCCTTGTCTCACTGAAGTGAAAATCTTTGAAGGGCAGAGTTGATTGATCTTTTGCTGTATCCTATTCTGTGTGACACCAAAGGCAGAGTGGGTGTTACACAGAAAATGCTATTGTTCACAGGCATTGTGAACTCTTTTGAATTGTAACTATAAAGCATAGAGAGAATCTTTTTCATTTTCAAGCATCTAGCTCATTATAAAACTGTACTGCCCACATGTTTATAAAGGCACTGACTGTTTTCCCTGTCTAAATTGCAGGTTGTCAAAGGTGTGTGCCAATCAAAGGCATAAATCATTACCACTTGCGACATCAATTATACTTACTTGCTAGTTAATGCAGCCCAGCAATATGATATGGAATTATGTCCATGGTTACATATTAGTCTTGAGTAAGCTAATGAAAAACAGCCCTTCAAATTAAATTCTACATTCTTTTTGTCTACTTGCAGACACACTGCATTGCTTTGTTCCAAAGTGAAAACTTCCTATGTATTAATTCTTTTATTCTCAGAGCATTTCAGATATATTAAAATATAATAACATATTCCAGTTACTGAACTATGTAGGGTAGATGGATGGTGGTGATAGATGAATTTTTAAGACTTTGCCTACAGTAGCCCACTCTTCCATCCCTTTTCATTGGTGTATATGAAAGATAAAAACAATAGATTGCATGATGTCAATCTCTTACATGTGTATAATGTACTTTGAGGCACTCCCAAATTGCTCTCCCTCCTCCCACCAGTCCTTGTCCTATGCCCTAATATCTCCCTTCTACTTTCATATCTTTTTAAAAAATCTAGATCTGAGAGAAAACATGCAACATTTGTCCTTGACTCTAGCATATTTTGCTTCATGTGGCAGCTTCTAGTTCTATCTGTTGTCATGCAAGTGAAATGATTTAATTTTCCTTAATAGCTAAGTAATACTCCATGGTGTATTTGTAAAACACTTTCTTTAGCCATTCATCCATTGCTGATTAATGAGAGCAACTTCTGCAGTTGACCAAGACTCTCTATATCTTAATTCTATCATAAATTGTGAGTTTAAGCTACTTCTTAGTATCTGTCTTCAACAACAATGCATGCCACATACAATTTCAAACGAGTTGATATATGAAAACCATCTACCAAACAGTAAGTAGTAAAAACTGATGATCACACAGAGATGACATAAAATCTAGCTAGATATGTATTTTATAGGATGAAGCTCTGCTTGCTTTTTAAGAGTTCCAGAAGAGCTTTAGTAGGAGCAAAAATGGAATCATTAAGATATCTTGGAATTACACGGTAGGAAATTTTGGCTATTAAAGTGGTTTTGGCCTATTCTAAAGATAGCCAGGGCCTATGAAACACTGCGAGGTAATAGGACATAGGATTTGGATGTTAGTTAAAACCACCTCTGTCAACGAATGGGTGGAGGTAGCAGGATGTGCTTGCACATCCTTACATGCCTAGGACAAATGAAGAAAGTCTCTGGAAGTTTGGAGGTAGTAAAAACGGTGCAACAAATCTCTATTCACAAAGCTTTGTTAAAGAGGATCCAGAAGAGTCTTGCTGACTTTGACTAAGCTGTGTTCTGGCCAAACATGGTAGCTCTACCCAGGTGAGCTCAGGTATCGTGATTTTACTTACACGAGCCAACATTGTCACAGTGCCCCAAGTTCTCCAGAAATCAAAAGACTGCTGAAGGAAGTGAGTGCCGGTTGCTCTGTAAAATTCACGACAATTCCAGTTTGGGGCTGGGACTTTGAGCACCACTCATCTGTTCCCCTATTCCAGGTTGACATTGCTGCATAAAGGACAGATGACAGTGCACATTGCATGATTTGCAGAATGTCTTCAAAGGGTTGGAAAGTGAGCAAAGAAACCTATGGTAGATTGAAGGAGAAATGATGTAATAAGGAGAAGGCAAATCTGTAAGTGCAGAATACAAAATGAGAGACAAATTTCCTCAAATGGAGAGACAAATTTCCCATTTCTTAAAATCATTATTGGGGAGAAAGGTGTTGACCTCTAATGTATCTGTGCTTTACCAAGAAATTTGTCAAGGGTCTGTGAAATTTCTAATGAGAAATAGAGGCAGAGGTTTAGACTTAAGTAGACAGTTGATGTAAATATATAGACAGGTGTCTATAGAAAAGAAAGATGTAGCTATGATGATCCTGAAGGCTAGAATCATAAAATATATAGTATATTTTATTATATATTATATGAATATTATATATTTCCAGACATTTGGGGGGAATATTTCCTGTGTAACAATTCTCTCCATAATTTGGTAATGACATACTTACAAACTTTCAAAAGTACATATATATGGATGGCTATATTAGTTGGTGGATGCATTCAAGTATTATCCACCTATCAATGAATCTGAAACAGGAGTCATATACATTAAGATTTTCATTTAGCTTTTGAAAGATGAATTCTATTAACCCTACATGAGAGCCTTTTTTTTTTTACTTGAGGGAGCAAAACCCAAACCTTTTCTACATAGAATCTTCGCACTGATATTTCACTGGCCATGAGTAATGATCTATTCAATGAGAATTCACAGTGATGGCGTCATGGTAGTGGGACAGGGTGAAGGACTGGAATAGGATTGTTGGGGTGGACAGAATATGCAACAGAAAGGGGCTTACCATGAACTGCAAGGGTAAATCATTATTTTCCAAGTCAGGAAGCAAGTTGAATTCTTGGACAATTTGAGCCCAAAATATGTGTAGTGTATTCTACCCAGGTGAAAAATTAGAGATGGAAATTGTTTGTTTTCCTCAAGTAGTGTTGCATTCTTGAGGGGCTGTTGAAGATGAAGAACCAGACAGTGACTCCTGACCAAGTACTAATCACAATAGCCAATCACATCAGCCTGGGTGTCCCACAACCAGTGAACAGAGAAAGATAATGTGGACTGTATATGCAGTGGAGCACTATTTAACAATAAATAATAAAATGATGTTATTGGCAGGACAAATGGAGGGAACTGGAGACCATCACATTGGGCAGGATTCACCAAGCTCAGAACGTAAACTATGGCATATTTTGGCTCCTATTCAGAGTCTAGATCTAAACTAGATAAATAAGTAAATAAACAAATTACAAAATGGAATACCTATTAATATGGGGATTTGTGTGTGTATGAGTGTGTGTATGAGTGTGTGTGTGTGTGTGTGTGTGTGCCCTGGGACTTAAACTCAGGGACTGGGTACTGTCCCTGAGCTTTACTTAATTCAGGTTAGTGCTCTACCACTTGACCTACAACTCCACTGTTGTCTTTTAAGTGGTTAGCTGGGGGTAAAAGTTTTATGAGCTTTTCCTCAGACTGGCTTCATTGCAGTCCTCACATCTCAGCCTCCTGAGTAGCTAGGATAACAGGTGTGAACTACCAGCACCCAGTTTAAAAGAGCGACTCTTTCAGGAAGAAGAGTATAGAGAGTGGCATGGTTGAATAGGATCAGAGTACATTACATTAACTGTGTATAAGATTAACACAGTGAAATACATTGAAAAGCATGAAAAGCAAGATAAAATGGAAGGAATTAAAAAAAGTAACAAAGTGCTAAATTTAATCAACATACATTATATACACATGTAAATGTTCCAATGAAACTCCTTTGCACAACTGCTTACACTGGCTAATCCTGGATTAGTCAGCAGTGGTATTATATTTATATAATCCCACCTACACAAGAGATAGAAACAGGAGGATTGAAATTTGAGGCCAATCCAGGCAAAGGTAGGCACAGATCTTATCTCAAAAGCAAAAAAAAAAAAAACTAACGAAAGAGCTGTGACTCATGTGGAATCCTGGATTCAACCTAAATAGCATAAACAAAACCTAGAAACAAAGTAAGAGTCATATGATTTTAAACTTTGTTTTATTGACTTGACAGAGTAAAATGTAGAATTTTGTGTGAGGCTGCTTATGAATTTTGTGCATTTTTGTTTCCTTGCAGTTAAATTATAGCTGAAGAAAGTATATTGGTTAAAACACCACCAAAACATTGAAGAAACACTAAAATGCATTTCACTTGCTGTAATTTCGATTTCAATTTCAATTTTTTTTGTCCTTAGTACTAAGAAAGTCTTAGGCATAACATATTTTATTACTCTGTTTCTATCAGGAAAATGGCACTGGAAAGGCTAGTATTCTACCACTTAAGCCACAGCTCCACTTTTGGCTTATTGGTTCTTAATTAGAGATAAGAATCTCATGGACTTTTCTACCCAGGCTGGCTTTGAACTGTCATCCTCAGATTTCAGCCTCCTGAGTAGCTGCAAGTACAGGTGTGAGCCACCAGTGCCTGGCTGGTTGTATATTCTCACTAGTGACTAAAGAAAGCTTGGTTCTCTACTTTCTGAGTCAGAGTGCCAATTTCTAGAAAGGAAGTGTAATTCTCATCCTATCCTTATTTCCTGCCCCAATTCCTCTTCATTACAAACTATATCCATCGTAGATACCATAATAGTTCCCCAGGAAAAGGATGCTTTGTTTTCTTCTGCAAAGAGTAAAGAGCAGAGGAAGCCTTCGTGTGTTCCTGAGAACCTTGCCGGTGTTGACAGCAGAAGTAGGGGAAGGATAAAGGAAAGAAAAGATGAAAAACATCTTTTTAAGAAAGAGTACTAAAATGCTGAAGTGAGGATACATGTTGACCCATTGTAACAAAGAGACGTACAAAGACACTCTGTTGAAAACGAACTTTACAACTTCAGGGGTCAGGGGAGGGAGTTGGGGAGGTGGGGAGGGAAAGGATAATAGGGGAAAAACAAAGGAGGGGGAAACAGTGTCCCCCAAAAAATGTACTCACCACCTTACTCATGTAACTGTAACCCCTCTGTACAGTATCTTTATAATCAAAAGATATTTAAAAATAAAAAATAGAAAGGTCACTGCAGGGAATTAGAGACTCACACCTGTAATCCTAGCTACTGAGGATCATGATACAAAGAGACCCTGGATAGACCAATTTGAAAAACTCTTATCTGCAATTAGCCAGCAAAAAGCTGGAAATAGAGCTCTGGCTAAAGTGATAGAAGACCAGCATAAGCAAAAAAAGCTAAGGGACAATGCCCATGCCCTGTGTGCAAGCCTCACTACAGGCACACACACACACACACACACACACACACACACACACACACGCACACACGCACACACACACACACACAAATAAATAATAAATGAAATGTTACTAACACTGAGGCACACCTCCTCATTATCTGATGCCACAGGTGTTTACCTATAAAGACCATGTTACTTATTGATTAGTGCTTATTTTTTTATTTGTACAATAGAAATTGATCTCATTCCAATCCATGTTTATTTGGCACCCAAACATCTTTCTCACTCTTTGCACTTCATTCAGTCTTTATTCCCAAGATCAATTCTCTTTTTGAAGGTGTCTCCCAGTTTGTTGACAAGATGATCTCTCCTTTCTGTCTTCTGCAGACAATCTAATTGTTGTAACTTACATTGCTTTCAATTATTTGGATAGCAGGGAAATAGGAAGACTCTCATATTGCATGCCAGATTTATTTTGTTTTATTCTGTCAGCACAGTGTTTAAACATAGCTACAAAGCATGATATGAGTTCTTCCCGGTAGTATTAGAGTGTAACAATATTAGGATGTATTTGTGATGTTGCCACATCTTAGTTCCTGAGAGTTAGGAGTCTGGGCATAGCTTAGAGTTCACATGGACAGACCATTCACCTGATGGAAAGATCTGCAGCTGAGTCACAAGGATGTTCCTGCTAGCCTTACCTTGAGACTGTGGTCCAGTGTCTTGCCACAGGGGCCTCCTCAAACTATACCACAGGTGGTAAGTAAACCGTTATAGTCTTATGTAATATAACCATATGGTCACCTTTCATAGCTTTGCCATAATCGTTGGTGAGAAGTAAGTTTTAGGTGTGACTCTCACAGGAAGACAATTCCACCAAGACATGAGTAGGAGGAGGAGGTGCTCCAGCCATACAACCATAGGCATTGTGATTTGGTTGATTCTACATAGTTATGGGGCAAGGAATATTGCGCAGCTGGGGTTCGAGTGTTTATTCTGCTGCCTTTCTCTAACTTTGTTCTTTTGAACCTTCTATCACAAAACCATCTTTGGGATTTTTTATAGCAATTTCACCCTCTGCCTAAGGTATATAATGACTCAAAAAGACAAGCTTGATGACTCTATTACATAGAATATTTTAAAAATAAAATAGTAATTTACTACATCCAGGATACAAAATGCAACCTATATTGTACATAGATTAGAAAAATGTGAAAATGTTCAGTGAGGACCTCGGTGATGTGAGATTGTAAGTGATTTGAGTTTTGCTATGATGGCTGTTGCTATTTTCTTGCACTGTCGATTATTTGTATGTACAACTTTTATATTAGGAAAAAGCAAAAGATAAAATAGATCTACCAATGAAAAGGACTTCTTGTATTTTGAGCTTGCTGTTAGTCTAAGGAAAGAGAGGCCAAATCAAATCAGGACGATTTTCCAGGAAGCATTTTTCTTTCGATGTGATAATGGGTACCACACTGTGTGAAATTCCAGAATTTCTAACATACTAGTAATGGATATTAGCTTGAACCCAAGGTCATACTCTTGAGGATTATTCTTAAAGACCATTGGCACTCCGAAAATACATTATAAAATATTTTTAAGCCTCAAGCTAAAAGGAATAACAATAGTACCCAGCCCTAGTGGGACCTGGTGTTCTGCCTGTAAATCCTAGCTACAGGAGGCTGGGATTTGAGGATCAGAGTTCAAGGTCAATCCTCGGGCACTAAAATGCTGGAAGTAAAGTTGGAGTTGTGTCTCAGGTAGTAGAGTGGTAACCTTCAGGGGGAAAAAAGGAAGATTGGGGACAAGGTCCTGAGTGCAGGTCCCAGTACCAGCAACCTTCCTCCAGAAGAAAAACTAACTATATATGTAAGAGCCGTTGAACTAACTGAACTCTGATGATTAAAGTTGAAAAACAAAATCATTAAAAATTTTTGGAAACTCCAAAGAGAGTTTTAGACCCTGAAAAATTTTATATGCTCTCTATAAAATACTTCATACACAACTACTTATGAATACCATTCATCTTCCTGATGCACCAGCTACCCAGCCCTCTCTCACTCCCAAGAATTATTTGTCACTTGGGAAATTTGAATCTTAAGATCCTGGGACAGAAGCAATCATACCATAGGCAATTGGTTTTCAGGAAAGGTAGAGAAAAACTGCTACACAGAAATAAGAGATAGGTTTCACTACCTGGTCATTCTGTAAATTCATTGGAGAAATTTTACCAAGCTGTAATTACTCAGTTGATTGCCTAGAAGACACTGAACTCATAGGTTTGGATATAAGTCAAGCATCTGTATTTAAAAATAACATATACAACCTTATATTATGCATTGTATCTAATGATATATGTACCTATATAGCATTATATATTGTATTTATATATTATTGTATGATATATATGCATATATATTACACATATATGGCATTGGAGGCTCATGCCTGTAAGTTGGAGAGATGTAGTTTGAGATCAAGTTGGGAAAATAGTTCAAAGGCCCCATGTCAACAGCAATTCTTCATGGTGGCATATGTCTGTCACCCCAACCACCCTTTATGTGGGAACCATAAATAGGAGTAGGAAAGGGGGAAAAGAGGGAGGAGGGAGTAGAGAAAAGAAAAAATGAACAGCTTCCCATGTGATTTTATCATGGGATGACAATTTTATTACAAAGTAGGACTTGAGGCCAGGAAGTAATTTCTGCTTTGAACAACGGGAAACTTTGTAAGTGTGCACTCAATGTTGCTCCTGCATTGTAATTCCTCTCTGTCATTTGAGCATTCCAGGCTGATTCACCCATGTTGGTCTGCACTGGAGGTGGGGGCTTAGCCCTCTGTCCATCCATAGCCCACTCCATCCACGTGAAGGATGTAGGCACCTACACAAAGAAGACTTCCTCCAGTTACAGGGAGCACCACCTCATGGGCATGACATCATGAGTAAAGTGCTCAGTAGTGATGCTGATTGGCTTCCTTATTCCCAAGAGTCAATAAATAAAAAAGATATATGACTGCCCTCATCTGATATTTACTAAAACCATATTGTCTTTATAAACCTTTGATCCAAAGCTAGACAGGTGGCTCATGCCTGTAATCCTAGCTACTTAGGAAGCTGAGCTGTCAGGATCACTGTTCAAAGCCAATCCAGACAGTAAAGTCTATGAGACTCTGATCACACACACACACACACACACACACACACACACACATCAATATTGTAGAATATGCACCAAACAGAAAGAGTAGGAAGACCCGACTGAGATAATACTTGGTGCTTTAAAAAAATTGTATTTTATTGTACAGATGCTGTACAGAGGGGTTACAGTTACACGAGTAAGGGAATGAGTACATTTCTTGTGGAGCATTGTTACCCCTTCTCTTATGGTTCTCCCATTATCCCTTCCCTTCACCCTATGGGCCCCTTGCCACCACCACCTGAAGTTGTAAAGTTCATCTCCAACATAGTGTCTTGTGAGTATCATTGTTGCAATGGGTCACCATGTGTCCTTGTTTCGGGGTTTTGTTATTCCCCCTCCTGCTCCCCAAATTTGACAAACATATACAAGATGCAGGGTATCAAAATCAAGTACAGTGACAACAGGTGATATACCATAGGGGGAAGAACATACAAAGGAAACAAAAAAAATCACATAGTACATTAAAAACAACAACAAAAAAGAAAGAAAGACCTCTGTGTTCATATCTCAGAGTTCATTTCACTTAGCATCATCTTATATGGCCATCTGTGCATAGCTTTTGAGCTTTTCTGCTCATCTGATAACATTATCCTAGACGTATACTAATTATTGCAAATGAGGGAAACCATGGGACCTATGTTTCTTTGGGATTGGCTTAATATCTCATTAGTATTTCCCTCTGGATAGCTCTAGCGCTTCATATTTAGTGTGTATAGTAATGAATAATCTTTGTTTTCTCATATCTTCTCTTTAGCCTCAGCTAGTGGAGATCCAGTTCCTCTTCTGAGAAACGAGCATTTTAAACCAGGAGGCTTGAGAACAGCCCTTTCCACTTGGACTTTCTAATGGCCTTACAGTTCTCTACAACTTAATGCTTCTGAATCAGTTAAAATCATTAATTATATTGCATTAATTATTTATCACCCACCTCCACTTCTTGCTTAAATCTTGCCAAACAAAGCAATTAAAGTACAGTTGTAAATTATTGTAGGACTAAAGAGCCAGGAGAAATGAGGCAGGCTCAATACAGAGTTAGACTTTGGTCATCACCTGCCTTACAGATGCCCTGCCTGCCTATCTTTTCCACAAAGAGTACCAGAACCTGCCATAGACCTAGTAGGCAGCAATGGAGCTTCCTTTTTGCTCTCTCTACTCTTATCCTGAGCTTCCTAGGATATTTTGATTTCACTGGACAATGCATTCTGTCTGACAAAAACTGGTCTCTGATTCCTCAATTCAGAAGAAAATAACAACTGTCTCCATCCAGCCTAAGACTTCAAGTTGTGCTCGTCAGTGGTAAGACTGACCTTCCTGCCAGGTCCTGGTGGCTCAGTCTGTAATCCCAGGTACTCAGAAGGATGAGATCTGAGGATCATGGCTTGAAGGTAGCCCAGGCAGGAAAGAAAGCCCATGAGACTCTAATTCCCAATTAAATACCAAAAGCTGGAAGTGGAGCTGTGGCTCAGGCAGGAAAGTTTCTCTCTCTCTCTCTCTCTCTCTCTCTCTCTCTCTCTCTCTCTCTCTCTCTCTCTCCCTCCTTCCCTCTTCTTCTCTCTCTGCCTCCCTCTCTCTCTCCCTCTCTCTCCCCCTCTCCCTCTCCCTCCTTCTCTCTCTCCCTCTCTCTCCCCCTCTCCTGACCTCTCTCTCTCTCCCTCTCCCTCTCCCTCCCCCCTCTCTCTTTCCCCCCCACACACATAATCTTCATGCCCCTCCTCCCCATACATACTCTGGGAAGTGATTGCTGTTCAATCCTCTGCTTCTGGGACAGACAGCAGAGGAAAGATCTGTTCCAGTGTTGTATGCTTACTTTTTTCCAGTAAACTATCTCCTTACTACAAAAAAAATATTTTCCTTAGGGCATCAGTGAACCCAAAGGGTATCAAAGTGGGTTAAGATTTCTTTAAAGTGTCTGTCTTTTGCCCAAATGATAAGAAGCATTATCATTCTTTTCAAAGACACAAATGGCAATTCTTCCTATATGCCCATCTTCAACTGTAATTGTCCTGAAGTTAGCACTGCATGGAATACGAAATACTTTTGAAAAATAAATCAAAGACCAAAATGCAAAAATGATATCCAATAACTTTACAATAGGATATAAACTGAGGAATAAAAGGATGTAACTACCTTCTAGTGAAGTGACCAAGGATATCTTTTGACTAGTTCATTTGAAGTCAAAACACAGAAAGTATCATTTTAGGTTTTTGGTATATTGTGGCTTAAACCTGGAGCCGAGCACTAGCTTGACTTCCTTGCTCACGGCAGTGCTCTCCCACCTGAGCCAAGCCTTCAGTCTAGCTTTTAGCTGTAAATCTTGGAGATGGCCTGTCAAGTACACTATTCAAGCTGGCTTTAAACCTCAGCCCTGCAGGTCTCAGTCTCCTAAGTAGCTAGGAGGATTACAGAAGTGACAAACCACACTTGCCTAAAAGAAGCAATTTTGATAAGCACTTAACAACGTTAGAGACGGTTATCATATACTTTGAATGCTCCTACATATTAAATTCTTCATGGTATCCATCTCTCAGTCTTGTTCTTCCTGAACAGAACTAGATCTGCACAGCAAAACTGAAAGCTCTGCCTGTTCCTGGACTACTCTTGGTTGGCTATTCTCTCTCTTTGTGTCTCTCTCTGTCTCTGTCTCTTTCTATCTCTGTCTCTCTCTCTGTCTCTCTCTCTCTCTCTCTCTTCCCATCTCTCCTCTCCTCTCCTTGCCTCTCTTTTCTTCTCCTTTCCTCTCCTTTCATTTGTCTATGCTTATTTTACATTGAAACTATTTTCTATTTTGGAATTATTCCTTATTGTATAGTTGCTGACTATTTTGTCTCTTAAAGTAAAGCTCTTTCTTCATTTGTCTATTCTTAGGCTGTACCATCATCTGCTTGTACTTTATTAATTCTTTCTATGATTCCCACTACATACACAAAATTATTGAAATAGATTCCCTGCTTATACCTTTAATCCTGATGGAGAATGGAGACATTCAATATTTTCCCAAGTAAGACAAGTTCCAGCCCCAATATTTTCTTCAAATTGCTTTTATCTTTCCACCTCACCTCTTAAATATGAAATGTGATAAAAAATTTTCTCTAGGAAACATGAATTTTTAAAAAGAGACTTTTAAGAGAGCTCTGAAGCTGTAAGACCTCATTTTGGCATAGGCATCTCTGAGGTCAAATCCTCATTTACAGAAGTCTGTGTTATAGCAACCATCATTCTCTCTCTCTCTCTCCCTCCCTCTCCTTCTCTCCCTCTCTCTCCCTCTCTCTATCTCTCTCTCTCCCTCTTCACATTTGAGAATGTTGGTATTTTATGATTAATTCAAGGAAGTTGGGGATAAAGCTGTGCCGAGACTGTGTGCTCCCACAAATCCAATTTCCAGCCCTGAATACTGGCATCTCCTGCACTCTTGCCCTGTGTTCTTTCTGTACCTGACCTGACTGTGATCTCCATCTGTCTTGCATCTTCAGATACCTGGTGACCCAAGTGTTTGTCTTTGAAGTGAATTTTCTTGGATTCTTCTATTTTATCATCTTCATAATCAAAGCAGACATTTCTTTGGCTCGTCAGAAGCACTCCAGAAATAAACAGTTATTTTGTACAATTCTGATAAATTATAAATGGACTATAAGAGAAATATCCAAATGAACTAAAAAAAAAAAACCTCCCTTTGTTTCATGCTCAGTCCATTCTTGTCACTTTACTAATGCTCCCGGAGCTTGGCAATTCCATTGAGACATTTTCAAACACAATTTAAGATGATTTCACCAATTACAATTTCCCCAGAGCTGTCAATGAAGGAGTACATCTAAGGAAATATTTTCATGATGTAATTTAGATAGGAAATTGACAATATATACAGCATCTTATGCATATACACACAAACAGATTAACTAAAATATGGTACCCACCAGGGAAGATTCCAATGGTGTAACTCCTCTAAACAGCTAACTTGTAGCTTCATAACATGAATACCAGGAAGCTGGGGTATGTTTTCAGTGGGAGAGGTTAAGGGAGATGAGTGGACCAATGAAGAGAGGAAAGGTAGGCAAATCTACCATGATATTCAGTTCCATGTGAACATGGAACCAGGTAACTTGAGGGAATGGGTGAAGTTGGGAGAGACAGGGGAGAATGATGGGAGGGGTCAAGATTCAGTGTACTCATAAACTGACATGTTGAATCCAAACCCCTTGGTGCAATGACTTAATCATAATGAAAAACCAACAAATAGTAAAATAAAATGTGCATCATCATGATGCTATGATATACATTCTTTTATTTTGCCTTCACATTTCCATTTAAACCCCTTATCACCAGCTTATTAACTCTGGTTTGATCATTTCTATTTTTGTCTCAGAAAGTTTTCAAGTGGAAGCTGGGTGCTGGTGGCTCACATCTGTAATCCTAGCTACTCAGGAGGCTCAGATCTGAGGATCACAGTTCAAAGCCAGCCCAAGCAGGAAAGTCCATGAGATTCTTATCTCCAATAAACTACCAGAAAACCGGAAGTGGCTCTATGGCTCAAGTGGTAGAGCTCTTGCCTTTACGTGAAGAGCTGAGGGACAGTTCCCAGGCCCAGAGTTCAAGCCCCATTACTGAGAAAGAATATGAAAGAAAGAAAGAAAGGAAGGAAGGAAGGAAGAAAGTGTTCAACTGGAATTGTTCCCCTAGAGTTGCACTAATTTACAAGTGGATTTTAGGGTCCTATCTCTAGGCTTTAACAAAGTGTTTCCTTGGGATTTTTGTCTTCTATTGACATGCAGTCTCTCTTTTTAATACCACTTAACTTTTTTAATCACCAAACATTGACATATATCTCCAGAATAACTTATTATATCCAGAATTACAGCCACCAACTGTAAATGGCATTCAATTTAGTGCTACTAACACTAATAAAAGGTTTGGGACAGTGTGTTAGGACTTTCTATGGGCACCTCAGAAGTGTTATGAAGGGAACCTACAATTCCTTTTTTCTGGACCTGAATAACAGTGTAATATATCTGGATGCATCTGAAATTCTCTAGTTTATATGGTGATTGCAGACTTCCAAACCTTAGTAGTCTGTGGCAGTAGTCTGTGCCTTATCTGTGTTCTAAACACAATATATGGGAGACAGACAGACTTCTGTTTCTGCATCCCATAGACAGCCGTAATCATGGAGGTTTTTCCTTGGTCCAGGCATTCCAAGTGGCCTTAGCAGAGAAGAAGGTAGAGATGTGAACCTGCAATGCTTCAGAAAGCCCTGTAAGGAACCGTGTTTTTTTTGTTGTTGTTTTTGGTTTTTTGTTGTTGTTTTTTTTTTTTTTGGTCAGTCGTGGGGCTTGAACTCTGGGCCTGGGCGCTGTCCCTCAGCCCTTCAGCTCAAGGCGAGCGCTCTACCACTTGAGCTACAACGCCACTTCCGGTTTTCTGGTGGTTTATTGGAGATAGGAGTCTCACAGTCCTTTCTGCCCCGGCTGGCTTTTAACCGTGATTCTCAGATCTCAGCCTCCTGAGTAGCTAGGGTTACAGGCATGAGCCACCAGCGCCCGGGGAACCGTGTTTTGTTTCCTTTCAGTGCGAGAAGTACAATGATGGCTGATTTTTCTGACAGTAAACAAATGCTGGAAAAGACAAGGGGGAGTGGGGGTAGCAACTATTAGTAACAAGGGAACTTAAAACTCACACAAAAAGTAAACTTGCCCCCCCACCCCCCGTGCCAAACCATAGAGATGGTTTCCACAGCTGTAGGCTATAGATGTGGAAGGCTCATTATCCCTTTCAGGTTGTCTATAGAAGAGAAGCTTTCTTTTCACATTACCGCCCCTCCTGTAATTATTCCTGGAGAGGCGAGTAAGTAAGACAAAAGTATTACAACTTACATCTGAACCATAGCAATTTGCATACAATAAGAGTTGTGTGGAACTATGCCCATAAATTAGGCTAATGAGAAAACTTGCCATTTTTTTTCTTGTTTATTCAATGAACAAAACAAGACAAAAAGGCCACGCTGTGGCCTTCCATTGGGGTCACTGAACAGGCCTGAGCCCAGAAGAGATGCCTCTAGATTACTTGCTGCCTAGCTTCAATGGTGTTGACATATGGAAGCTTCCAGAACCTGGAAGATATGAGATATGAGTAAGAATGATTCCACTGCACCTTGGTCTTTGGGGTACCACAGAGAGATGGTTCACTGATAAGTGGCATGATTCCTGATAATAGAATGGCTTATTCTGCTTTTTCTTAGAAAAGGTCTGCTTATGTCACTATAAATACACGCAAGACAAAAATCCCTACTATTTACTTTGACTCCAGATTATTCTAGATAACTTATTTGCTCATTTATTGATAGATTAAAAAATAAATATTCAAATTACCTCCTAATAACCTTCCAGTTACGAATAGTAATAACCTTCAAGTTATGGAGGAAAATAATTACATATGTGCAGTTGTATAGTACATAATTATGTTTATAAGCTATACAACCTCATACACAAAAGAAATTAAGTCTAATGGATGTTTTCTAATATAAGTAACTTAGTCACTGGTAAGTTACAAATGAAATTCATCTATCAAATAAACAATGAGAGACGATCAGGGGCCAGTATTCACCCCTGGGAGTGAACGTATTTGGAGTTGAGAGAGTGATTCATTTGATATATTGAATCTACTCTCTCAATGAAGTGGTATAAGAAGAACATTTATTTGGAAAGTATATCTTGTGCTGTATTTACACCTTTTTCATTTTAACATCAGTATAGCATCAACACAAAATATAGTTGAACCGAAACTTTGTGAGCCAAAATTTCCATAAGATATGTCCAAGGCTTTTGGGGGTCTTTAGTGAGATAAAGGGTAAAGACTGGTAGCTCCCAGGAATAGAGAAAGGCATTATTAGAGAGACAGAAAACGCTGGCCTGGAGAGAGCTGGTGTTCAACAGTTAGTTCTCACTCCATGCGCAAATAAAGGTAAGAGGAAGTATATTAGGAAAACCTGAAATGTGAATCTCAATGTTGAGAGACTGAGAGGATGCACAAGAAAGAAAGTCAATGTTGTTTATAGCTGTTGCAAGAAGATAAGGCCTCTGTGATGAGTCACTGAAATAACATTGAGGATCCTCTAATAGAAGGGATTGAACATGTAAATTTCTGAGTGAGGACAGTGTTTTCAACCAGTTAGCAATACTCAAATCTAGAACCTAGTAGAAAATAGTTATGTCAGGAGCTTATTTCAGTTTTCATCCAAGTATAATGAATGACTACTCCACAAAAGATAACTTTTATGACGGGCATCGGTGTCTCCTGCTGATAATTCTAGCTACTCAGGAAGCTGAAATTGCAAGGATAGTGATTTGAAGCTGCCTGGGCTGTCGTTTTCTAAACTTCATCTCCAAGATAACCAACAGAAAGCTGGGGCGAAAGGTGTAACTCAAGTGGTAGAGTGCCAACCTAGCAAGGTAACTGCAAGAAATCCCAGTGTTGTCTAATTAGATGGCAGTGAATAAAAAGCAAGTGAGTTTTAGATGTGGTATATCTTCCACACACAGTCCAAATAATATTTTATAAGCATGTTTGAAAATGCTGAAATCCACTGAAACGTGGGAAGCAGGAGGAAGGATCAGGAGGTGGCAGATGGGGTGAGGTTGATTTGGTATATCGAACACATGTACGAGAATTTCAAAATTAAATTTTCCTGTACAACGCATGTTTACAAAAAAAATCTTTAAAACGTTTTTCTGGAAGCACCTTTACTACTTCTCTATCTTTTGTCAAATATATAAAAATTGAATCCCAGTATTGAATTGGTATCATTTGAAAAAGTAGTGGTTGAGTTGGGGTTTTTTGTTTTCGTTTTTGGTAAGACTTAAGTCTGTGATAATACCTTCCATGACCACATCTGTTATTTAAATATGATGTGAAGAATTTATTCACCTATAGAAAGGGTCAGGGTCCAGCAGAGGAAGTAGATTCTGGTTCTGTCATAATGGAGGAAGGTGCTGACAGTAACCATAATGGGCACCCTGGGGTTGAGCAGCAACTAGCTTCCACAGTAGCCCATGGTGAGAGAAACAATCACTCACTGTGTAGAGTAGGAAAGCAATGCTCACAAATTTCCCAGTAATGAGATTCACTCCACTTGTAGGAGAAGAAAAAAAAAGAGATGAGGATTCACAAGTACTTGAATGAAAAAAAAACCTGACCATTAATAGATAATTCCAGAGAAGAATACTTACAAAAGTCTTTCTCTAGGGATTATATTTTAGAAGGATATAAACAGGAGATAGGAAAAGGCAGAAATGACCAAGAATAAATGCAAAACATTAGTAATAAAGCCTGTAATTTGCTTTCAAAAAATTAAGTCAAAGAAAATGAGAAAAAATCTGTATCAGTTGCAATCACAGAAAAGAATTAGGCTGAGCATATATATGGAAATTAATTATAATATTACAGGACTGTCTGTTGGAATTGAAGGACAGAAATGTGGCCAGATTCTCACGTTTTATTCCTGGAAGTTAAATTATAGAATTTTCTCTTTGCCTTGTCCTTATTGAATTTTGGCACATCTCTTTGATTTTATATCCTTTCTCTGTTGATAAAAGTATGATCATGAATACTTCTAAAATTCATATTTTACAAATGTGAACCTAAGGGTAGATTAAAAACCCTAGACTAGCTACACATTAGTGGTTCATGCCTATAATCCTAGCTACTCAGGAGGCTGAGCTTTGAGGATCACATTTTGAAGCTCATCAGAACTAATGCTTTCTAAAAACTAAGAAACACAGCAAAAGTTTTGCAACTCAAATCCCAAATCAACACATCTTCACATCTTTAGTAATCCCAGGTTAGTGACCAGTGAATGAGAGTTTTAAGGCGTGTTTTCATATATTTAAAGTAGATATTGATAATCTGGAGTAAATTTTTCCTTCACATGCAAACATCATAATCATTATAAAATTTTGCCTGGGTAATTTGAGAAATTAGAATCATTTTATGATGAATATGGATAAGATTATAATTGTGTCCATTTGTCAAAAACTTATGTAAACTTTAAATGGGAAATTTGCTCTGAATAACATAGGTAAAGTCAAAGGTCTTATGTAACACAATATATTCTAAGATATAAAACATACCTCTCTCAAAAAAACCTTTATAGAGTTCTCATTGAGTAACCATTATTCTATTCAACTTCACATTGAGTCCCATAAAGATGGAACTCACATGTCAATGAAAAGCACCACTACATGTCTATATTGAGAACAGATATTCTATAATGTTCAAATTAACTTACATTAATTGACTACACAAGGGTGCAAGAAAGACAAAAAATCTAACTCCAGATGCCTTGAAGTGTTTAATGAAGTACTAGCTTTAGTTGTTTTCAGAAATCAAAGTATTTTGAACATCTAACATTTTATCTACATACAAACATATATTTTTTTCAAATTAAATATTTAGGCAAACATAAATAGTTATTTTCTCTGCAAATGATTAAATCATTCTATATCATTATAAATCTCCATAAAAATCTAAGTAAAGCCATAAAATGCATTGCAATATATCTCGCATTTTCAAGAAAGCAGTTATGCTGCACTTGAAATTTTCATTAATATTTTAATGACCAACATGAAAGATTGATAACTTAGGCCAGAAATTTACAGCCATATATCTTTACTATATCCTACTGCCCAACTTGTACTGTGGAGAATTGTAGGGAAACAAAAAAAATACTAAAATAGGTGGAGAGTTTTAAAAACTGAAAAAAATCAATTTCTAGAGTGCTTTACGAGCTTGTAAATTCCTCACCAGACACAGAATTCTTGCCTTTCACATTGCCTACACTTTCTACAAAAGCATTTGATCTTTTAAAATATTGCCTGTTATTTTGCACATCCCTGAAATACCGGAAAATTTGGTCTTGAGTAATTAAATACTTTTTTTGAGTAATTAAATACTTTTGAGGATTCCATTCTTGGCTAGGAAAAGACTTACTTTCAATCCACAAACAGCTGGGGAAAATGTTTTAAAAGCTTAACAAATTACAAAGCTGTAAAAAGGAACAATTGTTATATAGTACTCTCCAAAGGCATGAGAAAATATCCAATAGTGAGCTGTAATATTTGAGGAAAAGAAATCATACTTAGTGACTTACATATGCATCAGTATTTGCCCTGAGAATATTTTGTGAGCAATAGTGCAAAAAGTATGCCTTCAGAATGGAAGACACGGAGTGATTGCCAAACTTCTAGAATGGCAAAGATACAGAAATCACAGTATGAGAGAGTAAGTGCTTACAGAGTTGCCGCCCAAAAAAGTAAGAAGTGTTTCTAGCATATTTGTGGCCAAATTCTAAAACTATTTTCAAAGATTGGCCCATTTGGTTCTTCAAGTATTGTGCATATTAATCCTCTGTTAGATGAATACCTGGCAAATGCTTAATTTCCATCCTGTTATTTGTCTCTTTGTCCTGTTGATTGTTTTTGTTACTGTGCAGAAGGATTTTCATTTAAGACTACAAAGCTCTGGAGCTATGGCTCAAGCAGTAGATCTCCAGACAAACAAGCATGAGGCCCTGAGTGCAAACCAGAGCATGGGCAATCAGAAAGGAAAGCAAACAAACAAGAACCGAAGAAAAAAATTCAGTGGCCTTTCCAGAACTATAAAAAATAAATCAGTATGTTGGGAAACAATGAGGGAGGAGGTGACACTGTTCACGAAGAAATGTATTCATTACCCAATTTATGTAATTATAACCCCTCTGTACATCATCTTTACAATAATTATTGTAAAAAGCAAGAAATGTGTAAAGAATGTATTGTGTTTTTAAAAATAATACTCTAGATTTAGTAGAAGAAAGGTACAGTTTACTGAGAGAGGGGAGCACTATGAAGAATTAAGTAGGAGAGAATGAGGAATACACAGCACATAATAGGAATGCCAATCACAATACAGTGGGAAGTAAGTGGTAGCAGCCTTTTGGATCATGGGAGATGATAAAATACTAACATAACACTAAGCCTTACTTGTAAGCCATCTTTCCATTTTATAGTTTTAAGGAAATCAATAGAAATGACACTAAAAGACAATGATCAAATAGATTTATCAAAAATAGATCATTATCAAAAAGTAAAGACCAAAACAAAAAGCCAAGGGAACAAAATTTAAACTTAAGATAGATATATAAATATTTTTAAAATATAAGATCTGAGATTCTTTTCTTCCCCATTTTCCTATCTCAATAGAAACCTAATTTTTCTAAAACTATTTCTGTCAATAAGAGTAGTTTCACTGTAATGAAATCTTGTAAGATATTTTTACAATTATAATTTAAAACATACATGGTTTGTTGAGTTCATTTGCTTGGCCAGATTGGCCACATTCTGTGTTGACTAGTTTAGTAGAAGCAGTGATTATTTAGACAGTAAACAGAAATCTAAGTGGTAATAGTTAAACTCTAAACCCTTCTCATACCTGACACTTGCGGTATCACACCTGTACTTGCTTAATTTTCAAATGATTCTCCTAAAATAACACATTTTCTTTTCTCTGACTAAATTGAAATAAAACATATTTTACTTGGCTTGTCAAGGATTTGATGTGATTCATATTAGTTAATTTTTTTCTGTTTTTGGCTTAAACTTCTTGGTGTTTTCTTTAGCCCCAAAGTGTATTACAGAGAATTGGTACATTAATACTCATGATCTATAGGTAGTTTTTTTTGTGGGGGGAGGGGGTTCCTATACATGTCAGAAGTCAAAGTTAATCACCTGCTTGAAATGATAAGTCCTTTTGTTTCCCCATGCTTTATCATTTTATTTTTCAACAAGATAATGTGCAACTGCAAAGTTGGATTTCCAAGATGTATTCATTCCTATAACCTTCTTAGCAATCGAAGCTCAACTAGCATCAGGCTGACAGCTGTGGGCAATCAGTTCTCATGAGCTATTCCATAATGAGCTCTCTTTCCCTATTCTGGTTTTTGTTTTGGTTTTGTTATTGTATTTTTGTGCCTATATTGGAACTTAAACTCAGGTCCTCATGCTCTCATTTGGCTGTTTGCTCAAGGCTCTACTACCTGAGCCATGCCTCCACTTATAGTATTGTGCTGGTTAGTTGGATGTCTCTTCTGACCAGGCTGGCATCAAACATCAATCCTTAGATCTGAATCTCATGAGTATCCAAGATTATAGGCATGAACTACCAGCACCCACTATCTCTGCATTTTTTGCATTGTTTTGGATACTCTAAAGTATCTCCTATCACATTTGTTCCTTATTTGTGGTGGTAAGGATTGAACCCATGGATGAGGAAGTGTTCTACCACTGAGCTATGTCCTCACTTTTTAGTGACTTTCTAAACCCTGTGTGATAGACAAGAAAGCAACACAACTAAAACATGAAATAAAAATGCTAAATAGAATAAAGATACTGTCTACATGGAGATAAACAGGAAAAAGAATCTGATAAGCATATCCTGAAACTAAGGACTGGCCTCTAGGAACTCATACACAATTTCCCTAATGACTAACAAAAAGAAACATTATATCAATAATAGGCTATAATTTATGAGCTTTCAGAGTAGATTCAAGAGCATGTGATATTTTTCCAAGAGAAGAATTAATAAAAATGGTGGCATATAACAAAAATTACAAAGTAAAACAGAAATGGGGTGCCAGTGGCTCATGCCTGTAATCCTAACTACTCAGGAGGCTGAGATCTTAAGATTGCAGTTCAAAGCTAGCTGGGGCAGGAAAGTCCGTGAGACTCTTATCTCCAATTAACCACCAGAAAACTGGAAGTGGCGCTGTGGCTCAAATGAAAGAGCACTCACCTTGAGTTGAAGAGCTGAGGGACAGTGCCCAGGCCCAGAGTTCAAGCCCCAGGACTGACAAAAAAAAACGTAAAGCAGAAATGGTCCTAGATTGGGAATCCTGTACTTGTTAAGGGGAGAAAGATGGAGAGTTTTAAGCAGCATTAGTGAAAAATGTGTGAGTGCAAGAATGCAGAGTAGACCTCACATAGACAGATCCTTGTGGCATCTTTCTGAAAGGGAAGAATTTGTAAACTTTTACACAGAAAGACAAAGTTTTCCATGAGTAAAAATACTATGCTGTTAGTGTTCTCAAGTTTAATACTGGAAAACAGAGTATAAGGGAAAATATTTGCAGAAAGAGAGATACAAATACTTAAATAAGGCATTATTGATTTACTAGAATCAATAAAACTCAATTCAACATATTTATAGACTATTTCTAGAATATTCAAATTGGGGATAGAGAAAAGACATCTTTAGTTAAAAAAGTCTTCATTTGTCTTAATATGAAATACAAAAATTAGTTAAGTTCTAAAATGAAGTAAAGTGTGTGTGTGTGTGTGTGTGTGTGATTGAGGTCTTTGTGTTACAGAGTAGAGGGATGTGTTAAGAGAGAAACTCATTTCCTGAATGATACATGTAGCAATTCTTATGCAGTTTCCTTTCAACATGTTAATCTGCCTTGGCCTGATGTTGAAACAGCTGGCACACCAGTTAGATAAACTTGCAGAAGGTCACCATGCAGAAGAGCTGAGCAGTGGCCCAGAGACACACCCACCCCCCTGCTCAAGGACTAGAGAAGGAGCCCAGCACAGAACAGAGCAGATCCATAGAGGATCCACAGCAGATCCACAGAGCAGAGGCCTCCTCCTGTCTGTTTGCATCAGGCATTAGAAATGCCAAGATGTTTTAACATCTGTGAATCACATTCTCTTTTCACGTGTTGTTTAAAATGCACCCTGATATCAAAGTTCCTGCACTACCAATGCTGCTGTATCTTTATGTGTAAAAAAGAAAAATCAGGAACTCATTTAGATTCTGTCTCGATTATCTGTTGGATGTATATTTCAAACACTTGTGAGATGTTTAGAGAAGTATGTCAGTCTAGAAATAGAAAAGAATTTCAAAAGACTGTGTTTAGATGCTTCTCTCCAAACCTTCATATCTGGTGGTGTAATTCAATGTTATACTATTTTTCTCTAAATATCAAACAGTGTAATAACTTAAGCATCTGAGCAGGTTGGTTTGTTTTGGGAAGGATGAAGATTGAGATCAAATTCCACCACAAACCACCTTTCAGGTATCCAATTGGCTTCTGGAAATAGGATACATATAGAAGAATATGGGAATAGCTGTTAATGAGGGAAATGATCCAAACCAAACCCCAGTGAAGTCTTGAGCCAGATTTTCTACCAACTATAGATGTGTTTTCACTGTAAACTTGCTCATAAGTGTGTTCCATTGATGAACTCCTTACCCTGCTTTTCAACCTACTACACCATTTTCAACCTACATCTTCAATTATATTTGCTTTGTTCCATCAACTATATTTGTTTTCTAGTCTATCAAGTCTGGTCTAGACTTAGTTTTCACACTAACCATTCCTTTTGCCTAGAAGGTATATTTCCCAAATGGATGAATCCTCAATTGCTTCTTGAGAGAACCAAAGAAGGGCATGAAGAGTAACTCAGGTTCTCAGGAAATGTGCTAGATTGTAAAAGTTCAGGAATCCTAGTTTTACATATATGTGCAATATAAAATTATTGCATGACAAGCAGTAAGAAGAAGATATGAAGTATCAGTACTACAGGTCCTCTAATGAAGTTTGTGTTTCTAAAGTCTGTACCTCCCTCTAGGAAAATCAATATAAAATGAGTATGTGCATTTGATTTTTGTCTGTCACCATGCCATTGGGAATAAAGGAACAGTTCTGACAAAATCCAAGACTGTACTGTCTCACTGACAGGACAATCAAGGTTTTTGGGTTTTGATCCACTGGTAGTGTGCATTGATAATGCTGCTTCACTGTGCATTTATCTTAGTTCCAACAAGGTTTGGCAACTTACATCTTGTGAGATTCTCATATCTCAGTCTGCTGAGTATCTAGGACTACAGGCATGAGCCACCCACACCCAGTTATAAGATTTTTTTTATTACTGTGAAGATGTACAGAGGGGTTACAATTATATGTCAAGTAATGAGTGCATTTCTTTTTGAACAGTGTTACCCCCTCCCTCATTTTCTCCCAGCTTTTTCTTTCCCGACCCTCCTCTCCCCAAGTTGTGTAGTTCATTTCCAACGTAGAGTCACTGCTGAATTGGTTCACCCTCTGTCCCACCATTTCTGTGTTTCCCTCCCCCTTCCCAAATCACATACAAGACAAAGGGTACAGAAATCAAGAACATTGACAAAAGTGAAACACAGAAGAAGAAAAAAGAAAAAGGAAAAAGAACCACAAAGAGTACAATAAAAAAGCTCTTGTTTCCATTTCTTGGAGTTCATTTTGATAAGCATCATTTTATATGATCATATATGTAGATGTAGCTGTTGAGATCCTCTCCTAAGAATATCATCCTTTGGTCTCACTGTGTGAATGTTTACAGTCCTATTTAATGAATCATGTCCAAGTGGAATTATTTGTCATTTACTATTCATTGGGTTTACTTGCAGTTTTACAGGCACATTTTAATTATTACAAATGAGGGAAAACATGCAGCCTATATTTCTTTGGGTCTGGCTTAATTCTCTTAATATAATTTTTCCAAGTCTTTCCATTTCCTTAGGAAATACATATTCTAGGTAAAGGGAATAGTTAAAGTGAAAACTAAATCTAGAGTAGGTCTTCTATATTAAATAATAGAAAACAAAAGTACTACATGGAAAAAGAGCAAACTAGAGATGAACAGAACAATGTCATTCTCTCCAATGGAAGCATAGAAATCACAAAACAACAAAAATGTATTCTCCCATTGCATTGGAATCAGGAATCAAGATTTGAGAATGAAAGAGTGAAATCAGGATATGAGAAGCCATGCTCTTTCAGGAGGCTTATGAGAGAATCACTCTTTGCTTCTTCTAGATTCCAGTGACTGCGGGCACACCTTGGCATCTTGGGGCAAATGGCTGCACTTCCCCAATCCCTGTCCCCATCTTTGCATTGCCTTCTCTGCATAGGTGCTCAAACACACTCTGCCTCTATTGCCCCATTTAAAGTAAGTTTTTCCTCTTACAATTTCTTTACAATACCACGTATTGCCTTACCATTTCTATTGAGAGTATTATTCCCAGGTTCTTGATAATCAGATGTAAGCTTGCTGGTTAGTGGGACTTCAGTCAGCTTATTTACAAAATGCTTATATTATTTAAACCAATGTTTTTAGATGAGTAAAGATGCAAGACACCACCACAAAGACCATTTTTTTTAAAAAAAAGGAACAATGATGCTGACTAATACGGGTATTTCAATAATGCTATGTTAGACAGAGCTGCATTGTGGCAAGTGCTAGATATCCTGGAAAGTCTTGGTGGATTCGACAATATCTCGTAAGCATGTGAATGACAATCATGAATTCATCCATTTGGGAAATACATATTCTAGGCAAAGTGAATAGTTAAAGTGAAAACTAAATCTAGAGTAGTTCTTCTATATTAAATAATAGAAAAAATAAATATACTACATGGAAAACAGAGCAAACATGATTGGAGATGTAGAAATGGACCAGACAACATAGAACTTGGAGAAGCAGGACACACTCATGTCCAAGTTTAGAGTCAAAGCACATCTAGAGTCTGTAGATCACTGTACATAATTATGGTGCTCATTAAACACTTATAATCTGATCTTTACTAAATTGCCTCCTTTTAAGCCTCTGCCTTGTCAACAGGGTTGGAGTAAATCTTTGCAGAAATAATTTATTTCAAATCACCTCGACACTGGGATCATGAAGATTAGCATAAAAGGTGAAGCTTTTGATTCCAATCATAATTGTAAAATCTATTTATGATTCATGACTCAAATGTCTTGTTGTCTGACTAATTTGCTATCTGCATTGATAAATTAAAATCTTTGTGTTTAAAGCTAATGTATCCATTGAAGAGTTTATGCTTTCATTAGAATAGAATTTCCAATACGTCAGCCCACAATGGAATAAAAAATAATTTTGATGTTACAAACAGAACCTCCAAATGCCACTTTGTGGCCTTTTCCCCTCTTTTATTCTATAGTGATATATTTTTAAACAAAGGTCACCTTTTCACAAGAATTGCTGTTTGTAATATAATCTGCAGAACAATGCTTAAAAATAAATCATCCTTATATTATTCCACCATCCTCTTTGGTGTGGAATTCTCATCAGCTAAAAAAACTACATGCCACAAAATGCATTTCCAAAAAATGAATAATCCAGATTGTAACATAATAAACTCTTTGCGTGTCATCATTTAATCAGAGTTTAGGAAACTAGTCAACGCATTTGCTTCACCAAAGCCAGCCGGTCTGGGCACAATCTGGCTTCAAGTTTGTCTTGTTGGGCTAACATTACAATGTTTGCACAAAATTTGAATTTTAATGGCTTTAAATAAGAAATGTTTCTTTTTTGAGTGCCAGTTGCCCTTCTGCTTCTCTCTGTTGTTTACACTGGCCGCAAATCACACAGCTCTGGTAATTCTGGCACTTTAGTTGGTGACTAATTCCAAAGCCTTCACGTATTCTGTGAAGAAGAGAAGGCCTGGTCCTCTGCCACAGGAAAGCAGGGGTCCAGACATCCCTATGGTTCCTTCCCTGGTCCCATTACATAACATGTTCTCCTGAAGTCTCACCCTAGGTAGATGACACTCAAATCGACATAGTGATTTTCTCTTGATATTTAACTCATACCAACTCTTGCCCACACTTGCATTTAGATCCTTCCTGGCATCTCTAAAATTCCACTCTCAAATTGCCTCTCATTTGTGTTTCTTGTTTCAGTAAAGGAACAACATCTTTATTTATTGTGTGTTCTACCTTTTTTTGGCCCACTTTTTGGAAGTCATTTAAGACCCTAAAGAATTGCAAAAACATTCATGTTTTTATGTAGCATTTATCCATCTTTTGCCAATGGTAACATCTTAGATAAACATAATGCCATCTATTTCTTTTAGCTGTGGTGAAAATTAATTCTAATTGGGTAAGACACCATTGGAAAAGTGTAAAGAAGAAAAATATATGCCTTTATTTGTACTGCTGTATAGCTGAAATATTGCCATAGCTACTGAGGGAGAGATACTGTGGGGAAAAAAGGAGTAAGAAAACTAGAGATTGGAGTATTTTCTTAGCCCATATGAAAGTTGATAGACAATGGGATTAGTCTTGATAGTGGAAATATAATAAATGTTTGCAGTCCGAGTATGTTATTTTTTTTCTTCTTTTTCTCAGGTGGGGGGGGGTCGGTCTTCTATCAGTATGGGGGAGATTTCATTGTTACATTTCAACACATAACACTGAAATCCAATCAATTTTACTATCACATTCCATAGTTTCTTCCTCCTACAAAATCATATCTCGTGTTTTGTCTTCATACTAGCAAATAATCTATTTCCACAAGTCTCAACTTCCTTTGTTCTTCCTGCAATTACACCCCACAGTATTTTTTCAAAATATTTTTGTTCATGAATGTTGACCGATAATATTGTCAACCAATAAATGTGTTTAAAAAGGCCACAGAATATATATCCACAAAGATTGTCATATCCTGTATATATTGCATCATAATCTATATATTGTGTTGCAAATAATAAATTTTGACTAATATGCATCATATTAAAATATTATGAGTTTAAATATGTTTTAAAGTGAATCTCTTGTTGTAAGTGTGTAATGATGTTTTTATTTCTTGATGTTTGCAACTGCATTTTACAATATATGGTCAGACAAGTGAAGATATTGGTAAAGCACAAAAATTAACTAGATTCAGTTAATTTATTGCAGTGTCAGAATGTGCTATTGGGATGTTTTCACACCAATTAAAGTCTGATATTAAACCATGCATTTTAGAACCCTTTTATACTTACACACTTACTGTTCAGAGCATTGCTTTGTTGATTATTTTAAGTCTATGCAATTCAGTATTTAAGATTACAAAGGAAGTACTGACATCTTATTTAATTATTAGTAGATATAGAATTATTAAATTAATTAGGTCAATAAGTCCATGTTGGATATGAAACAATTTGGAAAGGGAAAGAAACTAAATTAGATAAGTGAACAGTTTTCTATGAAGGATGTTTTTCATATAAATATAATGGAATAAACCTGCCTCTAATTGTAGGATTAACTTGCCTGCACAAAGTCACTAAACCCTCACAGATGTTCTAATTCCATTTAATGAACGAACTTTAAGAGAAAGCCAGAGGTGGTGGCAAATGCCTGCAATCTCAGCACTCAAGATGCATAAGGAAGAGCAGCACAAGTTTGAGGCCACCTTGGGATAAATAGGGAAACTCTGTCTCAAACCAAAAAATTTAAAATAAATAAATAAGTTTATGATAGTTGTAAATAATCATTAGATGCAATTCAGCACTTCTTGTAATTTCAAATAAATGAATGAGAGTTTTGTTGCAGAATCTTTTACTCCTGTGTAAATATTAGAATATTTATGGGAACTCTTAACAAAGCACAGCTGGGGCTGGGAAGGTGGCTTAGTGGTAGAGCGCTTGCCTTGCATGCATGAGGTCCTTGGTTTGATTCCTTAGCACCACATAAGCAGAAAAAGCTGGAAGTGGCGCTGCGGCTCAAGTGGTAGAGCACTAGCCTTGAGCTGAAGAGCTGAGGGACAGCGCCCTGGCCCAGAGTTCAAGCCCCACAACCAACATCAACAACAAAAAGCACAACTGCAGGTCTCCTTTCTTTCATCACCATTTTTTTTTTTGGGTGCTGGTCACTGGGCTTGAACTCAGGGCCTGGGTGCTGTCCTTAAGTTTTTTTTTGCTCAAGACTGGCCCTCTAACAGTTGAGCAGTAGTTCCACTTCCAGCTTTTTATATGTTTAACTGGAGATATGGGTCTCAGATTTTTCTGCCCAGGTTGAATAAGAACTAAAACCTTCAGATCTCAGCCTCCTGAGTAGTAATTATTATAGGCATGAGCCACCAGCTCCTGGTTTGAACTGATTACCTTTCTGAAGCCCCTTTGTTGATTCTAATACACAGACATGAGGTTTAAGCTAAGTGATTCTCAACCCTGAAACAATGGAATCCTGCTGAAAGTTTTAAATCACATCCATGCTTCAGTGCTGTCCAAGAACTTCTGGTTTCATTAATTTGGGATGTATGTGGGGTATTGGAATTTCTGAATACTCCTCAGATGAATGAAATGTAATTGAAGGTTTTAACAGTTGGTTTTGAAACAATGTTCAGTTTTTCCCCTCAGTGGACAAACATGATGCCTTTGCCCTATTCATCTTCTCTCTTATTTAATGTTTCTCACTCTACTTGTCTTCATAATTTGGGATATTGGCCTTCTTGACTTCTTCAATCAGTCAGTAATGCCTTACTTAGTGACTCAGCCAGATACCATCTTAGAAACCCATGAGTATAATGTATTGCAAGTAGAGTAAAACATCATTTATAAAAGAGTCCACAGAAGCTTGGCTCTGGTGGTTCACCTCTGTAATCTTAGCTACTCAAGAGGTTGAGATCTGAGGACTGCAATTCAGAACCAGACCAGGCAAAAAAAGTCTTTAAGATTCTCATCTCCAATTAACCATCCAAAAGCTCAAAGTGGAGCTGTGGCTCAACTAGTAGAGTGCCAGCCTTGAACAGAAAAGTTAAGGGAGAGAGTGAAGCTCACACCACACACACACACACACACACACACACACACAACACAAAGAAATACTACACAAAGAACAGAAGGAGGAACTCTGAAGGAATAGAAAGATTGGAAAGGAGAACAAGACAGAGTATAAGTCATATAGCTAATGAATTAAAAGCTTTTTACGGTGGTGTAGATCTGAGACTATGTCTCAGCTCTTATACAAAGTGAGTGAGACGTTGGCAGAAGGCTTTGAGAAGACTAAGGCAATTTCACTGGTGCTTTAGGAGAGTAAGACTGAGGTAATTTCACTTTGGCTAAGATTTGGCTCTTGGGGGTGAGAGAGCCAGGTCAGAAGCAGGGGATAGGAAATTAGGAGTATTTCCAATTATTCAAGTATAATACACTAATGGCTTGGAGCTGGAAAGATAGGGGAACATTCTGGATACATCTTGAGAAGGTAAAACTAAGATGATTATATATTATGGATTATACAAGGGGAGGGAAAGAAAAGCCAGGAATAAATTTAAGATTTTTTTATCTTAAGAAATAGCATTTTTATCTTAAGAAATGGCTGCTGGTCGCTCTCATTTTCAACCCCAGTCATGTAATTGGGAGGCTGAGATCTGAATATCATCATTTGAAGTCAACATAGCCAGGAACATTCGAGATACTCTTATTAACCACCAAGGAAAACAGAAAGTTAGCTATGGCTCAAGTAGTAGAGTGCTAGCTTTAAATGAAAAAGCCAAGCATGAGCAGAAGGCCTTGAGTTCAAGCCCCGTTACTGGCCCCCCAAAATAAAGAGAATAGAAAATAGCATAGAGCAATCCATGTATTGTGAATGTGGAGAAAGAAGGTGATTTTGGAGAATGGAATTCTGCTTTTACTGTTATGAAAGACTTATATTATGCATCCAAATACATATCCTAACTAGGCATTTAGATAACCAAGTCTCAAATTAAGATAAAATTCCATAATGTAAATATAAAATTACAAAAAAACACTGGGACATGATCAATTATACAGGACTCTAGGCATTCACGCACAGTGAGACCCAAGAAGGATCTTCTTAGGAGAGGAACACAAAAACACAATACCGATGTTCATCTGATTATATAAAATGATATTTATTGAAATGAACTCCAGGAAATGGAAGCAAGACTTTTTTCTTTGTTGCTATTTTTGTTTTGTTTTCTTTTGTCATATTTCTTCATTTGTCTATCTTTAGGAGTGTAAGGGGCAGCACAAAAATGGTGGGATAGACCAGGTGCCAGTGACTCACACCCGTAATCCTAGATACTCAGGAGGATGAGATCTGAGGATCACGGTTTGAAGTCAGTTCAGGCAGAAAAGTCCCCATGAGACTCTTATATCCAGTTAACTACTCTAAAACCAGAGAAGAGAATAAATGTAGCAGTGGTACTCACTAGACACAATGTTGAAAATGAACTGTACAACTTGTGTGTGGAGATGGGAGGGAAAAAATTGAAAGGAGGGAGGGAAGGAGTGACATTGTCCAAAAAGAAATGTACTCATTACCTGACTTATGTAACTGTAACCCTTGTATATCACCTTTATAATAATAATAAATGGAAATGTTCAAGCCTTATAAAGGTAACTGAGTTCAGCTATTGTAACTCAGGTCCAAACCCAAGTTGTTAACTGATGAATAATTCTGTACCTGACACTTGATGAACTTCATCTCTTCTTTACCAGATGTATCTTAGCTCTTATACATGCCAGGCACTGGGTTACTGGAATTTGAGATATATGTATACCTGCTATTTGTAACAAACTGGTATACATAGACACAGATATACAGATATCTCAATACATATATCTCTCTATGTATCTCTCAATGCAGATATCTCAGGTATACATACAATATAAATTCACTCTATATCTCAATATGTACATGTATGATATATACATACTATGCACATGTATTTATATATACTCTATATATATGTATCAATACATATATCTCAGACATACATATATCCTGTTTCTGGACCAACCCATCCATTTCAGTGGTAATGAGTTCCAAGTTTCACCTTCCTCCTTTTCTTTCGGAAGCATCATTGAATTACTTCCCTGTAGGTATTAAATGCCACCAAGCCATCAGTGGCTTGCTCAGAGTGATGAGTCCCTGCATTGCTAGTCCAAGTCTCAGGCCTAGTGTGGGTCATCACATACTGTATTCTTCCAAACACAAGCCAAAGTTATGGTCATGCGGTGAAATGAATCAGGAACTGCACGAGGAGCTGGGTGTCCAATCCACATTAAACACTACATGTACAAAGTGTTCTAGAATTGTGATGAGAATCTGCAGAACTCTTAGCTTCTTCCTGGCTTTCCTATTCTCAGCAAACGGTCCTACCCTATAAATAATTGCTCAGGGCAGAAACTTTTAGTGTCACATTTAATGGCTACTCTTCATCATGTCTTACATTCGTTCTCTCTGAATGTTTTATAGACTCAATTGATAGACATAAATCACACCAGTCCACCTGTTTTTGTCTCCAGTGAAGAGACTGTTGTCTTTGGAAAGAACTCAGATCAACCCTCACCCTTTGTGCACTGATGGGTTCTTCATTTCCATCACCCCTGGCATGTCTCTGCCCTGCTTCCCTCTGCTTCCAATTCCTGGAGCACACAGTCTTCAATACTTCATGATACTGCCATGGGCTGTTTTCGCTACCTCCTGCTTCCCATGAGTGCATCAAAAGTCACTTAAGTTAAATGTCCCTTTCTCTTTATACTCTTTAATTCTCTGCTCAAGTACCCTGTTACATCTGAGGTCCTCAAAGTCATTTACAGTGTGTATTTTTGTTTGAACTCATCAAATCCAATTTGTAATGTATGTTGTTGCTATTCTATGCCTTTGTCCAACTCTCTTCTCTAAAATCGACATAAAATTATTATATACTTCATCATGTTTTGTCGGAATACAGTAAAACATATGAATATCTTCCTTCTTATTAACAGTAATTCTGCTTATTATTATTCATATCTACATCATCTCTAAACTTCAAATCCCTTGATTGATTTAAATAAGTAAATCTCAGTATTTTCACCATAAAAAATAAATAAAAATTAAAATAAATAAATAAGTAAATCTGCCTTAATCAAAATTACATTTCACTATACAAAAGCCAATGCTTGGTACATATTAAGCAGTAAATGGTTATCTATGGAAAAAACAAATGTAAGAATGGGAGTGCTTATGAGTGAATAAATGGGTGAGTAAATGAATGAGTGAATGAATGAATGAATGGCTGTTGCCATTAGAAGAAAAGGAAAAGGAAGGGGAAGTTTAAAGTTGGAATGGCCAAGAGTAGTACTTACAATACAGAAGAAACAAAACCAAGATAAACCAGAGAAACAAAGGGCAGGGAGGGCAAAACTAGAAGAACTGTGAAATATTGTGGAAGACAGGTCACAGAGAGATTTTAAAACGAGGTTAGTTCAACTCTGCGAGGTAATAGGGAAAGTCTGACATTAGCATGTTGCACTAATTCTTATAAAAATGGTATCAATTCAAATTAGCCAAAGGGCAGAAGTTGGATGGTTCAAATAAATTAGCCCAGAAATCAGGTTATTAGTAAATAATCAGTTTAATTAAAATGGAAAACAGATCTGCGCACAGGTAATATATTTTGTCAGGCTACTGAAGCTCACTGCATCGAGGGCCTGTCATCACGCTACCAGTACACACTTTCCCAGCCATTCTGTCTCCTTGTGAGAGAGAAAATTGTTATGTACTGTAAATGTAGACAAGAACATTGAGAGAGAAGATTAGCTCAGAGCATCTTAAAAAGTCAATGGTATACACTGATAACTTTGGCTCATTTAAAGATATAAGGGAAGGTTAATATTAATATTTCATATTAATTGTGTGTGTGTGTGTGTGTGTGTGTGTGTGTGCTCGTACTCGGCTTGAACTCAGGCCTGGGAACTGTTCTTCAGTTTTTTCCACTTGGACTGGAGCTCTACCAGTTGAGCTTCATTTCTGTTTTTTTGCTGGTCAATTGGAGATAATTATTTTCAAAATCCAAATTCTCAGATCTTAGCTTCCTGAGTAGCCAGGATTTCAGGCATGAACCAACAGCACCCAGCTTTCAAAACATAATTTTTAACTGTACTTCATCTGACACCTCGAACAAATTTACTACTCCTTCGTAGGTCGGTAGGCTTCAAATTACAAACCATTCTGGCCTAAAGTCATCAGAGAAAAGATTCGCAAAATCATAACCTTCTTGCACTTGTTTTGCATGTATAATGGCTGGGAGGTAGAGGAGTACTTATTTTAAAGCGTTTGACATAAATGATCAGAACAACAAAAGAGATTACAACTTGGCCCACATCTTCAGCAACACTTGGCTTTCTCATTGTTTTCTGTGTCATAGAAAGAACAAAACGTAACTATGCAAGTGAGGACAGAATGGACTCTTATGTACCCAAAACAAAGGGGGTGCATGGTGCCAAACAGGGAAAATTATAATAGAGAATGCCCATGGGACTCTTCCCACAGAAAAGGGCTGCAGTCTGGTCCTCTAAGGGAGCCACATCCTGAGAAAAAGGCACCTGTTCCTCTCTAAACACAGTTAATGACTCTGAAATTTGCTCAGTATTAGAGACTCCCTCTGTGGAAGAATCCTAACCTCACTCTGAATACATTATTTATGTGTTAAATTCTCACTTATTTCTTTTTCCCCATTATTTCAGTATTTTAAAAATAATTTGATATGCTATGTATTTAATCTTTTCCATCTTCCTTCCTTTCTCCTTCCTTCCTTCCTTCTATCTTTCCTTTTCTTTCTTTTCTATCCTCCCTCCCTCCCCCCTCCCTCCCT
>NW_012267398.1:1673621-1743023 GCF_000151885.1 Dipodomys ordii | reverse complement strand
TTCCTTTCTTCCTTCCTTCCTTCCTTCCTTCCTTCCTTCCTTCCTTCCTTCCTTCCTTCCTTCCTTCCTTATTTCTTTTGTGCCAGGACTGGGTCTTAAACTCAAAGCCCCACTGCTTTACCCATTCACAGAGTTCAATCAGTGGAGCTATGCCTCCAGTTTGGTTTTTTTGCTACTTTAACTGGAGATAAAAGTCCCTCTCAGATTACTGTGCCTGGGCTAGTTAATTCTCAAAATTGTCTCCAGTAGCTAGGATTATACCAGCGAGCTACCAGTGAGCTACTTTTTGCATCATTTTTCAATGCCAGACTTATTAAAGACTGTACAAAGACTTCCAAACAATTGTGGTTTTTTAATCCTTTTCTTTTTATTTTTTTTTTACATTTGATTCTGCAAAAGAACATTACCCCAATGTTGAGTCAGACTGTGTCGGCTTATACACAAAAATGTTAGAATGTCGAACATCTGCCTGTGTGAGTAACTCCACTCTGTAACTTTACATGTGTTTGTGATCCAGGATTTTTATTTTTTAACATCATTTTATTGTTATTACGAAGGGACAGTTTGTTGTTTTTTTGGGGGGGGGGTCCGGTCGTGGGGCCTGAACTCTGGGCCTAGGCGCTCTCCCTCAGCTCTTCAGCTCAAGGCTAGTGCTCTACCCCTTGAGCCACAACACCACTTCTGGCTTTTTTTCTTTTTGCTTATGTGGTGCTGAGGAATTGAACCCAGGGCCTCATGCATGCAAGGCAAGCGCTCTACCACTGAGCCACCTTCCCAGCCCCGAAGGGACAGTTTTTTATCTATCTTCTCTGTCGGCTTAAACTGTCCTTCATGGTGACTGTTTTTCAGAGAACTGCAGTCATAAAGCTGGCTGCACACACTTACCAGCCATTGTGATTTGTGGTTATTCATTTCTCTCCTTTTCGTGTTTAGGATTAGACCACACTCCTCCATGCTGAAATTACAGGAGTATGATACCATGCCCAGTGACTGATTTCTTTGTGACTATGCAACTATTTCGAGTATACCTTGGTGTTTGTGCTTTAAAACCTTGTATGCTATTGTTACCTATTGGAACTCAAGGCCTCATGCTCACTTGTCAGGTCCTATGCTGCTGAGCCATGTCTCCAGACCTTTTGTGAGTTATTTTCATAGAGGGTCACAATCCTTGCACAGGTCTGTAATTGGGCCATAACCACCTGTTTTTGGTTTCCCTAACAGATAACAGCTGTTTGCCTGTTGAAAAGGGATCCCACAAAAGTTTACTTTTCTATTGGGACTGACCTTGACCCATGATCCTCCATTTTCAATCACTAAAGAGCTGGGATTGCAAGAATGAACAGCTGGTGACCACCTTCAAGTCTCCTTTCAAAAATGGAAACCAGCCAGGGGCCAGTGGCTCACAGCTGTAATCCTAGGTACTATGGAGGCTGAGATTTGAGTCTCAGCTCAAAGCCAGCCCAGGCAGAAAAGTTCATAAGACTCTTATCTTAAACCAACCAGCACAAAGCCAGAAGTGGAGGTATGGCTCAAGTGGAAGAGTGCTAGCCTTGAATGAAAAAGCTATCATACAACATCCATGCTGCGAATTCAATCTCCAGTACCAAACAAAAAATGTAAGCAAATATCTTCTTCTAAAAACAATATTATTCATTAGTTTTGATTTTCATTTAAATCATTAGTGTTGAGTTAACCTAAGTAATTTTAGAAATACACACAGATACATTTAGAGAAAATTGCACATTCAATGTAAGTATTCGGAGGAAAATGGGTAACATTTATGATATTTTTCACTGATAAATATATTACTTTTTGAATGTCTCCTATATTCTAAATTCCATTTTAAATACTGGAGAGGAGAAAGGAATATTGACAAAAAGTCTTCCCCTTCAGTATATTTATGCTACATTTGTTGAAAGAAAGGTAATAAAATAAATTAAAGCCAGGTACTGGGGGCTCACACTTGTAATCATAGCTACCCAGAAAGCTGGGATCTTAGAATGATGGTTCAAAGCCAGCCTGAGCAAAACTGTCTGTGAAAGTGTTATTTCCAATTAACCAGCAAAACAGCTGAAAGTGGGGTTGTGGCTCAAGTGGTAAAATGCCAGCCTTGAGCAAAGAAGGCAAACAACAGCAACAGGCTCTTAAGTTCAAGCCTTAATATCAATATAATAAATACTAAATAAATAAATTTAAAAGTCAATGATAACGAGGAGAAAATTAATTGGCAAAGGAGGCATGGAGACTTTGAGAGGTTATTTCATTTATTTTTTTTCAGTTTTGTAGGTGGACACATGTAGGGATTTTGACTTGCTAAGTAATTTCTATATTACTATGAAATTGCTATCAATATGCAATAAGTAATTGCTCTGTCATGGTTCCTACATTATGTCCATCTTTGCACATTATTCCAGGAACTTTGGCTCTTCTAAGGATGAGATGGGAAATCATTGGGGGTTTTGGGTAGTGAGGTATAGTCTGGCTTCAGGTTTGATTTATTTTTATGGCTGTTCTGATCGAGACATTGCTGGTCAGCTTAGCAGATGATTTCAGAGATCTGTGTGAGAGATGATGTGAGAGAAAAGGCAATGAGAAGGAAACCAGGCCTCCAATGTATTTGGAATTGTTTATTCTGGAAAATTAGCTGTGTCGTGTAAATTAAGGGATATATTCAAGGTTGACATCAAGATTTCTGTATAGAAGAACTGTTGTGGCATGTTTCAAGTGATAGAGCACTTGTGCAGTGGCCATAAATTCAAGCTGTGGTACTGAAAAAGAAATAAACAAAACCAAAATGAATGTCTGGATGTGCATGGAATGGTTATTAACTGGGAAGAAATCTTCAAGACTTTGCTTTCGATGACATTAAAGGTAAGAAATTTATTACACATCTGAGCCAAGATGCCAAGGAAGCATTTGGATAAACACATGGATACTTGGATAAATAAATTCAAGCTGAATACAGAAATTGGGGAGGCAGAGTAAATTGAATGTTACTAAGCTAGAGAAACAAAAACACAAAGACAGGCTTTCTTTCAGGTTTGAACTAGAAAAAAATGGTAACTCTGTAGGTAATCTCAACATAGACAAGTATCAAAGAACCTTTTATTAACATATTTTAACATTGATTATAAAGAGAATAAAAATTAAATTACAAATTAAAATTAAAAATAGTAAATAATGATAATAATGTGTGAAGGCACTCAGAAATGTTGTGACTAATACTTGAAATAATTAACTCTGTAGGACATTAGACTTTCATATTGAGAAATATACCTAGAAATCATGAGGAAGCATTAAAAACATTTTGTAATTATAATGTAACACATAAATTTCAAGAATTGCTTTTGAAAATCTGACTCTAAAACTTTAAAAGAAATGCTTACAGAATTGGGTCTACTGTTGAGAAACTAATGCAAGATCAATATCACATCTAATAATCTAGCTATTCAGGAAGCTGAAGTCTGAGGATCACAGGTTTGAAACTAGCATGGGAAGAAATGTTCATGGACTCTAATTTCAATTAAGAACCCCAAAAGTTGAAAGTAGAGATATGCCTCAAGTGATAGAGCAATAGCCTTGATCTAAAAACTCAGGGACAGCACCCAGCCCCTGAGTTCATTCTCTAGGACTGGCAAATACATACATACATGCATACATGCATACATACATACATACATACATACATATATACCTTTTCTGCAAACATGATTTATTGGAATTGAACTTGGATATCATCTATGTGTTGGGCTGCAGAGGACAGCATTGGAATGGATAAAAGATTTCCCTTTCAGGGATCATCTGCTCTGTGACTTCTCACACATGAAGCTGAAGGTGCTGGAACTAGGTATGCATACAACACCAAGAGTTATTCAAAATCTGGATTTCAAATGTGACATAAGGTGCTTTCAGGCAGCCACAAACCTAGGGTGGGAAAAAGTAGACATGGAGAGATAATAATGGAAAGAAAATAATGTAAGAATCAGAGCATCAGCAGTTGGGAAACAAGATTAAGTAGGAGTTCAAGGTGTATGTTCTTGAACACAAAGACATTCATACTGGGTCTCAGCAGGAAATACCTGTTTCAAAGTTAAGTATAGTCAAAATAGTATCCAAGTGGTCAAAAGAAGTCAAATGCATAGAATGTGTGAAGGATTAGAATAGGTGATACTTTAATTCCAGCTGGGTTTAACAACAATAAGACTTGAAGACAATGTACAAACCCATGGATAAAGGAATGTTTAGATGTCTAGTACATTCACAATTTTGAGTCATACTTAATCATTTGAAAGAAGGTTTAAATCTAAATGGATGAATAGGACACAAGAGGGTTGTGGTTTGGCTCATACCTGTTATCCTGGCTACTCAGGAGTTCTGAGAATTATAATTCACACTCACCCCCGGCAGGGAGGTCCTTGAGACATTTAGCTCCAATAAACCAGCAGAGGACTATTAGTGGAGGGGTGACTTAAGTGGTAGAAAGCCAGACTTGGGCAAAGTAGTCAAGTGAGAGTACAAGTTCCTAAGTTGAAGCCTCATTAAGGACACGCACAAAATCAATTCAACTATCAGGTTTACATTAAATTTTGTTTCTGTAAATTCATATAGCAAACACCTCTGAATGAGTATACATCAAATTAAAAATAAACAAAATTAGCCAAGAAAACAGAAGTACTGGAGGAACCGAAAGGAATCACATTCTTGGTGTTTTGATTTTATAACAACAGATAGCCAGGAATAATTTGTAAATTAAAAATAAAAATTCAGGCCGGGTGCCGGTGGCTCATGCCTGTAATCTTAGCTACTCAGGAGGCTGAGATCTGAGGACCCTGGTTCAAAGCCAACCCAGGCAGGAAAGTCCATGAGACTCTTATTGCCAATAAACCACTAGGAAACCAGAAGTGGTGCTATGGCTCAAGTGGTAGAGTGCTCGCCTTGACCTGAAGAACACAGGGACAGTGCCCAAACCCAGAGTTCAAGCCCCATGACCAACAAACAAACAAAAAAAGATTCAATTTGCTTTGGGAACTTGTTGGAACATTAAATATTTTCTTACATGATTTTAAGTAAAGTGTCAAATGGATGATTTGAAATAAACATCAAAGTGAAAACATTCATGGTAACTCTCTTCAAATGATATAAACTTCATAACCCTCTACTTAAGTATTTTCCTAAGTGTTGTATTTTTATAACATTAGACAGAAGCATACATGTAATAAGTCTTTTATTTTACTTCGGTTACTTTTCCAAGCTCAAACAAGCAACCACAAGGAATCTTTTTACATGGGTAATGAAGAAAAGATGGCTTTCTAGAGCCATCACCTTGCTAGCCCCCAGTGCCTACCACAGCTCTCATAGATACCTAAACCTCGGCCTTTTTTACCTACACCTCCTCCAAGGGGCAGAAACAAAGGCTGATGTGAAGGAATTTGGAAGAGGTATAATGAGGAAAGGAAAACTGGACAGCTATGCCTTTACCTGAGGTAATTAAATTCACACCCAGAGATCTTTTTTTAAATAAGTTGGGGATTCACAATAAGTTGGGGATTGCAAGTGTCACAATGAACCAGAATATTCAGTATATCAAGGGTAATAGACATCTGGAAATTTACTGTTTATAATGACCAGAAAAAGTATTATGATATATCTAAAGTTATATCCCAGGACAGACAGACATTATGAAGCAAAACTGGAGATTTGATCCTCTTATTGTCTAAAGTACATTTTAAAAGTCCTCAAACAGTTGTCATGTAATGGTGTATTTCCAGTGTATCTTTGAATTAATAATCCCAGTTGGTAAATAATCAAGAAAAAATACATAAAAATTATTTTCAGTGCTGAGATTGAAACTAGATCTTTATCTATGCTAGGCAAGTGCTCTACCAATGAGCTACAATCCCCATCTCATTATTTGGCCATTTTAAAGTTGAACAGTTAGGCAATACTAGAAACAATATCCTCAATTTCAAACTATAAATTCCTCCCCTCAATTTATACACAGTGCCCTCAGTATCTTTCTTTTCCTAAAGAATGAGACATATTGATTCATAGTGCCTTGGCTGTGATGAATTGATAAGGGTAGGATACTTGATAGAAATTTGTTTATTCATTGTATCTTTGAATTTAGAAATAGGTCTATAAAAGATAGATTTGAAAGAGTTATGTAACCTATAAATGCAATCACAGTACCATGTTCTAACTAGGCTGAGGATGTCTATCTGAAAGGAGACATAAGACATAGAGAAAGAAGGGAGAGACAAGGTAGACAAAGCATGCAACCTGTTTTCTCAACAGTCAGTACTGAGTTGTAGCTTTTGCTCCTGCTACCATAGTTAATTTATATGAAATCCAGCTAAACTATGCCAATGAATACTTAAAATTAACCCCATGTTTGCAGGAGGCAGACAGGTGAGAATCACAAACCAGTCAGAAAAAAAAAAACAGAAGCCTACCTTAATAAACAGGGTAAGTGTGGTAGCCCAAGCATGAAAGTTTCAACAAAGCTGAAGGTAAAAGAAGAAAGATCACAGTCCAAAGTAGCCTTCATTCAGGTAAGACCTTATATGAAATAAAAATAATAATATTTTTAAAAAACAAAAACAAAAACGGTTGAGGACATGGCTCAATTTGTAGGGAACTTCCTTAGCAAGAACAAAGCCCTAAGTTAAATCATACTATCCAAAGAAAGCGAGAGAGATGATCAAATGAAAATAAGTTTATTAGATTGAGCTGTAAGGCAATAATATAATGACACTATAAAAATTGGAATTTGACACAATTATGTGAAAAAACCTGGAATATACTACATGAACATGAAAGATGGTCTAACCTGTACCTTCTACTTAATAAATGCCAAATATTGTCAGCAAAACATCAGCATGTAAGAAGAGGGATGGAAAAATTCCAGTCTAGGTCCCCAGCACTGTGGTTTCAAAGGAAGCTTGTGTGTGGTGACAGTTGATCTTTGACTGCTAGTCTCCAGAACTGAGACAAATTCTTATTGTTTTGGGCTCCTCACTTCATAGTACTTTTACCCCCACATTCCTGAAAATTAGTATCAATACTCAGTTTATAATACAAAAAGATGGTGATCAATTATTGATAGGGAAAAGGAAGTTTGTTCATAAATAGTACGAAGAAACAAATTTCTTGGAAAAATAATCCAAGTAAATTTGAACATACAGAGAAACTGAAGCATGAAATTCTAATAAAGAAGTTGAATATGGAGGCTCATGCCTGTAATCCTAGATTCCTGAGAGGCAGAACTCAGGGTGGATCACACACAAGAAATCAGCCTGGGCAAAAAAATTCATGAGACATAAGCTCAACCAACAAAACTCAGCATGGCCTGGTAGTGTGCTCTTGTCATTCCAGCTATCTTGGAAGTGAAAATAGGAGGATCACTATTCAGGCCAGCCTAAGCACCATTTGACAAATAACAAATGCAAAAGAAGTTGGAATTATGGCTCAGGCAGAGCAACTGCCTAGCGAGCAGGAGGCTCAGAGTTCAGATCCTATTGCCACATCAAATAATAATAAATACCTGAACTGGGGTACATTTACAAATTCGAGAGTCAAACAGCATAATGAACATTGAATTATGTTAAAACATATGGACTTTCCATTTCCATACATGGAAATTGTTCAGTATTGATCATGTTATGTGTACCAGTTAAATATATTTGAATAAAGAAATACCTGCCTTGGCTGTATGTCAAATTTAAAAGAGTATGAATTCAGAGACAGATCTCAAATCCCTGCTTCACAATAAAGGCCACTTCATGGAAAACCTTTGGAATTTTTTACTGGATGACTTTACAGGATAATTTTAAGTTACTTTGGATAAAGCCAAACGTCCTTAATTGTTTTAGAAGTTAATATATCCAGGGAATGAGATAAACGAAGCCAAGAAATTGAATCATTTACTCAGATACTCTTGCTAAGCTTCTAGTCTTAACTAATGAATAGTGAATGAGGAGATTAAGGCCTTGCCATTCTGCAGTTCTGTGAAGTGAATATGTGTGTGTGTGCACGTGCACACGCACACACTTGTGTGCACGTATGAGTGCACAATGTAAGAGAAAATAGATAATAAGGAAATAATAAGTCATGTCTAGTCTCTTGATATCCACAGAAGATTGATTCTAGGACCTTCTAGACCTTTCCCCTGCCAAAAACCTCCGTGAATACTCAGGCTCCTTATATAAAAAGTTGTGGCTCACATTTGTAAGTCTGGCTACCTGATTGAGAAGAGGATTGTGGTTTGAGGCTAGCCTCCATAGAATGCTTATTGGGTATGCCATTGATGGTGTGTGCCTGTCATCTGAGCTTTGTGAGAGGCTGAGGCTGGGAGGAGGGTGGTTAAAGGCCAAGCATCGTGGGGAAAAAAACTACAAGCTATCGTATCCAGAGATGCAAGCCTGTAATCCTGGCACTTGGAGGAAAGATGATGAGTCTGAGGCCAGACTGAACTTTGTAGCCAGATCCTGTCTCTAAAAACCAAGGCCTAGTGATAGATCTCAATGGAAACAGTGTTTTCCTATCATGCATAAGGCTGTGGGTTCATTCCCAGGAGGGTAAGAATGAAAAGGATAATTGCTGGAACCCAAATGTCATTTTACAGATATATTCTAATCGTCACGACAATGGTCTCGGTGAACACTCTGTACAACTGAGCATAGGCCATTTGCTAAAACGAGTAGGGATCAAACACAATACAATAACGAAGGAGAAGTTCTGTGTATTACATGTACCTGGAACAGAAAGTATGGCTGTGAATTTATTTGAGTTTTTTTAGCTTTGGCAATGTTAGTTGATTCTACAACTTCTTTTTTTTAATTTTATTTTATTGTAAAGATGCTGTACAGAGGGGTTACAATTACATGAGTAAGGTATATTTTTGTTGAACATTGTTGATTGAAATACATTGAAAAAATGTACTTAATACAAGCAGTAAGAATACAGCTCCAGTGACAGATAGATAGATAGATATAGATATCATATATATATAGACTATATTTTTATGTATACATAGACTATATATACAAGTATATATATAAGTATACTTGTATATATGTATATATTCATATATATAATCTATGTATATATACAAAATGTATACATAATCTATGTATAATCTCTCTATACATAATATCTATAATCAAAGTAATAAAACTTCTGACTGAATTCTAGAAAATAAAGCACCATGAGAAGAAGTGTCTGTATTCACAAGGTAATCTTGCAAAATGCAATTTATATGCCTGTTTCATTATTTCACAATGCCTTTATCACAGGTAAAGACTTGGAGGCTGTGAGTTTACATTTTTCTCTCTGTCACAACCTGAGAGGACTCTAAGCCTGAAGCAGGGCTGCACAAGAAGTAAAGCAAGCCAGGTGCCAGCGGCTCATGCCTCTAATCCTAGCTACTCAGGAGGCTGAGATCTGAGGATCACTGAAAATCCATGAGACTCTTACCTCCCAATTAACCACCAGAAAACTGGAGGTGGCGCTGTGGCTCAAGTAGTAGAGTACTAGTCTTGAGCTGAAGAGCTGAGGGACAATGCCCAGGCCCAGGGTTCAAGCCCCTTGACTGATGAGAGAGAGAGAGAGAGAGAGAGAGAGAGAGAGAGAGAGAGAGAGAGAGAAGAAAAGCAGAGGGACTCACATACAGAGCAGAAAGAGTCCCACGTCCCTCCTCAAAAAGTTCACAAGCTAATGGAAAATCTTTTAACGTTGGAAAACTTTCCTTTTCTAGTTCATACAACTCTTCCTTCTATTGGCAAACACATTTTACAAAAGGATTCTATTATTCTCACCGTAATGGTGGACTCACACATCTTGTAGGTCTTTGCTTACCAATAGCTCCAAAAAACGTTCTCTGTATCTCTTGGTAACTTCATGGCAGTGTAACTCTAAAAGGTTTTGCAAACATAACAAATACCATTTGCAATTGATGTTTAACATGGCTAATCAATCCTAAATAAATAAATAAATAAAGGCTCAGCTACAGACCTCTCTTTCCATAGTAGGCTTGCTTTTGATGATCTTAAGAATCAAATTTGGAGCCCTGGTGGTATGACTGCTTCCCCTTAGCTAGAGAAACATACTAAGTTAGCTCTAACATCATCCAATGATGATCTTCCACTCAGCTAAGCTCTCTCATGAGAGCCACAGTGCAGAATGGAAATGCAGCATTGAGAAATGAGAGGCAGTAAGAACTATATGCCTGAGGAAAATAATAAAGCATCAGAATGTTTCCAGAAGTAATTTCATTGCAATACAGTGAGCTGGTGAAAAGAAATCATGAGGAAGAGCACTAGATGAGCACAAAGAGGCTCATTGACAGCACCCAGGCCCTGAATTCAAGCCCTAGGACTCCTCCTCACCCCACCCCCACAAAAAGAAATCATGGAAGGAGACAATATATGTTGGTTGCTTTCTGTAATAAATACCTGAGGTTGATTGGGTATTATTTTGTTTACAGTTTTTGGAGGCTTCAGTTATGATCTGCTGCCCTTCTGCATTGCTCAGGGACTGTGGTGATATATTAACAAAAGATACTAAAGTATGCTATATTTTTTAAACCTGATGATCTAATAATAATAATACACAATAAACAAGTATTACTTACTTCAAGAATTTTAGGGTGATATGCAAAAGAGACTTCCTATAATTGGCCAATAAAGTAAAATATCAACTCATCATTTGCAGATGAAGAAAAATGACTGCTCTAGTTCAGTACATAGTGTATTAGATTAAGTGAGCATTTTTAAATTTAAAAATATAAAAAGAAGAGATTTTTCCATTTTTAGTACAATTTCTAATCCAAAAATTTGATGACAAGTGTTCAAATAAGTTTTTAGATAAAATCTGTTGTTGAAATAAGATAACCACACTAGCTGTATTTTTTCAACAAAATAAACCATCAAAATCTTAGGGAAATATGAATAAAAGTTATAAGCTTTGCAAAAGAAGTTGCAATTTGTTACTGGTTAAGGCTGATGATATTACTTACTATGACAAGTCAGTAGAACTAATATACTATCAGAATGAAGCTAGGCACTGGTGGCTTACACCTGTAATCCTAGCTACTTGGGAAGCAAGGCTGAGAACTTAGGATCAGAGTTTGAATCCAGCAGGAGCAGAAATTTCCATGAGATTCTTATCTCCAATTAACCAGCTAAAACCCAGGAGAGAGGTGTGACTCAAGTAGTAGAGTGCCAGCCTTGAAAGGAAAAAGTTAAGTGAGAGCATGAGGCTCTGAGCTCAAGCCCCAGTAGTGCACAAAAGCAAAAAAAAAAGGGGGGGGGGTAAAAGTAAAGGAATTAAATTTCCTGGCAAAAGACTAACAAATAAGTAGGATGCTGATGGCTCACATCTATAACACTAGCTACTTAGGAGGCTGAGATCTGAGAACAGTAGTTTGAAGCCAACCCAGGCAGAAAAGTCCAACAGCCTGTATATTACAATTAACCAGCCAAAAGCTGGAAGTGTGGCTGAGTTATAGCAGTCTGGTGAGTGAAAAGGCAGCGACAGTGTGAAAGTCTGGTTTTAAGCCCCAGAACACACATACACACACACACACACACACATACAAAAGTAGATATTGATTATATACACAATATACATTCAGTAAATAACTGGAAAATACAATCAGTATAAAGTATGGTTTGTAACAGCAGATACAAATTAATGTACCTAAAATTATTCAAGAATATGCCAAAAACATGAAAAATAACCCCGAACTCTAATAACGTATCTTTCAGATTAATGGAATAAGAATCCATGTTTGTCTATAGGAAGATTAATATTATATATATTAGGCCAAGTAAAATGGCACATACCTGTAATCCTAGCTATGTCAGAGTTGGATGATCATGGTTCAAGGCTATCTCTGGGAAAAAGAATGTAAGACACTACCTGGAAAATAACTAAATCAGAAAGCATAGCTCAGCATAGGTCAATTAGCATCTCCCTAGCAGTCACAAGTTCAAATTGATTTCAAACCTCAGTAATGTAAAATAAATAACTACACTAAAACAAATAAAATTATAAACATTTCAGATGTCATACATAACATTGTTCTAGAAAATCCCAATCATAAATCTCTCTGGGTTCTTTATGCTAATCCATTCCCTGATTTATGTGGATTTAAAAGGCAAATGCTTAATGACAATTACATCAAATTAAAATTTCTTCTTCAATGAAATTTAACAGATCAGTGATAAACTGAGATTAGACATGCTCATGTCTGAAACCCAACTCACGCACCTCCAAATCATCCAGATAAAGAGTAAGAATTCCATGATCTTAAAAATATGCTCAAGGATCCTATAAATGAACACAATATATTCATCTGTCTATGAGAGACTTTCAGATTGATAGGTAATTAGAGATATAACACCAAAATAGTTATCGATTTACACTACTGTATTTGACAAAATTTCAAATTCTAAAACTAGTTGTTTCCATGCTGCTTAGAAAAGTAATGGAATGCACTCTTCTCCTTCCTTTGATTGTAATTGACACTAAAATGCTGAATATTTTAGGACTCCGTAAGCCCACTACTAAAAACATTTGCAGTTCCATCTACCCAGCCATCTTTGTCTTAACTCCAGGTTGAAAGTAACACAAAAGCTCATGAGCAAAATGTAGAGACACATGATGGGCAGCCAGTACTGAGTTATAAAAGCCACACATTAAATCGAGTTAGACATCAGATTCGGGTTCGGTCCTGAGAACTGAGCCTGGTGATTTCCAGGTGCATTGCATCCTCCTCCAGGCTTCTCTTCAACAGCCGGGTGGGGCCAAGCATGCACACCTGTGCCCCAGGGCTCCACCCTGCGCAATGTGGTATTTTAATGAACACCTTAGGCAATTCTAATACAATGGCACCTGTGTGTCTAAAAATACCTAAATACAGAAGATGTGCCAGGCCCTGGTGGCTCACACCTGTAATCCTAGCTACTCAGGAGACTGAGATCTGAGGATCATGGTTCAAAGCCAGCCAGGGCAGGAAAGTCCATGAGACTCTTCTCTTCCAGAAACTATTAGAAAACCGGAAGTGGCGCTATGGCTCAAGTGGTAGAGTGCTCACCTTGAGCTGAAGAGCTGAGGGACAGCGCCCAGGCCCAGAGTTCAAGACCCACCACCGACCAAAAAAGAAGAAGAAGAAGGAGGAAGAGGAGGAGGGGGGGAGGAGGAAGAGAAGGAGGGGAAGAGGAGGGGAAGAGGAGGGGGAGGAGGAAGGGGAAGGAGGAGGGGGGGAAGGAGGAAGGGGAGGGGGGGGAGGGGGGAGGGGGAGGAGGAGGGGAACACTAAAAAAGAACTATATATAAAAACAACAACAAAAAGATACATTGGTATAGGACACTTAGTATGAATGGAGCTCATGATCTGGTTGTTGCTTGTCAGTGGAAAGAGAGAGCAGGGAATAGGATGCCTGGATGTAATGTCTGCCACCCTTCACTTTATAACCTCCATACACTTAAGCAACACCACATTTATTAAAAAGAAAAAAAAAACACTTCTTAGCTGGGGGTTGGTGGCTCACACCTGTAATCCCAGCTACATGGCAAACTGAGATCTGAGGATCATGGTTCAAAGCCAGCCCAGGCAGGAAAGTCCATGAGACTTGGACTTGGACTTAGACTTGGAGATTAATAACCACAAAAAAGCTGGAAATGGCACTGTGACTCAAAGTGGTAGAGCGCTAGCCTAGAGCACAAACGCTATGGGCAGTGTTCAGGCCCTGAGTTCAAAAGCCAGGCCCAGCACAACAAAACAAAGCAAATCCACTTCTTAATAAAAAAAAATTAACATTAGATTGTTGTAACTTTTTACTTGGTACATTTTTGTTGTTTAAATAATAGTTTTAATTATTGTGAATTTTTTTAAACTGTCTCTTTCACAATGGTTCATTTGAAAGCTCTACAAAACTATTTTTATTCTTACTCAGTATTTTCTCCTTACTTATTTGTCTATGTATTTACTTATTTCAGGGCTTGAACTCAGGACCTCATGCTCTTGCTTGGCTTTTTCACTCAAGGCTGGCACTTCACCACTTAAGCCACACTTCTACTTCAAGCTTTTTTTTTGTCCATCATGGGGCTTGAACTCTGAGCCTGGGCGTTGTCCCTCAGCTCTTCAGCTCAAGGCTAGCGCTCTACCACTTGAGTCACAGCGCCACTTCTGGATTTCTGGTGATTTATTGGAGATAAGGGTTTCATGGCTTTTCCTGCCCAGACTGGCTTTGAACTGCGATCCTCAGATCTCAACCTCCTGAGTAGCTGTAGTGGTGTGAGCCAAGGGTGCCCTGCTACATCCAGCTTTTGTCCTATGAATTGGAGATAAGAATCTCCTAGACTTTTCTGCTCAAGCTGGCATTGAATCTTCATCCTTAGATCTCACCCTCCTGAAGAGCTTGAGTTACAGATGTGAGCCAACAGTATCTGACTCACATTTTTCTATTTTTAAAAATGTATAGTTTACCTTTGTATTTTTTAATTTCCTTTTTCCCCTCAAACTAAGATGCAAACCCATGAATTCACCCAAGTCTAAATTGGATCTGCTTCAATAATGTCACTGTCTTTTCAATCTTTTACCACAGAAAGGACTGAAGAGGAAATAGCTAGCATGTAACTGTTGGTTCCTGTGATACAAGTTCTAGTTCTGTAATTCCTCCTGAAGGCCTCATCTTATGGTATATGGATCTATCATGTATTCTTGATTATATGCTTAACCTATATATGCTATATTTTACCATCATTTCATACTTGGCTTAGAATGTATAAAATAAAAATAATGTATAATTACATAAGCCAATGAGATAGTCAGTTAGTGTCATTAATGTGCATGATGTATAAGTGTGATTTTATATTTTATGTTTTATACATTTATATGACTGGCTGTATGTAGGTTTGTTTAAAGCAGCATCACATAATTTCTACAGAAAATATGATATCACCAAGTAACAGGGAATTTTCACTCAATTATCATCTCGTGTGTCTTCCTTGTGCATGAAGTCCACTGAGGAACCCAATACTGACACATGATTGTGTCACATGACACATGTTTCTGCATACAACTATGTAAACTGCATGTAAAATTCTTTGGAAAACACAGGACTTAAAGGAACAAAGGAGAAGTATTTTAAAAGTGCACATGTTATATTTTTTCAATGCCAATACAAAATAAAATGCATATTTTGTATTTTACAATGACAATAAAATGAGAAAATACAACAACGATATAACAGTAGGTTCCCTTGGATGCAAAGGAGAAAGAGAATGAGAATCGATCTCTCTCCAACGTTAGCTCCATTCTATGTATGTGGAAGGAGCTAAGAAAAAATGAACAATCGTACGTTTAACTGTATGAATGTGATCTACAATAGAATATGGAGTTAAATATGATAAATTAATTTAAAAGATAACAAAAGCATTATGAGAGTTTAATGGGAATCAGATAAAGGCCTCCAAGTTGCACACTAAGAGTTGTGAATGAGGGTTGGGTTGGAGTTCAGTATGATGATCATTGATAAATTTTAAAATGAAAGCAAAAAAAAAAACATACAAATACTCAAGAAAACAAACAGTAGCACTTTTTAATTATTTTTTGAAAGAGGCCAAGGTATTTGCTCGATTTCAATACATACTGTTTTTCTCTGTATATGATAAAATGAAGTTTTAATTTAAATGGAATTACTTTCAATTTGTTTGAACTTTTGGCCAGTATGTTATGAAGGAAGATCCATAAATTGACATGTATTCAGTTATTTTAATTCCAAACTTCCATTTAAAGTCATGTTCTCTATATCACAGAAACAAAAATCACCACTTCACTACTTTTTCACCAAGAATTTTTCCTTTCATACCTCAAGGGGCCATCTTGAATAGAAGATGCTTTCAAAGATTGGAAAATATCACTATCACCACCAACGAAGCATCATTTACATTTTCACACACATTCACATATGTACAATTGTATCTACGTATAATTGTACAGGTGTATAATTGCTAGTGTGTTACACATCTTTCAAAGTAATCCCCAAACTCAGTTAAGTAAAAACACAAAAAAGAACTATCAAGGTTTGTTTTTGTGTTTTATTTTTCAAATTATGGCTTTATGAATGATATTTCAGGAGCTGATAGTCTCACTTCAATGATCATTGGACTATAAAATGTTATTAATTAAGCCCAGGTCACAGCTTTGATAGTTCTCTGTGACACTTAATGTCTTTTTAATTTTTTTAGCAATGAAGGTAACTTTATTCAGATTTCTGAATAAGGTCCCTGGTTACATCTATGACAAAAACATTTCAGATTTCTCAATTCCTCTAAAAATGGCCCATTAGTTCTTCAACAGCTGAGAATAAAATAAAATTCAACAATATATTTATATTATTTTAAGTAGTTGTACAAATGAGTTGCCATTCAACAAAGCAATTTATGAATACAATGCATCTTGATCAATGTCACCTCTATCATTACTCTCCCCCATCCCTTCCAACCTCACCTCTTCCCTCAATTTTCTTAATTATGTAGGATATGCATTGAATTTTATGATTGAATTTTCTTCCCTTTCTTCTCTTCATTTATCTGCCATTTATACTCTCTTCCCCAACCTTTCAAATACCTGTTCCTGGTATTTGTTTTGTTGGACTGTGAGTCAGCCTTTCTAGGGAATTACACTGTTTGAGTTCTCCCCTAAGTCTATCATATTTTGGTATTTCAAAATATGTTTATTGATATATTTATAAATCAATAATTGTTTGTTGATATAGTTATAATAAGCCTAAACAAAGTGGAATCTTATTGGCTTCCTTCAGAAGCCTTCCTTTCTAGCATGCTACTTGACTTACCTGTTCTTTGTTCCACTTTCAAACATTTCTGTGAATAAATACTCCTACATATCCATCTCTCATCTCTTTTCTGATTATATAGGCAGTGATAGACTATGAGGACTCTTATTCTTCTGGGATTACTTCTGAATCTAAATGTTCATTCAGTCCTGCTTTCCAAGTGTCGATACTGCATGCCAAAGGCTCTGAAATTGTCACTTTGCCACCTCAGTCTGCCATATTTGTTACAGACTTGAGTGGCTTACAACAGAGTTGATATTTGTTGTATAAACATCTGGAGGTTGGGAATTTAAGGTGCAGACATGTTTAGATCCTTATGAAGGTTCTGTTCTTGGTTTACAGATGGCTTCCTTCTCTGTATGTTCTCTCAGACAGAGAGAAACAGGCAGAGCAGTTTCTCTGGATCCTAACAAGAGAATTCTATCTCATTCTACCTAGAAATTCAATAACCTCCCATAGACCACACCCCAAAATAACATCTTATTATAGTTATAGACTCAATTTTAGTTTGAAGAGACAGTTATAACACCTAACACCTCTAAATTCATTTCCTTATTGAAGAGACACAGTTCTAACACACCCAACACCTCTAAATTCATTTCCTTTTTATGCTTCAAATGCATTCATTCATTATTTACATTCATTTTAAATGTTGTTACAACATTTGTAGTTTCAACATGAACTCTAATGACTAAAGTTACCAATAAATGCCATGTAAATCAGACATAAGTAAGACCCAAGGGATGATTCATCATGAAATGAAATTCTCTTCCTCTGAAGGAGACAAGTATGTCTGCATAGAAATTAATGGTAAGACAAGCATAGACAGATATTTCTATTCTAAAAAGGGATACACTGGATGGAACAAATGAGTAACAGCTTCAAACACATCAAAACCTACCAAAAAATTTCATTTCATCTTGAGGTTTAAGAATAATCATTTTTGGCTGAGTATTCTATTTCCTAATCCACTGAAATGATCAGCTCCATCCTGCATGGAAGCCTCAGTCTGTTGAAACTGATGAAGTAGTTCTGATAATATCTGAATCTCTCTCAGAGCCATTTTCCTTCTTCTTCATGAATAGCACACATTTGCAGTCAAATAGCTTCATCATCCCAGAAGTATGATAGCCTTCCTTCATTTTAAACTCTCTCTATCCCCTTCAACTCAAATGGACCAAGATTGTGCTTATATAATGCTACAAGTGATCGAGTGATTTTCCAACTTTAACTTTTCTTTATAATGTCTCTAAGTTTCTAAGTTTGAGAATGTTGCTAAGTGTCTGGAGAATGGAAGGGTTGAGTATTTTCCAAATTTTCCGAAGTTATTATTAATACACTACTTTTCATTTAAACTTCTTCCTTGTTTCATTTTCAGGAGGAATGAGGCTATTGCTTCAATATTTTCCTTAGAAATCTCTCAGCTAAATAGCCAATTTTACTTCTCACAATTTCTACCTTCCATAAAACACTAAAACCAAGTTCCATTGAGATATTTTCTCTAAGATTAGTTATTACAAGGTTAACTTTTCCTCTTGTTTCCAGCAAAGTTTTCTTCATTATTGTCAGAGGCTAAACAAAATTGACCTTAGCATGCACACTTAACATGTTCTACCAGACTTCCATCGTGTATGCACTATCAAGTTCTACATGTACAGGTTATTATTATAAAAACACATCATTTGGTAGCAAAATATGTATTCCGGTTCTCCAAAGAAGCAGAATAATAATTTAGATATATAGATGATAGATAATGATAGAAAAATTTTGTAGATCCTAAAGACCTTATGTTGAAATATCATATCCACCTATCTATCTAGATATTCATAAATATAATTACATCTCTATCTAGTATCATCTATCTATGATGTAAATAGAGATAGAGTTGATAGAGACAAATAATAGAGATAGAGACTGATGTTAGATAAAAATGATATCAGGATTGGTTTACTGTAAAAAAAAAAGTATTTCCTATGATTTTGGTGTTTGATTTATCCAATAATCTGAACTCCACAAACTAGAAACTCAAGAGAACTAACATGTAGTTCTGACCTAGTACAAAATCCAGGAAGGCCCAAAATTCTACCTCCATCATTAACACAGGAGCTAGCTCTGTAGTCTGGTTGCTTCTCTTACTTTTCTTTTTGATTTGATAAGACCCACTCTCATTAGGATGGATAATTTTTTTCCTTCGATCTTCCTCCTTATTCCAATGTTAACTTCATTCAGCAACACGCTCAGAGACACACACAGAATAACCTCTGGCTCAATTCCTGTACGTCCTATGACCTAGTCAGGTTGACTCATGAAACTAATTGTCATACATCCAATACTTCAAATGGTCAAAACAAGACTGTATGAAGTTTTATGAGCTAGAATGTCATTGTCTCCATTGAAGCCTGGAGAATAAACCAAGAGCATGAATAGATTTGATTGAAATTACAGCATCATCTTTCCCATCTTTATATACATACAGGCCATCCATTTCAATTCTGGTCTTCTATATCTGTCATCCTTATGCATGGATCTTCCAGATGCTCATGCTTGGCCTTTTTTTTAATTATTCCTGTGGCTGGCCTGTACTGCTCATGTGGCTTTGTCCATAGTGTTGCCCTTCTTTGAAAAAACCCTCGACTTCTTAACCATGACTTAATGAATGTCTTGAAACATCCACCTGTATAAATACATACATTCAGTAGAGCTGTGAATATTTGCATTCTCTCAGAACTCACGCGGTGAAATCTTGACGCCCACGATGATGGAACTGAGGCTGGGTCTGTCAGTGTTGATCCATTCAGGAAGACTCCCTGTTCATGAATGGGCTTGATACCCATGTCAAGGAGCGCAGAGGGAGCTGTTCCATGAACTGGATAATTGTCCACACTGAATTTGTCGAAGATTCAGTCTTGGACTTCAGAGCTCGACCATAGCTTCCTCTGTTGTTTCCACACTACTTGTTTTATGATATTTTATTCTGCCAGCCATAACGGAATATGGCTGGAATATGTTGGAGTTTGCTCATCTGTGGTAGAGTTTTGAAGATTTTCATACTGATAAAAATATGGCTGTTGTATTTTAAAGTGTTGAGTGAAGTCTGTGATATACGGATACAGATTTTGCTTCCCAGGGGCTATTTTTTTTAAACATGCCATATATGCTCTTTTGACCACTAATCAAACAACACTTTCATAGGTGAAGGGTTCTCTTCAAATTAACTCCTCATTTAGGCTACCATTTTCAGTTTTGAGCAACATATGATTCTATTTTATCTAGGCACTAAGGATTAATCCGCTTCCCTGGAATAATTTCAAGCTAACAAAGCTCAGGGGTATTGAAACGTAAAATTGGGATTAAAATTTATTCATTTATAATCAAAAGTATTTCAAGAGGACTGATGTCTACATTTAATAGTTAGCATATTCCTTCCCTATAGAAAAGCTACCTGGGTAGTGAAATTAAAATTTGAGGTTTGCTTGATGACTATAATTTCAGAACAACGGGAAACTGATATTCCAGCAGTGTCCCTGGCAAAGATAATTAAGGACTTTCCTTTTTCTCTGGTGCTCTGTCTGCTTTAGAGGACCACACTTGGATATTTGAGGGCAAGTATTATTTCTCATGAATAATAATATGGTAGAATGAACAATTTAGTCTCTCAGAAAAGCGTTTTGTTATATGACATAGTGAACATCATTTTTCACTCAAGGTTATTACAATCAGTTAGACTACAATATAGTTAGTTAATTGAATTAGGCCTCTTTTTATGTTAACCTGTCTCTGCTAAAATTTAACTATCACTAGAAATGGAGGAATGGCTAAAGATAATGGTGAATAATATAGCAAGACAAAATTCTCTGGATCTTTCTTGCTTTATAGATGTGATCATTTATAATTTAGTATGGTTTTATGAGAACATTCATCTCAATTAATGGAATGACTTTGGTTCACATGTGCTAGCTCACATTATTCTAGATTAACTCTTAAAGGAAAGTCCATACGTTTTAAAATAAATGAATAAAATGGTCATCTTTTAAGTCATCCCAATCAAGCTTGACTCTGAACCATCTAGAAGGACTCTATTCCCAAGCAGTAACAAAGGCAAAGAAATGGAGCATGCAGCTTGCACACAGGATCACTCCTGGATTCTAAAAATGGCAAAATAACAACTATGGAAGATTTAATTAACTTACCTTATCTTATTTAAGTTCCCTAAATAAATAGAACTTTTTGGCCAAAATACAAAAGTATCAATAGAACTAAAAGAAATAAGAAATTTTCTTTCAATTTATTACTTCCTATATAACCAAATATTCACCTGTAAAAGACAATTTCCATGAATATAACATTAGATTCTTGCATATAGAAGATTATTACATCTACTATTAGTTTTAAAAATCATTCCTATTCCAGACATAATGAAAATCTTTTTAAAGGAAATAGGAAAAAACAGTTTGCTGCAAAGGCATTTATTTTTGTCTTCTTATGGGGTCCGTATATCTTTAGCTTTTACAGTATCCTGTGTGATCTTCCCTAGCAAGGGAAAACAATAAATTGAAGAGTTTAGATAACCCATTCATAGGAAATTATCAATATATTTTCTTTTAAAACATTTCAGATGGATTAAGTGATTGTGCCTTATGCCTGTAATTCTAGCTATTCAGGAGGCTGGGATCTGAGAATCAAGGTTCAAAGCCAACCCTGGTAGGAAAGTCCATAAGACTCTTATCTCCAATTAACCATCAAATAGGTGGAACTGGAGCTGTGGCTCAAGTGGTAGAGGAATTCTAGAGCCTTGAGCAAAATAACTAACTAACTAAATAAATAAATAACTGGATTCAGCATCCAGGCACTTAGTTTAAGCCCCAGGGGTGGCGCGCGCGCACACACACGCACACACACACACACACACACACACACACACACACACACACTTCAAATTGAATCTCCCAATCTGTAAGGTAATAAATGCTTGTGAGAAAACCTCAAAATCCATGTTTCTTATTTTTAAATATGAACTAGTATGTTTATTGTCTTGATCAAGTTTAGCTATTTGAAAATTCACCATTCCTCACTCCTGCTGGTGATGATGGGAAATCTCCCTTCTTACCCAGCATGCCTTTAGCAGGACTCCCTTAGGTGTTCTTCCAGCCTTGCCCCCAGCAGTCCAGTGCCTGACTGCAGCTGTCTCTGCTGCTCAGCACAGTGGCCTCAGCACCTGGAGCTCCCCTCCACTGAGCATGTCTAAATTCACCCCCCTCCTCTTCATACTTGGATACTCAATTTTGATTGGGCTGCTGGAGGGATTAACCATGGTCTAACTGGTCATTACATTGCCATTGCAATCCTGTAGAAAGTAGAAGTGTGGTGAGATGTCAAGTTCACACCAGCTTCCTTCTTGACAATGAGCTTTTTCCTCGGACATTGCCATAACCCATCACATGAAAACTCCAAGTGTCACAAGGTTCCTCAAAGAAAAGAGGAATCTCAACTTCCTCCAATCTCAAAGTCAGCCTGCTTTTATTCCTGTTCCTGCATAAGCCCCAGGCTGCCATAACAAATGTCATAGGCTTAACCAAGTAGATATTTAGTGCATGGTGAGCCCTGGCTTCTTGGTTTAATGATGATTATCTTCTTGATATATCTGAAATCTTAGAGAAATTGTATCTTAGGCCTCTTCTTCCAAAGGCACTGATTCCATTCACAAAGATTTTATTCTCATTATCTAAATATTTCAAAAACCCTATATCCAAGCAGTCTCCCACTGAGGACAAAGAGTCAAACATGAATTCTAGAGCAAGGGTAAATATTCAGTCTATCAGAACAAAAGGGAGAACTCACCCTTGGAACCCAAAGATTCCAATAAAGCAATCATGACATAATCTGGTCATTTCATAGGGATGGCCAAAAAGCAAGAAGGAGATGGGCTATGCAGTAATCCAAGGGTCCATGCAATAATTCAAGAGTCCAGATGCTCAGCAAGAATCAACCAGGCAGAGAATGGGAGGGAAGGAAAAACTAGGAGAGAGTGACAGAAGGGATGACATTATCCAACAAGAAATATTGATTCCTCTGTGTATCACCTTTACAATAACAATAAAATAAAATACATTAACAAAACCAAATGCTGGCAGGGATGTAGGGGAAAAGAAAGCCTATTACAATATTGGTTAGAATGCCAATGAATTTAACCATTATGTAAGGCATCTGGGAGATGCCTCAAAAAACTAAACATAGAACAGCCTGTGATTTAAGAATCCAAAACTTGGGCATTTACGTAAATGATTAAAAGTGAAGATAAAAGAAAGAGAGTTGCACAGCTACATTCATTGTAGCAGAATTCACCGGAGTCAAATTATGGGAACAGATCAGATAGATGCCTAAGAACAATGGATCAAAAAAATATTTCACACACATATATATATGTATTATACATATATGTATTTATGCTTATATATTCATATATGTGCATATATGTGTATGTATATATGTACATATGTATGTATATATACATGTATGTGTGTATACATAAGTACATAAACATACCCACACATATATATGATATATACATATCTATATATGATATATAGACATGTTTATATATCTATATAAATGATAGAGATATGTATATGTCTATATATGATAGAGATATATATTATTTATCCATATATCTGAATAAAATATGACATATATCACATGTATATGTATTCATATATGTGTGGGTGCATATATATATGCATATACACATCTATGCATATAACATTCATACATACATGCATATGCCACATTTGATTCAACCAGCAAGAAGAATGACATATCATTTGCGGAGAAATGAACTGACCTAGAAATAATTAGGTTAAATATAATAAATATGATATAATAATAAATTTGCTTAGAGAGGCAAAATGTACATATTTTCTCTCATATATGGAAATTAGATCTAAAATATAAACAGGGATAAAACCCAATCTAGGGCTATATGCCTATATGCACAGATAATTTGGCTCAAGTGTGATGTATGCAGGGTAGACGTCCATAGTGAAACTTCTTTGAATGACAAACTTGTAGCTTAGAAGCATGAATACCAGGAAGCTGAAACGTGTTTTGCATAATATACAAGCATCTCATGAGGAGGGCAGGTGAATGAAGTGTGGGAAAATGTCGTCATACCAGTCGATGTACTTATGTGAAAATGGAACAGGGTAACTTGGAGGGGATGTGGTGGGGTGGGGGGAAAGCAATGAGGGAGAAGGATGGAAGAGGTGACATTGAGCAAGATTTGTTGTACTCATGAACTGAAATACTGAAGTGAAATCTTCGTATACCTATTCCAAGATGAAAAAGTGAGTTATAAAATGGAAAGGAAGGGGGAAATGTAGCTGTATTTGGGATAGGGTAAGGGATTTCCCATAACTGTTTCATAAGTGTAAAACTTCAGAGGCTTTGTCCATCTTTAAAGAAAAAGTGTGTGTTTAAAACATTTTCCTTTCAAACTAGTTTGTATTGCTATTCTTAACATCATTTACCTTAGCAGTTTTTAAACTGTAACTAACGCATGAGATATCTTCTGGCCAATTTACAGCCTGATCAAGTACCTGTGGGTTTGTAACAGTGTGATTAGAAACAATTTCCCACTAAATCTGCCAATGATAGTCTTGCTATAAACATTAAAATAGCTGGTAATCTAGACCATGAATCACCTTCTCATTTTGACTTTAAGACTGGTGCTTTTCTTACTTGTAAGACAAACAAGAGAAATATGCTATTTGCCTACCATAATTCAGCTTATTAGAACTCACTCTTCTTTAACAGCAAAATGCTGGACTCAATTTTCATTTATTCTTTGTCTTCAAAAACATAACCACACACCGACCTCATACTGTGATAAGACCAAAGAGAAGGAAGATGTGACTCACGGATAAGATTCTTAACACTTCCAATTTCCTCTCGCTGTCTCCCTTCTTTTCTCTCTGGGCTGGCCATCTCAGCACATGCCTGATATATTTAATAATCACAGCTCAGAGAACATGTCAGTGGCTGTGCCTTCAATTATTCAAAAGCTTGAACACATAAGTCATTTACAAGTGAAAGGATATTTGGAATACATAAAGGAATTTAGGCAGTTTGGTGATGGATAAAACTACACAACCAGGCAAGATGAAATACACCCTTTATGCCAATGTTTTAGATCATTTTGACTTTCTAGAATGGAAGCTGATAGATAAGTCTGGTAACTATCCATTCAGAAAGCAAGACTGCCTGCAACCCACCTACAACATCATTCATAAAGCACAGGGGCCTTCCTGAGGAGATCTTTTTATTTTTCAGTAGTGCATTTAGTTTCTGGTATTATTTGAAAACTATTAATTCAATGAATCAGTTACTTCCTTATTCTGTATTTCTACCATGGGTCAGTGTGATCCTGTTAGTTGGTTGACTTATTTCAAACTAAATTATATGCATAGAAAAATGAAAAAGAAAATTCCTTAGCACCTACTTCTGGAAGTGTTAGAAAAATCGTTCTCCGTGGTTCCCCCAGAATGCACATTCTATGGTATTAGAAATGCCTCCATTTTTGTGGTGTAGCATCATAAGGGCTCTAATATCTTTCTTTAGCATCAGAAGACCCACCATAGTCCTACCAAAATAACAATTAAATGCCAAGTCCTTATATAAGGAATCATCATGGAAATTTAGCCAAGAGGAGAGAATGGAAAAACGTGAGCAGGAGTACTGTTATATGGAGCCCACAGGTTTTTAAACAAAGGGATCAGACAGAGGCTAGTATTGTTCCTATTACCTTCCTTTCCTTTAAGCAAAAAGATAAGAGATAAGCTATTAGGAGGCAAAAAATTGTGGTGAGGTTTGGATATGTGGATCAAGTACCAAATATAAGGTTTTGGTTTCAAACAATAATACTGCCCCCAAAAATGTTGATACATCCCTGTTGTATTAAACAATATGCTACAGTTTTTACAATTTAATTAGTAGGCACATTAGATACTGAGAAACATCCAAGAATAGTCATTGGCAGAAGTCAAGCATTTCTCACTTGAAGGTATTCATTCCATTGTTTGTTAGTTTTTCCATTACTGGGTTAACAAAATCAAGGCCTTACACTCTAGCTTGGTTATTTCATTCAAGCCTGGCATTCTACCACTTGAGCCACACCTCCACTTCTGACTTTTTGCTGGTTAACTGGGGAGAAGAGTCTCTCTTGGGCTGACTTGAAACCATCAACCTCAAATCTTGGCTTCCCTAAATAGGTAGAATTGGATTACAGGCATTAGTCATTTGTGCTTAACTTGAAAGCATTAAAAAAAAAAAAGAAAAAGAAAACTCTACTCTTCAACTAATACCCTAGCATTCACTCCTACAATTTACAAATTGGATGTGACACAGACCTAACACTAACACAGAAGAATCAGGCCTTCAAACTCTCAATGCAATAGCCAGGAAACTCAGTAGAAATTATTGATATTTAATGGACTGTCGTGATCTCAGCCCCAAATGACACTGCTTCTTGGCAGTCTTCAGTGTGACCACTTAACAAACATCATCAGCATCATGTTAGAAATTTCTGGAAATAGAATCTCCCCTGTGCTGCTCCTAGACCTGCTGAATCAGAAATTGAGCTTTCACAAGCCTTCTGGAGGTTTCTCAGGTCTGGGCACATGTGAGACCAAATACACTATATTATTAGAGGTAATACATGACAAGTCATTGTATGGAAGACAACAGATTTTCAACAGAACCATAAAAGTTTAAACAAACATTAACCCAGTAATTTGAAGACTACATTGCAGAGATTTCTGTGGTCCAAATGGCATAGAAGTCATCAGAGTGAAAATTGAAGAGAGAGGTAATATCGCAGTGGAGAACATTTCCGATTACTTGGGAGAGAAGGAAGAAAGATAAAAGGGTGATCTTCAGCAAGGTACTGGTGGCTGCCACATGTCATCCTAGCTACTAAAGAGGCTGAGATCTGAGGATTGTGGTTTAAAGCCAGCCAAGGAAAAATAGTCCATGAAACTCTTTTTTTTTTTGGGGGGGGTTGCGGTCATGGGGCCTGAACTCTGGGCCTGGGTGCTTTCCCTCAGCTCTTCAGCTCAAGGCTAGCACTCTACCACTTGAGCCATAGTGTGCACCACTTCCAGCTATTTTTCTTTTTGCTTATGTGGTGCTGAGGAATCGAACCCAGGGCCTCATGAATGCAAGACAAGCTCTACCACTGAGCCACCTTCCCAGCCCCGCTCCATGAAACTCTTATCTCCAATTAACTACAAAAAAAAGACAAAAGTGGAGCTGTGACCCAAGTGGTAGTGTGACAGCCTCAAGTGACAAAGCTACCAGACAGTGCCCTGGCTTTGAGTTCAAGCACCAATACTGGTTTACACACAAAGATTATTTTTAAGTCTACAAATAAAAGAACAGTGAGTGTTAAAATCTAAGGGCAGAAGAATTTGAATATTTAGCATTGTTGCCATTTAATCAATTATTTCATTGCTTTTAATACTCTCAGTGTTGTCCAACAGAAACATAATGTGAGCTGGATAGCTGTTGACACTCATCTCAAAAAAAGTTTTAAAAAATGAGTGAAAGTTACTTTCAAAGTTATTTCTCTTAATGCATTGTTTTCCCATAATTCTAATGTGCATTCAAAAGCAATTATGATAGTTTGTATTGTTGTTTAACACACTTAGTCTCAGGAATCAATTGTGCACTTATATCATGTCACAATAAATCCAGGCACTGGACTCAGCGGTTATCAGATACTTTGTAAGAATTTCAAAACTAGACTGTGGTTCATCCTCTCAAAGTTCCTGTAACATTCTGTTGAGTATGTATGTCCAGGTACTAGGGCTTGAACTCAGGCCGTAGGTACTGTAAGGTCCACCCTGGGAAGGTGGAGCAGACTCATCCCTCTTCATGGTTAAGTCTCCACCCAGTACCTGTGTCACCTAGGTAACCAACACACTTGGAGGCAAGTCATCTACCTCCTCCCTGAGGTCACATCCACATCCATTATGGCCACACCTTCTTTTACTCCTGGCTTTGATAAGTTTGGCCTGGCTGTGGTTTGATCCTTTTTTACTCCTGCTGCTTGGGCTTCCAATTTGACCAGAGGCGGCCTGCAAATAAACCTTTCCCTTGCCTGAATACCACGTGCTGCTCTCTTTAGTCAGCTGCCAATTTAATTTACCTAACATATATGGTCCTGTGACTCAGAAGGGGTTTTTGAGTTGGGAATATTAGAATTTCCTGAACACCCCTTTTCCATGAACCAAACTGCCTTGAGACGCCACTGTGAGTCTTTTCAACAATACCATTGCTGGCCTCCACATCCACTCTCTAGTCTAGTGAGTGAAACTCTCTAAGGATTCTCTGTTGCTTCTGCCTGGTCAGCTCTCCTTCACTCACCAGACTGACTGCCTCCAGCTCTTTTAATGGGGAGGAAACTCCTTTGGAATGCCTTCTGCCTTCCTTGGATGTCTTGTCCCTTAAGGACTGCATCATCAACAGAAAGTGCCTAATGTATTATTGCACTGAAGTCTGGCCACAGTACTGACTGGATAATCGCTCTCAATGGCCCAAACATGCAACTCTTGATGATGCCATTCTCAGAAAGTTAGATGATTTTTGCCACCGCAATGGTACATGGTTAGAGGTTGTTTATATTCAGGCTTTCTTTGCTCTGGGATAACCTGCCTCTCTACCCATCATGCCCAGCTTTCCCCATCTTCCTTGCACATAGACAATCCATCTATGAGAACTCTGAGCCCTGTCCAGGGCCTGATGTGTCTGACCCTCTTTTGTGACTCTGCCCCTCTCCCTGCTAGGCCTCCAGATCTTTCTCCACCTTCTTCCTCTTCCTCCTCTTTGCCCTCTCTCCCTTTCCCCTCTGCAGCTTGCACCACCCAATCTCACACTGGCGGCACACAACCTCCACCAAACTCCATGTGCCCTTTGCGAGAGGTGGCAGGGCCTGAAGGCATCAGAATGCATGCTCCATTTTCAATGTTTGATATTGCTCAGAATGAGAAGCGGCTGGGATCTTACACCCAAGATTCTAATCATTATATCAAGCAGTTTAAAAACCTGGCTCAGACCTATGACCTTACTTTGCAGGACATAGATCTAATACTATCCTCCACTCTTAGTCGCTGAGGAAAAGGAAAGGGTGTGGATTGCTGCCCAGGTTACATGCTGACTAAGCCCACTGCTTAGATATTGACTTTCCAGTGGGAGCAACAGCTGTGCCTAGGGAAGAGCCCAATTGGAATTGTCAACATCATGATCCTGGGAGGAAACACAGAAATAGGATGATAACTTGCTTAGTGGCTGGCCTTCAGAAGACAGCCTATCTCCCTGTTAATTATGACAAATTAACCCACATTACTCAAAGGCCCAATGAAAACCCGGCTGAATTTCTGGAACGCCACACAGTAGCACTCCAGAACTATACTAAGCTAGACCCAGAGTCGCCGGAGGCCAAAGTGGTTCTTAATACTCATTTTATTGCCCAATCAGCCTCCAATATTAGGAAAAAGTTTAAAAAAAAAAAAAAAGGCCCAGGATGGTCCTCAAACCCACCCCCCCCATGAGATCTGGTGAGCATAACATTTAAGGTTTTTAATAATTGGGAAGATAAGGAGATTGCCGATAAGACTATGCCATCCGGTCTCCTCCAAGAAAAGGCACCCAGCATATGCTGCCCAGACCATGCTACAGGTGTGGACAAGGACACAGGGCAAAATTCTGCCCTTCACCACAACTACCACCTGGACCCTGCCCAAGGTGTGGACAACAGGGACACTGGAGAGTCGACTGTCCCTCTTTGTCTCTACAAGGTACAGGTCATCCACTGCTGGGGACACCGGACCTGACTGGACGCCATCATGGTCAGTAAGTCAAAAGCAGATCGGGAGGCAAAGTTGAGCAGTCCAAAGAGAATTTCCAAGACAACTTCCAGCTTCCTTACTTCTGGTGCACCAGGTGCTACACATAGAATACAAGCCTACCCCCATGGCCATCAAGCTCAATGGACAGCCACAGTGGATTCGTCTGTCAAGAATAAAAAGGTCTCCGGCTCCTGCCCCTTCTATACCAACATTGACTTCCAGGTACACCTGTTCCTGCCTTGGGCCTACCAAGACCCTGCCACAGGAGACTTCTTCCAGACTTCACTCGAGGACTTGCATCAACCAAGGGACAGCTACTGCTTGCTGCCTTCTTCAGGGGTCAGGGGACACCACATTTCCGCCTTTTACTCCTAATGTCAATGCCCATTGTCAGCAGGAAGTAGCCAGAGAGAATCTGCACCCTATTTCATGATTATTAAAAGGCTGGAATGTAAGGTCCACCCTGGGAATGTGGAGCAGACTCCTCCCTCTTCTTGGTTAAGTCTCTTCGCAGTACTTGGGTCACCTAGGTAACCAACACACTTGGAGGCAGTCATCTACCCCCCCCCACACCTCCCTGAGGTCACATCCACATCCATACCTTCTTTTGTTCCTGGCCTTGATAAGTCTGGCCTGGCTGTGGTTTGATCCTTTTTTATTCCTGCTGCTTGGGCTTCCAACTTGACCAGAGGTGGCCTGCAAATAAACCTTCGCTTGCCTGAATACCACGTGCTGCTCTCTTTAGTTGGCTGCCAATTTAATTTACCTAACAGGTAGAATCCTTTATCTTTTCTTGCTCACAGCTGGTGCTCAAACAACCACTTGAGCCATGGCTCCCACAGCTAGCTTTTTGCTGATTAATCGGATATAAGAGTCTGGTGAAAGTTTCTCCCTGATCTGGTTTTGAATCTGGACCTCAGATCTCAGCATCCTGAGTAGTTAAGATTACAAATGTAAGCCACTTGTGTGCTTGTATGCTTGGCTTCTTTAACATTCTTGAAAGAAAAGTGATTTTCCTGTTTTATTTTTTAAACCCCTTTCTCTCCTTGACAAAGCAAAAAATTAGGTGGTAGTTTCCTTAGCTTTAGTCACTTTTTCAGATAGGATCTTGAACTTTTGCATGAGGCCGACCTTGAGTTATGATCCTCCTACTCTCTACCTCCCAGCCTGGCTTGTTGGTTGAGATGGAGTCTAACATTTTGTCTCAGGCTTTTCTTGACCCCAAATCCTTGAATCTTTATTTCCCATGCAGATGTGATTATAGCCTCCAGTAGGGATTTTCCTTGCTATTCATAAAGAAGATGAGTTGTAGACAATGAATGAGGTGTGGTTAATAAATATGAAGAGTCTACAGAGACAAACAGGACCAAAGAAAAACTTTATGATAGATTTCCATTGTCTAAAGGCTGCGAAGCTGCAGGTACAAGAACGCATGGATGGTACTCAGTTAATGAAATGTGAAGACAACTTTAGAGTGAATTAAAAAGGCATTGTGTTAAAGGAGTTTCTGAGCCGACATTGCAGCCATGGTAACTGCCAGACATCACATGAGGGTAAAACATGGCTCAGGTGGCTGCTGGACAATTTGTTTTCTTGCCTTCAGGAGAAATATATAATTTCTTAAAATAAATTTAAAAAAAGCAATGAAACAGTAATTGTAATAGTATAGTCAGTGTCTGCTACATAAGAAGCAGGGCATCAAATGGCTTGTTTGAAGCCATATTGGGCAAAAGATAATGAGACCCTCAAAAATCTAGAGGGGACATATTTCAAGTGGTACATTGCTAGCTTAGCCTAAGTGAGGACCTGAGTTCAATCCCAGTTCTGAAAACCAAATCACAAAGAAATTGAGTTGAGATTTCCTTGGGAATTGTTCAATATGGAATGTTAAAATTTCCTATATAAAAGCCAAGACCTTTATATGTATGTGATAATAAGATTAGGACCAGGTAATGTGTCACAACACCATTGACTTGAAAACTCTATCTACCTATTAGTGGATAGTCAATGCAAGTTCCATTCCCTAGTATATTATATAATATATAATTAACATAATATATAATCTGTAACATAGATTATAAATTATAGATTATATAACCTTTATAATCTCAAACATAGGTCATATATATAGATTATAGAGACTATATTCTATATATTAATATATATCATAAAATATATATTTATACATCTATATATACATATAACATATTGTATTATATATAAATATATTACATAAATATATGTTGCATATAAACATATCAATATATTATATACTATATTATATATATAATTATATATAATATAGTATATAAATATAGATTTTTGTGTTATATATTATTTTTATATAATTACATAATATTTATTGTATTTATTTTGTATCAATATATATTTATAATATATACATTTATTATATTTTTACATATAATTATTTATAAATTGTGAGAAATTATTCTCAAGTCACAAATTATTCAATCCAATGGAGACTGATGGGGCATCTCACACCAGTCTATGGTGTGAGGGGCCACAAACACATTAAGCTATGTACTGAAACTCTGAGAATGAGACAATGCTGAGAGTTTCTTATTAAGGCAATAAGGGTAGTCTCACAAATTGCACTACAGAAGAGAAGTATGCAGTGAGTCTTGAGGTATAAAATATTTGGAGAATGAGGCAGTTTGGAGCATTGATTCTTCTCTGAATTTCCCACTTTGTGTCATGTATCAGTGGGATAACTGTGCATGCTGGCTTCCCTAGGACAAGGCGTGCCTCACCTCCATCCATAGAGATTATCAGCTGTGCCTTATATCCCATAGCACCGTGCCATGGTCTTGTGTAAGTAGTAAATTTTCACATTACTCTGTTTGTAAAAAGTAAGATGGCTTGATGAAAGATGAACTCCTGAAAAATGTAACTAGAAACAAAATGTTCAAATGCTAACTGATAGTGTCACCTGGCCCAAAACACCTAACAAACAGATTAAGTAACCTACAGGTGACTATGTGCGTAGGCTGGCCACTGATGTGCTATATGTAAATTGTTTATGTACATTATGTATATATATATATACATAATTGCATATGTATATATATGTAATACACACATATTTAAAACTTAAGTTGAAATGTGATATATGAGACTAAAAGAGAGGATGATATGAGGAAGAAATGTGTTTTTGGTTTTTTTTTGCCAGTCGTGGGCCTGAACTCTGGGCCTGGGAACTGTCCCTCACCTCTTCAGCTCAAGGCAAATGCTCTACCACTTGAGCCACAGCGCCACTTCCAGCTTTTTCTGCTTATGTGGTGTTAAGGAATCAAACCCAGGGCCTCATGCATGCAAGGCAAGCACTCTACCACTGAGCCACCTTCCCAGCCCAATGTGATTTTTTAACAGTGTTCAAAGAAGATATTTACAAGCATAATTTAGCCAGGCACATGGCTTTTGTCCGTAATCCTAGCTACTCAGGAGGCCGAGATCTGAGGATTGTATTTTGAAGAAAAGATTGTGAGACTTATCTTCAATTAGCCATCGAAAAGCTGGAAGTGGAGGTATGGCACAAGTACTAGAGTGACAAGTTGAGTGAAAAAGCTAAGGGAAAAATGGCTAAGTCCAGATTTCAAGTCCCAAAACCAACCAACACACACACACACACACACACACACACACACACACACACACAGTTTAATAAGAATTGTAGAGGACATAAGATCTAAGTCGGAGAAAAAGTCCCAAGGATTATCCTGCCCATGTAATTGTAACCCCTCTGTACAGTATGTTCACAAAAAAAATTAAATTAAAAAAAAAGAAAATTCCTAGCTTCTAGAATGTTTGATCTGTCCTGAAATGATCAGGAAAATGAGAAGAGAAAGATAGGAGTGATTTATCATCAAAGACAAATTAGGAGAGATAGCCAGGGACCAGGTCATTGAAAGTCATATAAATGATAATAAACAAAGTTGAATGCATTTTCAGAACTGTGGGAATTAATTGTAAGAACCTTGAGCCATAGGCTGGCAGGATCTGAAGAGAATTTTAGGAGTGTCGCTCCAGCTGACTGAGGTGAAGCAGCCATGGGAAGTTTCTAGTGGCCACATATTACTTCCTTTAACATTTCTTTGCATGGATCTTCCACTAGTAATATACTGCAATGTTTTCTGTGATGGCCTGGTTATCGTTCAGCATACTCTTCATTACGATAAGCGTGTTTCTAATTCTCTTGCAATTCATCCCGTTTCTCAGAGGCATACACTGGCAACAGAACTTTCTCTTTTTATATTCCACACCAGTTGGCCTGAGTACCCGGCCTCTCATAGCTTCAGGCTAAAGAATTAAAAGGCTTTTATTTGATTGGTAACTTAATAAAATGGGCCATTGCAGATCTACGGTCCCTTTCTCAGTCATCCTTTTTCCCAGTCCTTTCATTTGGGACTTCATTGTTCTTCATTTCCAACAAACTTTTTCATGGAAGGCCACCTGGGTGTATGTGCTCTCCACAGACTGTCCAGCATTCCAGACCCATCAGTCCCTGTCTTCATGTCTCCAACACATTGTGTCACATTTTGGCATGTTACAAACTGTGAAGTGTCTGCAATAATACCACAATCTTCAAGCTCACAAGTTGCCCTTCCTTGGCCATGGATGCTGGTAAAACACAAAACAACAACAAAAAACGAGACTCTTTTCTCCATGATGAAAGACTTTGTTACTCCCAGGGCATTGACTGAAGCCACAAGTCTCTGGTACAGAATGGTCCAGGAGGATGTGGCACACATGACACTGTATAGGCTTTGGATGAGTACACTAAATCTCAGGAAACCCCAGTCTTTTAGACTGGACTTCACAAACCCAAATCAGCTTGGCTCTGGTGGAGTCTATTATTTTGTGATATGAGAAAGTAACCTCTGGTTCTGAAGGAAAACATTCTTTCTTCCAGGGTAGTTTAATGTACAAACATCCTTGCAAAGATCATGCAGAACAAGAGAGTCAAGGATTTCACTCTTAAGACATGCAGAGACCTAAGAGACCCATTGAGATAATTACTTCTCCACAGGAGCTCAAATTCCCAGAACAATGAATGCAATGATGGGGTGGCCAGTTAAGATTTTAATGGACAGATATTTATTACCACCTGGGGTACTTACATATTGACAAGGTATTGCTAGTCCTCTTGTGGACTAGATTCAGGTGTAATAAATCTGGTTTGAATTTTGAACACTAGCATAGATAACTAAGTGAACATGGCAAAGGTAGAGGCCTTTGTCAGAGTGCTTTAATTTAGAATAAGTAAATTGTCACCATATCATCCAAAAACTACTAAGGAATTCTTCCTTCTGGCAGGAATCTCATTAGATGAAAATATTCCACCAATACCCAGGAAGCAAAACAGTTTATTCATAAATGATTATTCACGAATGATTATTATTGTAATCAGCTGGTTTGTAGTTCTTGAGCAAGATTTGTGTAATTGTAAATATTCATATGTATCTTTTATTAGAAGTCATGTCTGAATATATACTAATTTACATAATGCCTAATATTGGCTTTGTGCTTCTTAACCTCTACACCTCTACATAATTATACTCCTTTTGATTCAACATTTACAAACCAGTCTTTCATAATTATTTTTCTTATTAATAATGAGATGCTTCATTTCTGGATTAATGGCTGTTTCTACAAAAATCAAAACTGAATGGCAAGAAGTTCATGCTTTTAGAGTTACTGGCCTAAAAATATTATTTGTAAGCTGATTGGTAAATGTTCTGAAATTCTGTGATATTTTTCAAACAAGTGCTACAAGTGAGCAACTAAATATCATAGAAATGGAAAGGAATCTTTTGCTATTCTGTTTGTGGAGATTAGATGATATTATCATATTTTCCAAATATTGACTTACATAAAGAATAAAATTTGAAAATATTCTTCTATTTAGCACATCACCTTCTGAAACTTGCTGGTAATTAACACTTCTCATTTCCTTCACACTTCTGTCACAAGCCATAAACTCTTAAGTGACAACACGTACACAAGACAGTCAGAGGAAGTAAAAAGTTTGTATTTATTACAATTTTCTGTATTTATCTGCTATATGCTTCATAAAATAGACAAATAATTGTGAATTATTGCCATTAATCTTTTGAACAAAGGAAAAAAGTCTATCATTTTTTCTTCAAATGGTTTACTCCCTCCTTTCTGTGATAGGAGAAGAGTGTGAGCATACATGTGCATTGAGATACTAATACATGGATGAGTCTGATTGGACTACAGTATAAATATGTGAAAAGCTGTACTAATTAAATCCCTTCCTGAGCTGGGCACAGGTGGCTCACGCCTGTAATCCTAGCTACTCAGGAGGCTGAGATCTGAGTATCAAAGTTTAAAGCCAGCCCAGGCAGGAAATCTGTGAGATTCTTATTTCTAATAAACTACTCAGAAAAAGGCAGAAATGGCACTGTGGCTCAAGTGATAGAGTGCTAGCTTGAGCAAAAGCAGCTCAGGAACAGTGCCTAGGCCCTGAGTTCAAGTCCCAAGACTGACTAATAATAGTAATAATAATAATCCCCTCCTATATAAGCTAATATAAGCCAAAACCAAATGATAGCCTAAAGATGGAACCAGGAAACTTGAGAGGATAGGGTTGGGAGTGATGTGGAAGAGTGATGGACAATAGTGACATTAATCAAGATACATCATACTCAGAAATTGGTATGTTGAATAGTAACCCCTTTGTGCAACTTCTTAAATATAATTCAAAAAAGATATTAAAGTGAAAAGAAACAATTTTGGTTTTCTTTATTTCTTCATTGAAATTCACAGCAGGGAATAACACTGGATTAAGAACTACCATCTTTGTTTAAGGTTAATTGGATACTTTACTTCTGGTTCTCAAAACACATTAATTAGAAATAATGAAACACCATTACTAGGAATTAACAAGAGTTACCTACCAAGGGGCAGTTCCCATGTGAAAATGCCCTTACATTTAATTTCTCATCAATGAAATGTAAATAGCTGTCATTGAATACTGTTATAAATCCAAGTCCAAAGCATTCTTGAAGGTTGACAGTTGAATGAGCGCAATTTTTACTGTAAACTACAAGGCATCATTAGTTTTGTGCCAAAAAAGTGTCTGGTCTGTGAACAATTAAAACAAGTCCACGCCAACTTTTATCATAATGAAGTCTCATGAGCATAAAAATTCTGATTGAAAAATGTCAGCTAAAGGAAATAAATATCATGACTCACATTTCCTTCAACACAGAAATGATACTGAGTAATAAAGTTGTTTCAAAAAAGCTCCCAGGCAAGAAGAAAAATAAAATCTCTTTAATCCAAACACCAAGAGGTTTTTTTTTTAACCCTCTTCAATCACTTTAGATAAAGTAGAATAGCAAAACCAGGCAATAGAAAAAATCCCTTCTTTGTCAGTCTGTGTGAATAGACAGGGAAAATACACAACATGTGTAGAAGGTCAACACTACCTTTCTCCCAGATGCGAGGAGAGATTGGCAGACAACCTGCTTCTATCATCATCCCACTAAGGAGTGAGCTGAGCTAGCACAGAGCATGCTCAGTGTGTATCTGTGGTGCAAGAAGCAGGGCCATCTACACACTGAGCGTAGCCTAATTACTCAAAGAGTCCTCATTTCCCAACATGGCATCATCTCAGATTCATGCCTTGTTTCCTTTTCTATCCACTCTGGTTGCTATTCCCTGTTCCCACTTCCATCTGGGTTTCATTTTCTTCTTTCACTCATCACTAAATATGCAATCATGTCACTGTATGCACAGTGTCCTTGTGTTGACTCTAATTTCTACACAGTATCTGTGGCCACCCTTTATCAGCTCTTCAAATGAAGTATATTGACATTTACAGAGTCAAAAAATTTCATTGGATTTATTTACTAATATCTGATTATCAAATGCCTTACTTTCTCTTATCTGTTATAGAAAAAATACATTTTATGCCTGCAATTTACATTGATATTAAGATGAATGTGACTTGCATAATTATATTTATGCCCTTACAGGCTATAGATTGTGTTTTATATTCAGTAATACTATCAATACTAGCATAAATGATATGCAGCTTAAACTCTATTAAATTATTAATTTCCAGATTGCTTATAAATCAGCTGTTTAACATGATTGAACTAGTTCATGTATCCACAAGCATGGCATCAGAATTCTTCCTTTTAAAGTTCCTATCATCAGTTATTATTATGCATTCAGATGGATATGCGTGTTATCTCATTTCAGTTTGAGTTTCTCAAGTTTGCCTCTGAGTTCCAACATCCCCATACACTTCTTATCTGAATTTTCTCATGGGTTAGTGCTTTATTCAAATATCTTTTGGCCCTTTTTTTCGTTGGGCATACTTCATTTTTTACTTGGTCATTGTATAATAAATAAAATCTTTTTCTAAGTTTTAAGAAATTGCAAATATCTTTTTCTCTATAGTTTTGTAGGTTTTCACCTGAACAAAATTGATCAATTTTAACCATATCTTTGCATCTTTTTAAAATGTATCTCTCTACTGTGAAATTAGAAAGATGTTTCTATAGATGTTCTTCCATTTAGCTTTTCAGGTGTAAAGTTCTTATACATGGTTTAAAAAAGCAAGGGTCATACTTTGATGTTACTCTTATTTGACATATCTTTCCTAGTCTTAGCTCAAGGTTTTATAGAACAAGTTTTATTTTCAATGTAGGTCTTTTTCTGAGATCACTTCTGCTCCACTGTACTATTTTTCTGTCCAGTATCAACTACTATTGTTGTAATCATAAATTTTCAGTGATTTTAAAATCTGGCTGAATAATTCCTTACACTTTGCTTTACTTGCTAGAAATTGTTTTATGTATTATTAATTTATTTTAAAAAACACAATTACTACTGCTTTTCTATCATTCTTCAATATAAATTTTGTAATGTCCAAAATGAGTTCTGAAATTCCTTGTTTTGAATTTTTATTGGGATTGTATTACAACTTTGAAGATTGAAGTTATCTCTAATCTTGAGTGGGCTGATCAGTGATAATTATACATGCTGAATTTTTTTGAATATACATTTTAATATTGTAAATGTTTGTTACATTTACTGTATTCAATATTAATTAATCAATTGTTTAGCGAGATACTAATTTTCCTTAAACCCTACATTAGAAAAATCATTTGTCTTTTCTAAGACCCATTAAAACCCTATATTCCTCTCTAGAGACCATAAATCTCAGAAATGATTTGAATATATTTGAGTTATGATATTTACTTTTATTTTACTTGTTACGGACATAGTAGTAGGGAGACCAAATTATGGAGAAACCAAAGAAATATTTGGACAAAAGGTTTGAAATGGAATTGAGGCTTTTGACCTTGCTTTCCAAGAAAAATGAAAGAAGAATTGAAGAAAGCAAAAGAGAAAGAGAGGCAGGAAGGAAGGGAGGGAGAGAGAGAGGGAGTGTGATGGGAGGTAGGGAGGGAGGGATGGAAGAAAGAAGAAAGGAAGGAAGGAAGGAAGGGAGGGAGGGAGGGAGGGAGGAAGGAAGGAAGGGAGGGAGGAAGGAAGGAAGGGAGGGAGGAAGGGAGGAAGGGAGGGAGGGAGGGAGGAAGGGAGGGAGGAAGGAAGGAAGGAAGGAAGCAAGGAAGGAAGGGAGGAAGGAAGGAAACAGGTTAAGAGAAAAGTAAAAGGAAAGGAAGGACAAATGAAAAGAAATTAAGAAAATGCACTTCCAAGACAAAGGTTACCTTTCAGTTCATCAAATTTATGGCAGAATATTAACATTTTTTCATTAATCTGTTATATCTGTAAAAGTCCTTTATCTTAGATATTAACTTTGTGGAAGCCAGAGAAGTAAGAGTGATTTTTGTCTTGTTTTGGATTTGCAAGCAGCTTATGGGAAAGTCTCCAATTTTAACTTTTGTGAGGACAGAAATTATGGAAGGTTACCATATCTTTTCATTTATCTCATTTTACAGTGTCTTTTTCTTTCTTTTTTTGGTCCTCTGACCCCAGTGCATGGTTCCCATTATTTACCACAGAGGTAACTCCAGGGGTCACATTTGTTTCCATCTAGAAAACCACACACTCAATGAATTGCCTTTATCCTGAACAATCATTGTTGATTACATTTCAACTACTTTGGCCTTTGTATGTCTCAAGTTAGCAACAGCTTTACACTTTTCTGGTAGTAAAAATGTTATATTTGTCAGAGTTTTTATGTAGCCTGAGAGATTACCTGACTAAAACCAGATGAATTCTTCCACTTAACCAATATACCCACATTCCAAATAACATTTCCAGAAATCCCACAGAGATCCAAGTGCATTTTAGTAGGCCAAGAAGGCTATGTCTGAAGGACAGCAATTATTTACTAACTTATCTCACAAAGATTCACTGATTACCTCCCAGGTGCTGGACACTCAACTTGAAGCTGTAGATTCTTCTGTAGTCAAGTAAAACTAACAGGCCTCTTTTGTTCTCTTGATAATTTCCCAGATTTCAAATTGGCATCTGAGATAAGGTAAAAAATTATTCCAGTCTAACTTTTGAAATAAACAATAGCATTTATGACATTCCTTCTTACCAGCCATTATTTCACTCCAAGACTCTCTCTTGTTAATGGTTTCATTTCAGTGGAGAAATTCACCCCAAATCCATCGATGCAATCCATCTATGCCTAAGGCTGTTTGTTCTTTTTCCATCTCTTCTTGGCTGATAGAATAGATTCAACTAGGAAAATTATCTTTTTCTTGCTTGTTAACTAATGGGAGCAACATTCTGTACCTCTGTATAGAAGATCAAGGTCCAACAGTCTAGACATAATTACTGACTTGGAAAATGACTAGAATCTAAATCCCAATGGTTAATGGATGTGTATACTTTGGACTAATACTTTATTATATTTTCCAATGTCTAAATGCAGGACAAATGCAGACAGGAATGCAGGAAGAGACACATATAGATTTAAAGTTCACACTTCTCAGAAATCTACTTTTTCTTTAGTAGGAGTGTGAATTTTACTAATGTTTAAAGGAATCCTTTTAATTAATAATACAGTTCTAAAGAAAATCACTCATTATTTCACAGCTTCAAGAGATCTCTTCAACTGAGAACCAATAAATCAACCGTTTAAAATACTTCACGGTAACACTAATTTTTATTTACTGTTTTGTGGCTGAAGTCTTGTGTTTTATCCCATTTTTTCTTAGAACAATATAATTATATAAACAGTAGGTATCATCTTCATCAAGCAGAAGGCAGTTTTCCAAATTGATACTGTTAACTTGTAGGCTGGCTAGAATTTGAAACAAAGTTCCTGATTTCAAAATTTGTGATTTTGAACAAGACTCTAGAGTTTCGATGTCACAAAATTTCTGAGTCACTAGTTTTGACAAATAATTTTCCATAACTTTCTCACTAAAGTTTAGAATGAGAAAAATTAATATTAATTAAAGAGGAAATGTTAAATCATGAGATAAACTGCTTTGTTAAATGGCAACTTCTTCTGTACAACTACTTAAAAATAAAATAAAATAAAGGTTGACCTAGTATATAGTTCTTCCAATGCAATAGCAAGTTTTTTTTTCTCCTCAGTAAATTATGGGATTGGATTATCCAAATAGTTAATTTAGAAGGGAAGCAAGGAAAGGATGCACATTTGTATCTCATCTTTCAACAAGCCATAAACAGACTTTCAAAGGCAGAATAGGTAACTACATTGTAAAGCAAAATGTCTGTACTGAGTTTGTCATTTTCCCAATCCCTTGGCATAAATGGAAAAGAGAATGAGTCTCTGGTCATTAATCTTCCATGTTCTTATGCAATTTAGTTACACTCAAAAGGAGGGGAAGGAAAATAATAGCATATTTCCAGAAGGATACTGTCAGCTTCTGCCATTCAACTACACTGACACCTTTCCAGAAGTAACTCCATTTGCCCTGGCTGACCAACATGGCTGTTGCACAGCCAGGACAAAGGAAGTTGGAGATGTCCATCTGTCGTGGTGTAAAGGGCAAACCGTTCCTCTATTACTTTCTTGTATAGCCAGCTGGTCATTAGGTTTGCATGAGTATTGTTCTCACCAACTACTTAATTATGCTAATTTAAAATTCAGACCAGATTTACATCACTACAATACAATTCTTTACTGAGGGGAGTAGAGATAACTCTAAATCTTGCTACCAATTTAGTTACATAATGTGAAAATAAAAACTGTAGGATGTCACAAATGAGATGAATTTGCTCTGCGAAGGTAGAAGAAGGGTTCTTTCACGGCTTCCTCCCCTCCAGAGCTTTACCACTGAACCAAGCAGAAAATGACCTAAAATCCTCTCTATGTGATATTTTCCAATTTAGGTCAGACTCTTTCTTGTAGTTTCAATGCACCAAAAGTATCATAATACACATATAAATGAAAAACCAAAAAATAATATCAACATTGAAATCAACCTGATTTAAGAACACATTTTTCCTAAAATCACTCTATCAGTGATATTCTTCCCTGGCTCTTCATGGGGACAGTGAAGACTCTATCACCCAAGTCATCTGAAACAACGAATAATTTATCTAAGAGTGACCCCAACTATCACAACCAATTTCCCCACAGACTATTTGCATCTATTTAGGACTTTACCACAAGTTCCTATTTTCTTTTGTAGGAATGTATTAGTATTTCAGGCTTTGCTTGTTTTTTTTTTCCATTATAACTTTCTGGGGAGGCTAAGCTTTGAACTCAGTGCCTTGCCTGTCTGCCCTACCTCTTAAGCCACATCCCTAGCCCTTTTCTGTTTTTGTTTTTAGATAACAACTCACACTTTTTCCCAGGCTGACCTTAAACTATGATCTTCTTTTTTCACCTCCCAAATAGCATGAATTACTATGCTTGGTCCTCTACTCCTATTTTTGGATAGCTATTTAAATCATGTGACGTAAGAGTTATACTCAAGACACACCAAGTATTCTTGATTTCAACAGACCTTTGCAGACTAGACATCCACGCTTGCCAAAACAGCAAAATGTACAGAATGATCATTTACTGAACAGAGTGCTTACTTATGTAGAAACACAATAGTGCAATTTATTGAAAGGTAATACCTTAATAAGTCCTACATCCTAGTGTCTGGGAGTAGGATGAGGGGAAGGCCTAGTTTGTAGAAGAATTAAGTTGCTCCACAAGCAAGATTACTCATGATCTTTTGAAGGAATGCTATGAGAGGTTTGGGGAGAGAGTGAGGGTTAACTTCTATAAGAATCTATTCCCTCAAGGAATCTTTCATTGGACTATCTGGGGGGAGATTTTGGGCAGAGCATTCTAGGCAGAGAGAAAGGCCTTAAATACCCTGATTCAGAAAGGGAGCTGTGTGTGATTAAGTCAATAAAAGAAGGCCAGCAGAGCAGCAGCAATAGGCTGAAATTAGATGACCAGCTGAAATTGGATGTTTGAAGGCTGGTGTAAGGGGAGATAAGAGGTAATTACTCAAGTCTTCCAAGTGCAAGTCCGGAAGCAAGTCACTGAAGTCTGGCTGTGTTTTATCAGTGTGCATCAGCGGGCTCTGAGGTGGCGCTGCCTTTCTCTACCTCTGCTGAATTTCCTAGCTGCAGAATTTGTTGTTGTGGCAAGCTCACCTTCATTATCACCGCATTGTGAGGCAGTGCCAATGGCAGGATGTCAGCCTTTAGGAAAGAGAAATTAGCACCAAAAGGCACCTAGTACAGAGGCTGGGAAATTGCTTTGTTAATGAAAGCAGAAGGAGGAATGCACGAAGGCTCCAGAAGAAAGGAGCCCAGAGCTGTAATTCCCAGCATTCCAGTGTGGCACCAGGAATCCAGGAGGCCTAGCTCTGCACTGGAGACAGAAATACCTGTTCAGGATTCACAGTGTAAATTGCCTTCCTTTTGAACAGCATTAGCAAAAATGTTTCTTTGGTGGCATTTGGGGAAAGAGATGATAACTAAATTGTGAGGACAAACCGACATAGCATTACGGAAAGTGTTCAGAATGAAATTCTTTTTCTCCTGCTCAAATTCTTAAGACAGCATCCAAGGCAGAGACAAACTTCTATTGTATTCATCTTTCTTCTTGTGAATCCTCTCTATCTATCTATCTATCTATCTATCTATCTATCTATCTATCATCTATCCATCTACCAAACATTATCTATTCTGTCTGTGATCTATCATCTATTGTCTATCATCATCTCTCTTTTTCTATCATTTATCTGTCTATCATCTATCCATCTATAAAACATCATCTATCTTTATCTATCTATGATGCATCACTTATTTTCCATTGTCTGCTTATCATCTCAATCTTTTTCTATCAACTATCTATCTATCTATCTATCTATCTATCTATCTATCTATCTATCTATTTGTAGCACCAAACATTTTCAAACAGCATGTTAGAATAAAACTCCACAAGGAAAAAAATATACATCTATATGAGCATATATATATATATATATATATTATTTACCTGCACATTTACTTTGATTAACTTCTGTTTATATTAAACTAAAGAGTATGAAGAGAATAATTTCTCATTTTGTAATGCAGACCCATTTTTGTGTGTGCTGGCCATTTGAATTCATTGTTCTCTTTTTTAGTTTTCTAATAGAGGATTCACACTGTGGGAAGCAAATTATTGTGACTCCGTCTGGGACCCAAATTTAGTGTCAGATTCAAAATTAAGGAGGGGAAGATATTTCTGGATCTTTGCCATGGCATAAATGCAACATTGGATATCAATACTGGAGAAAGAGTAACAACTAATGTGAAAGATATTCTTGGTCAACAGCGGGGTTGGGCAGAAAAGTACCCCAGCTGCCCTATAACAATAGCTTGTGTGCCTTTGTTTTATACTTTCCTCCCCAAGAGCCTAGGTCTAATGCATAGCTATTGAACTCATCAAAGTTGAGCTACACACTATCTTTTATGGTAACTCTTTTTTCACCTACTATGGGAAAAAAAAATCGTTTAACTAGGTATACAGGTGGACCCATTACAACAATGAGATGTATAAGTCGTTATGTTGAAAAACGAACTTTACAACTTTGGTGGGGGTGGGGGCAGAATCAGGTGGGGGGAGGGAGGGAGTATGGGAAGGGATGGAAAGGGGAAACAAAGAGGAGGCAACAATGCTTGATAAGAAATGTACTTTTGAGTTCCGGGAAGATGGCGGAGGAGAAGCTGGAGGCTAAACAAGCTCTCACATAGAAAGCAGTTTTAGTGCTCCAGTGAACAGTCCTAAGCCAGAGAATCACACCAAGTGTGCCATCACAGAACAAAGAGACAGGCCAGAGAGGGAAAATCCAGGCAAGGAGACAGATCTGAGCACTTGCCAGCAGCCATGGCTGCGGCAGAAGTGGCCGTAGCCGCAATACCTGCAACATAGAGAGTCCAGGACGAAGGAGCCAGACACGGTGGGTGAGCAGATTCTACTCAACACCAGCAAGAACCGACAAGGAACAGACATCAGGAGCAGACATCTTCATCCTGCAGTTTGCAGACCGACCAGAGACGACCCAGGAACCAAGACTCCAGTGTGAGTAGAAGCCTGACATCTCACTCCTTAGGGAGCACAGGAGGGAAGGCCACCCCTCTCCCCGACTACCAGAGATCTCCATCTTTGATACAGACAAAGGCCTGGCTGAGCAGCTAGCTCCAACTCAGGCCTTGAAAGAAAACAAGAGTCATTTAGCATGCCACAAGAACCTAACCTGACCTGCCAGGCTCAGCTCTACCCAGGGAAAAGTCACCCAGCCAGGCTGCCAGCCCCAGGAGTGGCTTTCTTCACTGGGTAAACAGAGCCAGAGGCTGCCCCTCCCTACAGCAGCCTTGACAATCAATTGAAATTCAGTAAACATAAACCCTGAGAATGGCTCCAGGCTGGGTTCTGTGAGTGTCTCAGAAGCTAACCCCTCAGGGAAAAGCTACTGTTTGCTGAAAGGCCTCAACTCTACCCAGAACCTAGCCTCATCACAGCATCTCCAAACTAGAGGAAACACCGATATCCCTCTTTTGTGAAACTCAAAGCAGATCTCCCTCCCATTGAACTAGCCTGGGAGGAGGATCACAAAATCCTGGGTAAAGCAGAGCATTTTTCTGCCTGCTCAAACAAACTGACTTAAGAAACCAACCAAGCCACATGAAAATCAAACATCACAAGCAGACCAAAGACTCCAACAAGAGACTGGTTATGGGCACAAGGGAGATAGAGGATCTTCCCATCCCCCCCCCAAAAAAAACCAAAGAACTCTTTTTTGTACCTTTTATAAAAAATTATTCTCTAAAACTTTTTTTAATTTTTAATTTTTAACTTTTTTAAAAAAAATTGGTTTTCTATTAACTTTTTTTTCTTCCTCTTATAATTTTTATTTTAGGGGTATATGTGTGTGTGCATTTTTCTTTCTTTTTAAAAAGTTTTTAGTTTTTTATTTTTTGTTTAGCTCTACTGAACTTTTGATCTATTTTTTCTTTCTTTCTCATTCTTTTCACCTTTTCTTCTCTTTCGTTATTCTTTGTGTGACTTAATTGCTGTTCTGCACATCCTCAGAATACCCGTAGTCGATTTTTAGACCTTATCCCCCATTGTGTACACACTTAATCCAGAAATTTATCACTCAATTCAAAACCTCTTAAATTCCTTAATAGCAGTACTACCTCTTTATACCTATATAATATTTTAAGTATTTTTACTTTTAAGTTTTTCACATCTCCTTTATATCCCTCCACTTCTCTCATTATACCCAAGTTCTTCTCTGAATATTTCGTTTTCATATTTGCATAATTTTTAAGCATGGCACTTTTTATTTTTTAATTTTTGTTTTTCTATTTTTTCTTGTCTCTTTTTTTCTCTTTCTCTTTCTTCTTTTTTTCTCTCTCTCTACTTTCATCCTATCCAACCTATTTCCCGCTTTGAGATTAGGACTTAGTTAACTCTCCCTGTGCCTTCCCATATCCCTCTATTTCTATTTTTACCCACTTCTCTCCCTAAACCTAATAATTTCTGGTTTGCCAAATTCTTCTTTGCAGTTTGTAGCCCATTAATATACAGTTGTTTGATGATGAATAGATATATCTGTTGAACTACATTGTATGTGCAGACTTTTGACTATGCAACTACAGACTTTGGTTGATGCATGTCCACTAGTGTTCTAGCACAAAAGTGGTGTTACTTTCATCCCCAATGGGCAGAGTAAGCCAGAAAAATACAAGAAAAATGGCAAGTCCAAGTATCTCAACTCACACTCATGATAATCAGGAAACAGAACAGATAATGAATAATCCAGAGGAGAGTTCCCAAATAGCTCTACAAACACTGCTGGTAAACATGGTAAATGAAAAGACTGAAAACATACAAAGGATTCTGTATGAGCATGATAGGGAAAGAGAGGAGGCAAACCAAAGGTTAATACAGGAATATCATGAGCGTGAGAAAGCTATTCAAAAACGGATACAGGAATTGCATGAGCAGCTTAAGAACATTCAAAGAGAAAGGCAGGAATGGCGAGGGAAAGCTGAGAACACTCAAAGAGAACTATAGGAATGGCATGAATGGGAGGAAGCTAAGCAAAGAGTAATACAGGAATTGAGAGAGCAGGATGAGAATACACAAAGATCACTAAAGGCATTCATGGAATCCATTAACAAAGAGCTGAAGGAAGTCACGGAGACCTCAAAGGGAATGCTGAATAAAACCCAACTGAAAGAATGGGAGTCCAAGGAAACCATAACCAATCAACTAAGTGATTTGAGAATAAACACTGAACACCAAATTAAGGAAGTAAATAAGTTCATACTAGATCTAAAACAAAGCTTCAACAAGGAATTTGAAGCCATCAAAGCTGACCAACTAGAAGGAAAAGAAATAAAAAACAAAGTAGAAAGTCTTGACACCAGGTTAGACCATGCCCAGACGATCGAATCTCGGGGTTGAAGACAGCCTAGTTATTACAGAGAAAGAACATACAACCATCCAAGACAAGTCCAAGAAATATGATAGATCTATTTAACACTTGGAAGACACCATGAGAAGGCCTAATCTGAGGATAATGGGTGTAGAGGAGCATCTAGAAACAGAAGTTAATGGTCTAGGAAATTTGTTTAACAGGATCCTAGCAGAGAACTTCCCCAACATCCAAAAAGATAGGCCTATTCAGATACAAAGAAGCTTTTAGAACCCCAAATAGACCAGACCAGAATAGGACATCCCACTGTCACATTATAATCGACACAGGATCAATTCAGACCAAGGAAAAGATCCTTAAAACTGTCAAGGAGAAAAGATCAATCACCTATAAAGGGAAACCAATTAGAATCACCTCAGATTTCTCAGCAGAGACAATCAAAGCAAGAAGAGCCTGGAATGAAGTATGCCATGCCCTAAAAACAAACAACTATCAACCAAGAATACTGTACCCAGCTAAACGCTCCTTCATAACTGAAGGCCAAATAAAAACCTTCCATAGCAAAGAAAAATTGAAACAATATATCTCCACCAAACCAGCCCTACAAAAGATTCTTTAAGATGTCCTACACATAGAAAACGAACAAGACCACAATAAGGGCTAAGAAACCACACCCAAACTGAGAATCCAAGAACCATAGGAAGAACCCAGCTACTGCAGCCCCCAAGAAGGTGGATAAAATGGCAAGAACTCCCAAATACCTCTCAGTCGAATCTCTTAACATTAACTGGCTTAACTCTCTAATTAAGTGACATAGACTGTCTAGTTGGATTAAAAAGCAAGATCAGTCTATGTGCTGCCTTCAGGAGTCACACCTTGCCCATAAAAACAAACACATTTTGAATGTGAAAGGCTGGAACAAAATCGACCAAGAAAACGACCCTCATAAACAGGCAGGAGTTGCAATACTAATATCAGATAAAAGAGACTTCAAATTAAATTAGTGAGAAGAGATAAAGAAGGTCGCTACATACTAAATAAGGGATCTCTCCTTCAGGAGGATATGACAATTCTAAATATCTATTCACCAAACAATGGAGCACCCCAATTTATCCAAGAAACACTACTTGCTCTCAAATCTCATATAGATTCAAAGACATTAATTGTTGGGGACTTTAAAACTCCACTATCCATACTAGATAGATCAACTCGGCAAAAACTGAACAGAGAAACTGCAGACCTAAACAACTGCATAGATCAACTAGATTTAACAGACATCTACCCAATATTTCACCCAGCAGCATCAGAATACACGTTTTTCTCAGCAGCACATGGAACATTTTCTAAAATAGACCACATTTTAGGCCACAAAGCAAACTTGTCCAAATTCAGAAACATTGAAGTTATACCTTGCATTCTCTCTGACCACAAGGGAATAAAATTAGAACTCAACACCAAAATCCACCAAAGAAAGTCCTGGACCACATGGAGGCTGAACAACACACTGCTGAATCACGAATGGGTCATGGAAAGATTAGAAAGGAAATTCAAATGTTCATGCTATTCAACAAAAATGAACACACAAATTACCAGCTCCTCTGGGACACAGCCAAGGCTGTACTCAGAGGCAAGTTTATAGCTCTGAGTTCTTACATCAACAAATTGGAGAGATCTGAAACCAACAATTTAATGAGACACCTAAACCTCCTTGAAAAAGAACAGCAAGATAAACCTCAATCCAGTAGATGGAAAGAAATAATTAAAATTAAATCAGAAATAAGTGAATTAGAATCCAAAAAACTATAGAAAGAATCAACAAAAAAAGAGTTGGTTCTTCGAAAAAATTAACAAAATTGACAGACCCTTAGCAAATCTTATCAGAAAAAGAAGAGAACACACCCAAATTAATAAACTCAGAGATGAGAATGGAAACATCACCACGGAAACAACCAAGATTCAGAACATTATAAGGGAATACCTCTCAAAACTTTATTATGATAATAAGTTTGAGAACTTGGCAGAAATGGACCTTGTCCTAGCAAATATTGACATGCCAAAACTAAACCAAGATGAGTAAAACTACCTTAACAGGCCCATATCAAGCACTGAAATAGAAACAGCAATAAGAGACCTCCCAGCTAAGAAAAGTCCAGGACCAGATGGTTTTACAGCGGAATTTTACAAGGCCTTCAAAGCATTCTTCACACCAATACTCCTCCAACTCTTTAATGAAATTGAAAGAGAAAGTTCACTACTGAACACATTCTATGAAGCCATCATAACCCTCATCCCAATACCAGGCAGGGACTCATCAAAGAAAGAGGACTATAGACCCATTTCTTTGATGAACATTGATGCAAAACTTCTCAACAAAATTTTGGCCAATCGACTTCAACAATTCATCCAAAAAATCATACACCATGCTCAAACAGGGTTCATTTCAAGGAGGCAAAGCTGGTTCAATATACGAAAATCAATTAATATAATTAATCACGTCAACAGGAGCAAGGATAAGAACCACATGGTTATCTCAATAGATGCAGAAAAAACATTTGACAAGATCCAACATCCCTTTATAATGAAGGTTCTGGAAAAATTAGGAATCCATGGAACATTCCTCAATACAATAAAGACTGTATATGACAAACCTACAGCCAGCATTATACTCAATGGTGAAAAACTAAAGCCATTTGCTCTTAACTCAGGAACAAGACAAGATGTCCACTCTCTCCACTTCTCTTCCATCTAGTATTAGAATGCCTAGCTACAGCAATAAAACAAGATGCAAACATAAAGTGGATCCAAATAGGGAAAGAAGAAATAAAACTCTCCCTCTTTGCAGATGACATGATCTTATATTTAAAGAATCCCATAGAATCCACTCCCAAATTACTCAAGCTGATTCAAAAGTTTGGCAAAGTGGCAGGGTATAAAATTAACCCTCAAAAATCAATGGCTTTTCTGTATGCCAATAATGAGAAAAGCGTAGCTGAAATGAAGAAAGTAACTCCATTCATAAGAGCCCCACAAAAAATAAAATACCTAGGAATTAACCTAACCAAAGAAGTGATGAGAACTTTAAAAACTTGAAAAGGGAAATCAAAACAGAACTTAGAAAGTGGCAAAAACTCCCATGCTCCTGGATTGGAAAGATCAACATGGTGAAAATGGCAATACTTCCCAAGGCTATCTACAAATTCAGTGCGATACCTATCAACATTCCAACCTCATTCTTCAAGGAAATAGAAGAGGCAATCCACAAATTCATATGGAACAATAAAAGGCCCCGAATAGCAAAAACGATCCTCCACAGAAAGAACACTGCTGGAGGCATATCAATACCAAATTTCAAACTCTACTACAAAGCCATACTAATCAAAACACCTTGGTACTGGCACAAGAACAGACCTCAGGACCAATGGAATAGAATTGAAAACCCAGAAATGAACCTACAGACATATAGCCATCTAATCTTTGATAAGGGATCTAAAAAAATAGAATGGCAGAAAGACAGCCTCTTCAGTAAATGGTGCTGGCAAAATTGGTTAACTTCTTGTAGAAAACTAAAGCTAGATCCTTCTATATCACCCTGCACCAGAATCAACTCCAAATGGATCAAAGACCTCAGAGTCAAAGCAGACACTCTGAAAACATTACAGGATGGAATAGGAGAAACCCTAGGTCTCCTTGGCACAGGCCGAAATTTTCTTAATAGAGACCCGGAAACACAACAAATCAAAGAAAGGTTGGACAAATGGGATTGCATAAAGTTGCAGAGCTTTTGCATGGCAAAGGACATAGCTAGCAAGATCAATAGAAAGCCCATGGACTGGGAGAAGATCTTCACTAGCCATAAAACGGACAAGGGCCTCATATCTACAATATACTTGGAACTCAAAAAATTAAATCCCCCAACAACAAATCTTCAAAGAAACAACTGCACAATAAATAAGAGGGCTAAAGACTTAAAGAGAAACTTCTCTGAAGAGGAAAGAAGGATGGCCAATAGACACATGAAGAAATGCTCAACCTCCCTAGCCATAAAAGAAATGCAAATCAAAACAACATTGGGATACCACTCACCCCCGTTAGAATGGCAAAAATCAAGAACTCTAATAACAACAGATGCTGGAAGGGATGTGGACAGAAGGAAATCTTACTTCATTGTTGGTGGGAGTGTAAACTTGTTCAACCACTTTGGAAAGTAGTATGGAGGTTCCTCAAAAGACTCCACATACAGCTCCCCTATGACCCAGAAATCCCACTTTGGTGCATTTACCCAAATGTTTACAAACAAGACCACACTAAAGCTACCAGCACAACTGTTTATTGCAGCATTTTTTACTATAGCTAAGATATGGAAGCAACCCATATGCCCCTCAGTAGATGAATGGATCAAAAAATGTGGTATATATACACAATGGAATTCTATGTCTCCATCAGAAAGAATGACATTGCCCCATTTGTTAGGAAATGGAAAGACTTGGAAAAAATTATATTGAGTGAAGTAAGCCAAGCCCAAAGAAACATAGGTCCCATGGTTTCCCTTATTTGCAAAATCTAGTATATGTCTGAGTCAAGCAGAAAAGGTCAGATAAGGTGATGTTAGGGAAATGAACCCTAAGATATGTATTCAAATGTTTTTTTTCATGCATTTGTTTCTAACGCATTTATAAGATTATTTCTTTGTTGCTTTGTATGTCTCTCCCCCATAGTATAAACCCTGCTTTCACTGTATTTGATGTCGGTATAATTTGTGGAGGGGAAGGGAAAATCAAATCGTTTAAATAGGGATACAGGTGGACCCATTGTAAGTCGTTATGTCGAAAACAAACTTTACAACTTTGATGGGGGGTGGGAGAGGAGGATTGGGTGGGCTGGGGGGGAGAGGATGGTCAGGGATGGTAAGGGGAAAAAAGGAGGAGGCTACAATGCTTGATAAGAAATGTACTTATTGGGCTGGGAAGGTGGCTCAGTGGTAGAGCGATTGCCTTGCATGTATGAGGCCCTGCGTTCTATTCCTCAGCACCACATAAGCAGAAAATAAAAAAGCTGGAAGTGGTGCTATGGCTCAATTGATAGAGTGCTAGCCTTGTGCTGAAGAGCTGAGGGACAGCACCCAGGCCCAGAGTTCAGACCCCATGACTGGACCCCCCCAAAACAAAATTAAAAATAAATAAATAAATGAAATGTACTCATTATCTTGCCCATGTAATTGTAACCCCTCTGTACAGTATTTTCACATTAAAAAAAAAGAAATGTACTAGTTATCTTGCCCATGTAATTGCAACTTCTCTGTACGGTATTTTCACAAAAAAAGAAAAAAAGGCTGAATTAGAAAAAAATAATAAAATAAAATAAAATAAATCCTTATAAATTACAAAAGGCACACAGAGTTCATCACTATTATTCATTATCTCTCTAAACCTCATAAGTCACAAAGTACTTTATAACTTCTTTTTGTTAATTATCAGATTAACTTTTTTAAAAACAAAAAGAACAAAGGTCAAACGACCCAGACTACATTGAAAATAGATCACAGAAATGTAGGAGTTTACAATGCATTTTAACACTACAAAGTATCGGTTTATAATGCTGTTTCAAATCTAATAAACATATACTTTTCAACCATCTAAATCCTGCAAGCTACATCACTTGCTGTTTTGAATGTGACATATTTATACATCAATTCAATTTTAATTGGAAATGCAATGTCAGAAAGCTAAAGAACAAAGTGGGCTTGTCTTCCTTTTCCAATTCATTCTCAATGATGGATGTCTTTTAATAGAGACAGCAAGGCCAGTTACATATTAGTGCATTCACTGGGAGGACAGAGCTGCAGGGTTCTTCATTCTACCTGACCCCCTCAGTATAAAGATAGACAAAGAAGAAGACAACATAGAATGATGATACTGAGTGACAAGGAAATGATTTAATAGTTTGGAAAAAATGGGACACATTAATTTTAATATTAACCAACATGGTAAACTGATAATAACCAAAAAGACATACTTTAAGAAGCTGTCATAAAGGATAGCATTGAAAGGTACAATTCTTCTTTTGAACAAAAAGGGACAAAATCAACATTAGGAAATGAATATATCCAAGAATGGTGTGGGGCTAACAGGGGTAGAAAGGGATACAGTCAAGAATCATTGTATGTGCTATGAAATTAAGAAAATGGAAGGGGAAGTCTCAAGGGTGGGTTGACACTGATCAAGATGCATAGATTTGGTAGACTGTTTTGTTACATGCTACCTCCTTTGTATGACTACTTAAAGATAATAAAACAATTTTAAAGAAAGAAAACCAACTAGGGAAAGAGCAAGTAATTTAAAAGTTTAGTAATTTAAAAGTTTCTTATCAAGCACACATGCTTGATAAGAAATGTACTCATTATCTTGCCCATGTAATTGTAACCCCTCTGTATGGTATTTTCACAATAAAAAAAAACTTTAGGGAAACACTACTGTATTAGTCCAAGAAGGAAAAATAGTACATACATATGCATGCTAATATTTAAAAATAAGGGATAAACCATAAGTTATATATTATTTTTTTATTGTGAGAATACTGTACAGAGGAGTTGCAATTACATGGGCAAGATAATGAGTACATTTCTTATCAAGCATTGTTGCCTCCTCTTTGTTTCCCCTTCCCTTCCCATAATCTCCCCACTTTCCCCCCCATCAGATCCTCCCCCCCACCAAAGTTGTAAGCTTTAGTTTTTAAGGTGAGAAAGAGTTTAATCAACAGAAGAAGTAAAGGCCACTCAGAATGAGCAGTAGGACTTGAAAAATAGTTGTGCCTTAACTTTTTATTTTATTTTTTTTCAATAAGCCTCAAGTAGTTGGAAAAAGGAGTTTTAGTTCAACGTGTTAATTTATGAATATTATGCATCTTGATCAATGGCATTCCTACCATCATACCCCCCATTTCTTCCAACCTTCCCATCCTCTGATGTGACCTGGTTGCATTTTCACATGTGTACAATGAAGAGTATGGCTGTATTCACCCACCCTTCCTCTCTCCACTAACCTATATGCTGATGGTTATCTTTATGAGTCTATACAACATACAGAAAAGTAAACGAAGATCTATTATTCAAATTCTATAATTATTAGAGTGGGTATCAGGATTTTTGTTATAGGAAAAAGGAAAAATCCCAATTAAAGAAGAAAAGAAATGCTTTGTTTTGAATTTGAGTGTCTACATCATGGAAATAGTTATGTTTGAGTGTCCAAGAAAATCCATATGTTGAAACTGACTCCCCAGAGTCCTAGTATTAAGCAATGGTCTTACAGATGGGGTTGTGCTTATGGAAGAAGCTTGAACTGGGCAACATGTTGTCATGCGTGTAATCCTAGCTACTCAGGAGGCTGAGATCTGGGGATCACAGTTCAAAGACAGCTTGGGCAAACATATCCACAAGACTTTTATTGCCAATTGAATAGCAAAAGGCCAGAAATGGAGATGTGGCTCAAGCAGTAGGGTATTATCTTTGAGCAAAAAGAAGCTCAGGGACAGCTCCTAGACCCTGAGTTCAAATCCCGAGACCAGTACAAAATAAAACAAAAAAATATATACTTGAGTGAGCTTGTTAGCTTGTACTCTTTCTGCCTTGTTGGGAACACTCATAAAGGCAGCTTCTCTGGAAGTGAGAATGAGCCCTCAGCATGTTGAATCTCAGTTCTCCCATGACCTCATCTTCTCTCCTCATCCTCCCTGAGAGGCCTAGTCCTTGTCTAGAAGTACACAAGAAGGGGCCTTGGTTGTGGGACAAGAACAAACTCTCAATATTCCCTGAGTCTGCAGGCCCTGGATCTTGGACTTCTCTCCCTCCAGAACCATGTGCAATAAATTATCTTATATATTAATCACCCTGTGATATGTATATATAACTCTGGGCTTGGGTGCTATCCCTGTGCTCTTCAGCTCAAGGCAAGCACTCTACTGCTTGAGCCACAGCACCACTTCCGGTTTTCTAGTGGTTTATTGGAGATAAGAGTCTTGAACTTTTCTGCCTGAGTTGGCTTTGAACTGTGATCCTTAGATCTCAGCCTCCTGAGTAGCTAGGATTACAGGTGTGAGCCACTGGTGTCCAGCTCACCCTGTGATATTTTGTTACAGTAGTATGGACAGACTAAGACATTGAATTAAACTCCAGAGGCTATTTTAGTTGAAAGTGTCAGCATTTGTTCTTTAGTAATTTTTCCCTCAAGAAGACTCCATGTATTCCTTTTTTTTTTCCTTTCTCTGTCCACACAGGAGACTTGAAACTAACAATGGACAAATAGAATTGCCCTACCCCAAGGTGTGAATTAGGTTTGCCAAAATTCATTCCCCACTTAAAGGAATAAGTGCTGTTTGGAGTAATAAGAAAGTCCCAACTAGCGTCCGAAACCATGTCAGATATAAAGCAACAAGGAAAGCATCAGTCAGATAGTTATAGCTAAGGGGAACAAAGATAATTGGAAACTGTTCTACTGATCAAATTTGAGATATTTTGAGCAATAAAAGTATTAAATGCAGTGTATTAAATATAAAAATATGCAAAATGATTAAACATTTTTATTTATCATAATACAAAGAGAAAAGGTCACTGTTAGTGGATATTAATGAACTAACTCATTAATTTGAAAACTGTCAAGGTACAGGATAAGAATTAGTCATTTGGACTGCAGCCTCTATAACAATTTTGTCATTTGGTAAACATCAAAGGAAAGAAAATTTCTTTCTACAGAAATATTTCAAGTAACAAATGAGCCCAAGCCAGTTTTTGATTATTACCTGTTTATAGCTACTAATAAATGAATGGATTTTGAAACTAAGTCAACAACGATTATGATCACCAAACATCACTTTTCACAAAATGGAAAAATCAAACTACTATTAAAAAATTAACACAAACATGGAACATAAATCCTATTATTATGAGAAATCACCAATTTATGAGAAATATGTAGGATGGAAAACACATAATATGGGACTACAGGGTTAAATTAGCAAATGTGGACTTTACAAAGCTCTGTAGAAGTAAGTATTACATGGGCAAAATTACAGGAGGAGAATACTGTGTGCTGAAGAAATTACAGGTTGCGATAGTCAATGCCAATAGGAGTAACTTACTCATACGTTTATTCAAACAGAAAGAAAAATATGATGTGATGTAGAAATGGAAGTTGGACAGGGAAATTAAGAAATTACTTTTTCTTAAAGTTTTTATATGAAGACTTATTTTATGATTTTTGTTAGAACAATTTGGTGCCTACATATTAGAAATAAAACATATGCATATTTAAGAAAGAATTTATACCTAAGCATTGATGGCTTCTAATTCTAGTTATTCAGATGGCTAAGACCAGAGGATCACAGTTTGAAATCAGCCTGGACAGGAAACTCTGTGAGATTCTTACTTCCAATTAATCATGAAAAAAGTTGGAAATGGAGCCGTGGCTCAAGTGGTAGAGTACCAGATTTGTCCAAAATTGCCAAGCGAGAGTGCAAGTTCAAGCTTCAGTACCAGCACTCAACAAAGAATATAATTTACATGACTACTTCAGAACAAAGTGCAGGGAAAGAGAATTTGGGCTGTATAGAGTTTTAAAAATAGCTAAGAATTGATCATTGTTGTAGCAGAATCATTGGTTCCTTTTACTGTTTTCCATTACAATGCTTGAGGATTTCACTGGATCATGAAGTAGAAGTTTAGCAGGGGTGCTACGTTATATACTTTTGAAAGTATATATTGAACAACAAAATGAATACCAGGAAAGTAAAACATGTTTTTTTCAGAGGTGGGAGTAGGAGAAAACAAATAATGGTGAGAAGAAGGGTAGGCAGATAGCCATAATATTCAATGTTCTTATGTGAACATGGATCCAGCTCACTTGAGAGGGTGGGTAGGTTTGGGGCATATAGGAGAGAATGATGGAAAGGGTGACATTGGTCAAGAGGTACTGCTTCTATGAACTGGTATGTTGGATTGAAATCACTTCATACAACTATAACAATGAAGTAGGGTGCTCATATTCTGGGATGGTAAACTAGCAGAAAGTTTCTCAAATAAATATTTTCTCCCATAAAATTTTCATACCTGCTCCACTATGCCCCTGCACAATGGCAGTGCATGCCAATCATGCTTCTGATATTTGTTACATTATATGATTGACTGGAATCTAAAGCAAACAAAATAGAAACTCTAACCAAAGTTCATGGGACACCTACAGGGGCTCAGTGATTAACTGTAACACTATTTTAATAATATTATTGATAATACCAGTGCTCATAATCTATATGGTAATGAGAGTCAAGATGCAGAAATAGATCATCAAAGCATGAGAAGAGTTTGTGTTACCACACTTCAGACCATTAATTCAGTCTCCCTTACTATTACTGACAAATTATAAGAATCTACCTCTGAGGCAGATAAGCTCTTATTTTTCTCATATAAACATGGATAGCAACAGAGATCAGAACAGTGCAAGTTCACATCATAGGTGAAGCGCATGCCGTCGGCACATGCTTGAAGTCATCTACTTTGAAGTTTGGCCCATGATACTGTGAAGTGCTAGAATTCTATCATTTGTTCCCTTATGTGTGAGTTACTTTATATTCCTATATGGTCTGTCAGGTCAGAAAAGTGGAGATTCAATAATTAATAAGGACCACACTTCATTTTGAAGAGCTCATACTGAAATGAAATAGAGAACAAATATCAATTAGAAAACAGTGCAGTCAATTCTGGTAAAGATCATAATTTATTGTGGATAGAGGGTAGTAATCTCATGCAATAAGTGATCTGAAAGAAATTAAGGCATCCAGACACAGAAATACAATGGGGACAAGGTGTAATGTGACAGTGTGGTGGATGATTAGAAGGGGGGATGGATAATGATATGACTGATATGACAACACATGATTCTATTAGCACCAGTACAGAACACATGAGAGAAGTAATCATATCCAATCCAGCCTAAATAATCTTTTTTAAATAAATTATAAAATATAAAAAATTTTATGGACTCTGCATGAGAATAAAGTCTTATACCTATCATCCTAGCTACTCAGAAGGCTGAGATCTGAGGATCATGGTTCAAAGCCAGCCTGGGCAAGAAAGTCCCCATGAGACTTTTATCTCCAATTCACCACCAGAAAATTGGAAGTGGTGCTGTTACTCAAAGTGGTAGAATGATGCAGAAAGAGCTCAGGGATAGCGCCCAGGCCCTGAGTTCAAGCCCCACAACCACTCCCCGCCCCCCCCCCCAAATATACAGACTTTGCTTATACTGACCATTTCAGCTTCAGTATCTAACATGTTTACCACCTCAAATTCTGTGGTAACTTGCCACTGGATGGAGGAATAGATGCACAAACTGACAAAGGAATGAATGGCTTACAATTTTCAGTAAAATCTTCAGCCAACATTAACTCTTATTCCTTAGGATTATGCTTCAGTGCAGAGCATTTGATGTTTAAATATTTCAAAATGGCTTTCAGAAATATCCACAGACCTTTTAAGAAATTGCCAAATGACAGTAGTTGAAGAGAAGAGATGTCACCCAGGGCAGGCCCTCACCTGCAGAGTCCTCACTGGTAGGTAAATAGACTCTCCAAGGAAACATTGTACACATGCTTATTCAACAAGTGTGGACTCAGTGCCTGCCATATGTTGGTGAGACTCTAAGCACTGGAGATTCAGAAACAGACATTAGAACACATACCTACCCACGTAGCCGGCCTTCCTAGAGCACACATGCCAGACAGGGGGCCCAGATAATTGATAAAGCATACAACATCGGAGACAGTAAGAGCTGCTGATGGCCAGAAATTCAGGTGGCAATGGTCAAGGGGAATAATGCATACAAAACCATAAAGGAACCAATGAGAAAAGCAGAAAATCCCACAGCTTCAACTCCCATTCCTGAAGTGTGGCTGGAATCTGGGGAGCAGAAGCCATAACCAGAAAACTATCCAGGCAGTGCTGGTGACAACTGACTGGCCTTCCCAGCCAGGCCTGCAACCCTCGGATCTCACAGGCCAAAATTCAGGGCAGTGACTTGTGCAACAGTTCCTTCTTCTGCATGAGGTAACAGGTGCAACAGTGGTCTTGTCTCACGTATCCTATCTCACCACGAGAGAAGGCACCATCTTGGAAAGGGGCCTATGTTTTGAGGCTTAGGATCCTAAACACAGGAATCCTGCGGACACCCCGCCAAGTCTCTTGTGAGGGACAGAAGCACAGGAGAGAGAGATGTAGAGTGATAGAAGGGTGAACAAGGCTGGCTGAGAAGTTTGGGCAGCAGGCTGCTCTGCTATGAAGAGCATAATGGCTTTTGTCATGAAACCTCAGTAAGTGCCATGAATGGGCTTTAGGATAGGAGCTGCAAACTCTGAGCTCATGAATGTGAGGAGACATCTGCTACAGAATTCCTAGGGATCTCAGAAACATCCCATCCTGAAAGGAAGTTTTCCCTCCTTTCTGACATTTTCTGGTTTTTTATTTTGTTGATGTTGTTTGTTTTGATTTGCAACCACAACCAAATCAAACATCGGGTCAGAAACAGGCACAAGAGCTATGCTACTTTTTGAGCATCCAGTACCTGGAAGATCGGATTTAAAGACAGTCAGAGGGAAGTTCTCTTCTCTCAAGTCTTGCCAGGAAGCCATTTCAGGTGCTTTCTGGAAGAAAAAAAAAACCTTTCAGCAGATTCAGAGTTGTGAACCTGTGAAGTGTTTAAGGTCATTTCTTTTCTTCCTGCACCTTGCTTTGGAGATGGCTCATATCCTGTACTTGTCTCTCTCTTCCCAGGCAGAGTGGACATCTTAGAGAACAATTGGAAACAGAGTCATCAGGGAAAAGAGGAGCTGCCAGTGGTTCTGCCACTTACTAGTAATGTTTTGTAGCCTCTAAAAGTCTAGGAGAGGGAAGAGAATGAAAGGGAACGTGTTGTTCACACATCTCCATCTCCTTTGTTCAGGTTTTATGTAACCACAAGAAGGGCCCACACTCGTTTAGATGCATCTTGTACCTTCTACAATTTCAATGGAATAATGAAAGTCCTATTTGGGTTCTGCGATTAGAAACTTTCAACTTCTTTGCATAATCAGAATTCAGATTATTTGGAGTTGGCAAGAACTAAACCCAGATACCTGAGAATTTACTTAGCAAAAGGTGAAAATAGTCTACATGAAAAGTAAAACAATTTGCTTCCTCTTCTTTTTCTTTTTAAAGTTATTTTTGGTTTGTTTTTGTTTCTGATTTGAAATAGAGCCTCACTTTGCTGGCCAGGTTGGCCATGAAATTGCATCTCCCTTGACCTCACATCAAAAGTGCTGGCATCACAGGCATGCACCATTGCCTTAAAAATGATAACAGAAGTTCTTCCTACCTATTTGAACTTTGCATATACTGTCCTACTTGAAATCTGAATCCCTACTTTTTGAAGTAGGAGTCATTACAGCAAAAGTGAGCCTTAGAGAAGTGGAACCAATCTTCCTAAGAGCTAATCACTAGCAGAGGCAGACTGCAAACTTACGTAATTTTACTGGAGATGTAGCATTCCTCCTAAACTCCACTGCCTTCTTATCCATCAATAGTTCTTATATGAAAAGGATAGTTTCTTGTTCCCTTAATTTACCTTTCTGATCATTTTTACTTCTTGTATTCTCCCACCAAGATATATGAGCATCAGCTGCTGAAGAGAACTGAATGGATTCTAAAAATTAGACACATGTTATTTAGGGTCAGGTTCGTTTTCTCCATCTATGAGAGAATTAAAAGGTGGAGAAGTGTTTAAAGCAGAGAAAGCAAGGGAAAACAACAGCATAAAGGGGAATGTAGGGAGACTCTCCAAGAGAGGGGCCCCAAAGAGGAGTGTAATGGAGTCCTCTGAATGTTGTATTGCAGCAGGAAGCTCCTCCCATTGCTCCTCCCTGGCTTTGTGCTGATTGATTGATGGTGTGTGTATTTGCTGCTCATATCTTTTCATTGGTTGAGTGGACAACCAGGGAATTATGGGGAAAAGAAGCATTTGAGCAGAAGCCCAAGAAATGATGGTGACAAGAAACCCTATGATGGTCCACATGTTACCTGCCATGAGTTATGTTATATACATATATATATATATAATATATTATATATTATACTATCTATATCTATCTATCTTATCTATTTATCTATCTATCTATCTGCCATTAGTTATGTTACCTGCCACGTGAAGTTCTTGCTGGAGGGTCCGGTGTGGAGAAAGGTAGCTCCTGCCTCAGGAGGTTGTCAACACATGAAAAACACATGCCTAACCTGCAGCTAGCACAGCTGGAGAACTCTAGAGCAAGATGCTATAACTGGGTCAACCGAGGAAGATACAACCTTCCATCCATGCTGAGTACCAGGACTAAGGGAAAGTCTACCTACAATGTTCTCCTGCCAGGGTTCGCCAAATGTATGGTGCTTAGAAGGTTCTAGAAACTTTCACTAATTGTAAAACACGTTATTCTGGAACACAGTTTTCTTCCATTTCCATCCCCAGTGGACAGTAATACAAAACAGCACAATTCTAAAGAACTAGTGGCAACTTTCAGATGAGGGATACTTTATATATAATCACATATAATCTTACATACAAAAACAGAGAAAGACTTTTGAAAGGATGGTCAGATACTGTTTGTCTACTTATTCTAGTATTAGCAGACCTGATGTTCAAATATGAAGTTAAATAGAAAAATAAAGAGAGGTTGGGCACTGAGCTCAGTGGGAGAGCTTTGCCTGACAAGGGCAAGGCCTTGAATTCAGTCCCACATCCAGAGGAACAAAGGTTGCATGGTTTCTCTTATTTGTGATAGATAGAATGTAGTTATGAATTTGTAAAGAGGGAGGGAAAGTAGGAGAAAAAATGAGGGAAGGGGTAACAAGTTTGACAAGAAATGTATTTATTACCTTGCTTATGTAACTGTCACCCCTCTGTACATCACCTTGACAATAAAAAGAAATCTGCAAGGAAACATTTTGGGCAAGTACTCAAGTGGTTACAAATGAATTAACAGAACTATAGTAGACTCTATGCAATCTCAAATAGTAAAATCACTTAGAAAGATTAGGCCAAGAAAGATTAGGGATCATATTCACATTGTTTCCATTTGGCCACTAAAACTTAACTCTAGGAAATGGGTACATGTAAGTGGGGGAGGGGTTGGGCCAAGGGGAGAGGAGTAAATAAATGAAGGGGGAAATAGGGGAAGGATGCAGTCAAGAATTCATTGTATATACCACAAAATTAAGAAAAGTAAGGGAAGACATGGTTCAAAGAGGGGGTGAGAATGTTGAAGGGGTTGACAATGGTCAAGATGTATTGTCTTCATAAACTGCTTTGTTATAAATGGCAATTCTATTGTACAATTACTTAAACATGATAAAAATAAAAATTATATAGATGGATAGATAGATAGTTTTATTTACTTATTTGCTTTGTTACTGTCCTGGAGCTTGAACTCAAAGCCTGAGCTCTGTCCTTGTGCTTCATAGCTAAAGGCTAGCACTGTGCCATTTGAGCCATAGCTCCACTTCTCGCCTCTTTGGAAGTTAATTGGAGGTAACAGTCTCATGGACTTTCTTTTCCTAGTTGTCTTCAAAGCACTATCCTCAAATCTCAGACTTCTGAGTAGCTACGATTACAGGGGTAAGCCACCACCATCTGGCTAGAGGAAGGTTCTTGATTCTTGCCATAATTATATTTATTGAGTACCTACTGGATGCCTGGTGTTGCAATCTGTATTATAGAAAATAAGTGAAGTTTCTTTCAGAAGATCCTTCATCTATTATTCATATCACATCCTTAAAATGACCGCAGCAGGGATCATATTCACATTGTTTCCATTTGGCCACTTCAAAATTGCACAGTCTAACCTCAGGGTAAGTCACGTAGCAGAAAGAATGGCTCATTTAAACTATTTCTTCATAAATCTGAATTCCCAATTTGATTATATTTAAAGCAAGAAGTCTCCTTTCTCTGGTGATGTACCAGTGTTTTTAACTCTCCAAAGGATTTAGATTCATGTGTACATTTGTTCCATTAGAGACATATTTGACTCATCTTTCTCTGTTCTATGGCTTGAGTCCTTGTATGAGTATCTCTGTTGCTATTTGCTGTGATTAATCTGTCCATTGCTAGGTATGTTTCTTACAAAGTGGAAACATTGACATCACAATGATGTTGTTTTCTTCTTTCTTTATCTTGAGGCTCTTACTTGAAATAAAGCAATAATTGAAGCAGTTACATGTATGAGTATTTCTTTTATTTCAAAAACATATTAGGTAACTCCTTTTGGCCAGGCAGATCTTCTAAATAGAAGTAAACATTAAACAATAATGTTAATAAAATGCATCTGTGTTATCACGCATCAATTCCAAGTCTAGTCAGGTAGGTATATTGAATAGGTAGTCCTTTCCTGGCAGCGGGAGGGACCATTACACATTTGAGGGCTTCTGCTAGAAATTCAATTATGGGGATTTCTTTTATATTTTGTTTCATCTTGTTGAATTGAGTGTGTGTGTCAATCCCTTCCAAAATATTTTTTAATCAGGTTATGTATGCATCACTCTATATTAATCAGAGATGCTTTCTTCAAAGCATGTTTTAGATTTGGGAACCATAAGTCCAAATTGAAAGGAAAGACTTCTAGAAAATCAGACACTTAGTAGGAAAAGAGGGCCTCCTATTGACTCAACTGTGCTGGGGAAATGGAAACATCTGTTAATTTAAATAAATACACAGTACTAACTAAATTCCACCAAAAGTAAAATAGAATCTGAGCAGTAATATCCTATCATAATAATTTGCATCCTATATTTCATTATATACTTTATAGTGTGCTACTTATGTCCTAACTCCCTAAGACCTCATATCATTTCTTTATTTTATTAATAAGTTTTTATTGTGAAAATACCATATAGAGCGGTTACAATTACATAAGCAAAGGAGTACATTTCTTATCAAGCATTGTTGCCTCCTCTTTTGTTTTTCCTCTACCATCCCTACCCTTCCATCTCCACGACATTGTATTCATTCACTCAACATTTGTTTTCCTCTCAAGACAGAGTGTATGTAGCTCAGACTGACCAGGATAGTCTCAAACTCATGATCTTGCTTCTGCCTCTTAAATGGTTGGAATACAGGTGGGTGCCACTATGCCTGGCTAAGAAATGTTGATTGAGATTCTAAAATGTTATCACACAATGTTTTGAGTACTGAGATCACTGTTGTGAGCAAGATGGACAAGTTTCTCTCAGTGAGGGAATCTGCATTCTGGTTTTCAAATGTTCCTGTTAAATTTGATCTCTTTACATTATTTGTTACAATGTAGCTAGATATTAGATCTCTTAAAAGCTCTGAGTCAATTTTTCTTACAGATTACAAGTAATTTTCCAAGTATATATATGTATATATGCATATATATATACATAATCTTTTTTATATCTAAATGTGTCTTTGCTTTAAATGAACAAATAAATTTCTTCGTAGCAAGGCATCTGTTTTTCTTGGTAAGTACAGCCTACATTCTCTGCATGAATTTTCTCCCCCAAATAAACATTTAAGGACTTAAAGCAAAGAATCACTTCATCCTACACTGTATAAAGTTAAAATTGTTGAGCTAGTCAGAACTGAGAATCAGTCCTGGGTTGTTCAGAAAAAAAATCCACAGAATAAGCCTACCAACTGGATAGAATGAGGGAGTAGTCTTGCTTATAGCTGCCAAGGTACATATGGATGGCAGGCAGGTGTGTGTTCTCATTCAAGGTTGTCTACCAGCCGGTAGAGGACAAGTTCAAGTTCTGATTTTCCGTTCTCTAGGCACTTGCAATTTACTCATGACTTAGTTTCTTCATGTCACAAGTACTGCAGACATACAGCAACAGAGGCGACCATGAATATCAGAGAAAATTCTCCCTGTGATTGCGTTGTCATGAGTGGATAATCTCTCTCCATACCCAGGAGATTTACTATCGGGGATTCTTATCTCTTCTTTCTGACAGTGTTTCTTTTGTCCATCCATATATAGAGAGGAAAACTGCACTAACCGTGTATCAAGGAGGCCTGATATTACCTCTGAATAGTATCAAAGAAAAAAGAGTAAGTTTTAAACACTAGAAGGGGGCTGGTTTTATTTCATTTCTACTATTCTAAGAAAAGTACTTTTTACCTCTGATTCAGATAGCAAGCCTGTCTAGCTGTGTTCTTTAGTTTTCTCAGAGAATTCTACATCTTACAGAGATCATATTTCTCATGAAATCATGTGGTATATCCAAGTAAGATGGGCATCTTTGTATGGAAATTATGTGGACAAATGTCTCAAGGACCAACTTCAGGGAGAGAGAGGAGTCTCTCTGCTTTTCAATGAAGCCGTAGTTCATCTGCAATCTACCTTTATTAAAAGTAGGATTGGCTTTGTGTCCTTTCATTTGGTACTATGTACCAGTTTCCTAAACTGTTTTTTTTTTAAAGAAGAAGCATAAAGGACTAAGAATTTCTAAATTCTCACCAAAGTAAAGAAAATATCGCAAGAAACTGGTCCTTAAACGAACTGGCAAGCCTGATCAAAGTGTGTGGAGGAGGGGAGGGTAATTAACCTTGTAACTACTGTAGAAGCAGAAAGCTAGGTAGAGAAAGGCTTGATTGTCAAGTGTAACTACAAACTGTGGTCTTGGAAAGAAAAGCAGTACAGGATCTTAATGCTTGGAGCCTGACAGGAAGGAAAGCAGAATTAGCTGTAAGATTGATACGTAGAGGGACCAGGCAATAGCTCCTATAACCCCAGTTATTTGGGAGCTAGAGATCCTAGAGAATTTGGGTTCAAGGTCAACTCAGCCTAAAATGTAACAAAAGCTGACCTCATTAAATATGCTGGGTGTCCCGTGCATGCCTGTAAACTTACTTGAAACAAGAAGCTAAGGGTAGGAGGATCATATATTGAGGACAACTCTGGTTATGAACAAAAAGATTCTATCTGAAAAATAAAACTAACTAAAGAAAAAGAGGGTTATAGGGACATGGCTCAAGTGGTGGAGAGCCATAGCAATTCAAAGTCCTGAGTTCAAACTCTAGAGATAATACTGGAACTCTTACACACTTCAGAAAGAAGCAGTAGGATATTTGTAGGTTTAAGAGTAATTTACTTTTTAAATTCATAGTTCACTAGTCAATTAGGACAGAAATCAAATATGATTTCATTTTCTCTTTCACCAAGAGCCTATTGACTACACAACATCATTAGTCCCCAAAGCTTCATCAACCGATTTCAAATGCATATAAACTAAAAGATGAAGGAAAGAACAGGACAGTAAACAGAAATGGTAGATCTGAACATAAGAGGTTTGGCAAGGGAGAAGGAAAAGGGGAAAGGAAGGAGGAAGAGAAGGAGGGAGGAAGGGGAAAAGGGAAGAAGGAAGCAAGAGTTAAGGAGAGAGTTAAAATAGGAAGAAAATGAGCCGACAGGGATATATCCATGAAAAGAAAAGCAATTCTCAGTGTAGAGATGTATAGAGAATTTTAAAAAAGTTTGAGTAGATGTTAATCAAATTTCACTTTGCTATACACTTCATTATTCACTTGCTTATTAATTCAAATTCATATGAGTATTTCCAGGTGCCTGCCGCTGTCTGACAGATGTGGCAGTGACAATCTCAGGACCTGGATTCCTAGAGATTACAGTCCGGTGGGAAGAGAGCAGCTATCGATAGAGAATGAATACATCCTATGTCATTTGTGAGCACATGATATAGAATATATAACATAATGTGTATATGTAGATGTAGGTTATTTATTTAATACACCCAACTGTGTAAGTTATGGAAAAAAAACATACCATCGCAGAATAAGGAGAGCACATAGTTAGGGAATTTTTTTTCTTTATACAGGGTTTCAGCGTGAACTCTGGTTAGTACCAATATGAAGGAAGAATAGGAGTGGTATAGAAAGTTAACATTGGGCTGCCCATGTGCGGGCAGGTTTGGGGTCTGTTTCATTCACCCCCGAATTCTCATGTGCACCAGCACACAGCAATGGCATCTGGATGAACACGTGTAGGGCTTTACATGTTAGATATTAGCCCCTAACAACCAAGGCAGAGAGCATAGCTGTGTCCCCTCAAGATCCAGCAGACTTTGTGGTTTTGTGGCGGTCTGCCAGGGCTTCCATTGTTCATACCAATGACTTAGTTCTTCAAACAACAGACATTAAGGCTTGAAGATCAGGAGGAAGGCAACCTCAGGGCCAGGGCCTGATGAAACTCCTCCCCCTGGAGAAGCCCTTCCCCCTGGCAAGTGCCTGACCTCTTCTTTCTCACCAGCATAGTCCATTTATGGAAGAAGCTTGCTCCATCCAGTATGCTCTTACGCGCTCCAAAATTGCCCATAACATCCATTTCTACCAAGAGTCCTTTCGACATTCTACGCTTTCACAATTCTAAACTTTTCTAGTTTCTACCTAGCAACTCTTCCACCGTCTATCATCTTGCTCACAGGTCATCTGGGAGAGTACCACCCAGCTTCATAGTACTGATGTCTTGGGCCGACAGGCTGTGTAACAAAATAGCCCTGTCTAGCTTGCCTTATTTCTTTTCTCACAATTCCAGAGGATAAGGTCTGAGGTCAAGTTAAGTTTTTGCTTTTGTGAGGACTCCTCTCTTGCCTCTCACTTCTTCCTTTACAAGCTATTGTCTGTGCACACCTGGACAGAAGCAGATACCTTCTGTGTCTCTTTCTTTGCTTGTAAATTCTGTTGGATTCAAACTCCAGCTCATTTTACCTCAATTACCTGTGAAAGGCCCTGTCTGGAAACACAGCTCATTGCAAGTTAAGACTTCAACATAGGCACATCGGAGGCAGATACTTCCATTGCTACCTACCATTGCATTCTGGGAGAATGACTGGACACCTTTAGTTGCAAATATTAAACACTATGACTAGTTTGCAATACCAAAGTCTCTGCATCAGATGTAGAGACAAAGCTGACTTTGCTTGAGGCCGATGGTTGCAGCAGTGGTGCAGAATATGATCTCTATGATCTTCATCCAGTGCACACTCCAGATCTTCACAGAATTGAAGAAAATCACGGAAATTCAGAGTTTGAAGGGCCAAAATTTAGAGATGATCTGGAGGAGCATCAGACTCTCTTCAAGTAGCTGCTCTCAGAACACATGCACTTCATCATTTTCAGTCTTTGTATTTCTCCAATCAAGGTAAAAAGGTTGGGGTGGGGAAATGAATTCCATTTCTCTAGGGTTGGCAGCTTATCTCTCTGTAAAGAGAGCTCAGAAAACTTGATGTACATTCCTCAATGTACATCAATGGAATGGGAAGGTGACTGAGGATAAATCAAGTTGTTTTTAACAAAAATTGAAGGGAAAAGAATAAAAGCTAAAACTTCAACACAAAGAAAATGAGCCTAGTAGTCAATGTGTAGAAATTAGAACCCAAACTCTGCCAAGTCTCTATGAGCTCCATAAGTTTGCACAAGTTATTTACTTGATCTATACCTGAGAATCTTCATAGGCAAATAGAAGAACTACTAGAATTGACTCATAAAAAAGTTTTCTCTTGAGTGGAAGGACAAGATGGCGGAGGAGAAGCTGGAAGCTGAACAAGCTCTCGCATAGAAAGCAGTTTTAGAGTTCCAGTGAACAGTCCTAAGCCAGAGAAACACACCAAGTGTGCCATCACAGGACAGAGAGTTAGACAAGTGAGAGAAAG
>NW_012267398.1:1663809-1665547 GCF_000151885.1 Dipodomys ordii | reverse complement strand
TGGGAAGGGATGGGAAGGGTAAAAAATTAAAAAAAAAAGTTTTCTCTTTCATAAAAGCAGCTAGATCTGTACCTGTCATTATGCCACACTTTAAATTATTATCTAATATTATTTTATATATGATTAAATGTATTCATTTATGATTGAATATATATGTTCTGATAAACATAATTTCCATTGTGAGTATACCACCTAATTTGTTTTAAACATGTTATTCTATCCCCTTCATTTCACCTGTGTGTTTTTCTCTCTTGAGTCTCTTTCTCTTTCTGTCTATGTATGTATCACTGTTATTTCTTCTTTGACATATATATATGTATATATATATATATATACGCACTCACACATATATATGCACTCACACACGCACAGACACAAAACAGATAGGTTATGTAAAATTTTCCATGTATGTTATTCAGTTGCTTTTGATAAAATTATAATTATAAAGATTCAAACTAGTGCCTGTGGCTCACATATATAGTATTACCTACACAAAAGGCTGCAATCTGAAAGGAGATCACAGTTCAAAGCCAGCTGGGGCAAGAAATTCTGTGAGACTCTTATTTTCATTAAACTACCTATACAACACTGGGAGTGGATCTGTGGCTCAAGTGGTAGAGCGCTAGCCTTGAGAAAAAAAAGCTCAAGGACAGCCCCCAGGCCCTAAGTTCAAGCTTCAGGACTGGCACCAAAAAATAAAATAAATAAACCTAGAGAGCAAATGATAAACTGATATTTAACCAGATGCCTAAGAAGTGGCAGACACGGATTAAGGTTACTAATTAGTAATTGCATAGAATAGTTTCTCCTCAACATCAAGCAAAGAAAATAAGTACCAAAATAATGAAATTTTACATGGTACAAAATTTGGAGATACTGAAAATACTGGGAAAGCTTAAGAGCCAAAAGCAATAAAGTCATCATGGGGACAATAAAGAATAAAGAAATAAAATGAAACTCAGCTTACAACAACAAAATAGTATGATGAGAGGAAATTGAATTGAGACAATGGCTCTTAAGTCCTAACACTGACTACAGTGCATTTTGCAAGCTTATTTATGCCATCATCTTCATTGCTCAGCTGAAATCTCCTTAACACATTAACTCATTTCATTTAAAAACTGTTGAGCATGGACTAGCTACCAGGTACAGTGAAAGTGAGAAGCATCAATGTACAAGTTCACCTCCAGAGAGTCAAAGGACACAGGTTGACTCTATCTTTGTAACCCTGATTTGTTTTTTTTTTAATTTAATTTAATTTTTTTGAACATACTGTACAGAGGGGTTACAATTACATGGGCAGGATAATGCATACATTTCTTATCAAGCATTGCAGCCTCCTCCTTTGTTTACCCTTCACATCCCTTCCGTACCTCCTCCCTACCTCCCCACCACCCAATCCTCCCCCTCCCCCCCACTCGCACCAACATTGTAAATGTAAAGCTCATTTTCAGCATGACCTTGTACTTCTCATTGTTGCAACAGGTCCACCTGTATCCTTATTTAAACCACTTGTTTTTCCCCATCTCCTCCACAAGTTATACTGGCATCAAATATAGTGAAAACAGGGGTTATAATGTGGGGGAGGGACATACAAAGCCACAAAGAGATAATCTTATAAATGTGTTAGAAACAAATGCATGAAATAAAAAAGCATTAAAATACATATCTAGGATTCGAGACAAGATGGCGGAGGAGAAGCTGGAATCTGAACAAGCTCTCGCATAGAAAGCAGTTT
>NW_012267398.1:1645066-1657809 GCF_000151885.1 Dipodomys ordii | reverse complement strand
TTCCTAACAAATGGGGCAGTGTCATTCTTTCTGATGGAGGCATAGAATTCCATTGTGAATATATACCACATTTTCTTGATCCATTCGTCTACTGAGGGGCATATGGGTTGGTTCCATATCTTAGCTATGGTAAATAATGCTGCAATAAACACAGTTGTGCTGGTAGGTTTAGTGTGGTCTTGTTTGTAAACATTTGGGTAAATGCCCAAAAGTGGGATTGCTGGGTCATAGGGAAACTCTATCTGAAGTCTTTTCAGGAACCTCCATACTGCTTTCCAAATTGCAACCCTGATTTGTAACATGCAATCTCAGAAGGTAAAGAAAGGAAATTGCAGTCCTTTATCTATACAAAACGTACAAATAGAAGATTACTCATTGTCAGACTTACCTAAAATGGAAATTAACTTTAGCACCCATTTATTTAGAAAAGTATATGTAGGATATGGCCTTCAATTCGTATTCAGTGCTTGGCCCGTATTCATTTAATTTTCAAACAGGAGAAGAGACATTGCCACCATGTTGTAATTGAGAAAACTAGAGGTGGATGTTTAGTGATTCAAGGACAAATAGCTGGTAAATAGTGGAGCCAAGATTCAAACTAGGTCTGTCTGATTTAGTACTTTTAAATCCTCATAGATATTTATAACATTTAGGAAGTAGGGCAAATCTAAGAGGAACTTTACTTAAATCAACGAACCCCATCCATTTTTCCTGAGCACAGTGGTGATTCTGATTCACTAAGGCAAAATTGGAAGGCAGTCAAAATTCCCAGCAGTCAACACCAGCAGTAATTTCATTGTTAACCCTTTGTGTCTACATTTGAGTTAAATTCATCATTCTTTTTATTCCTCTCAGCTGAACTCACTTTCTGAACTCTGTGAAATATTTATATCCAGCCTTTCAATCAATCCTAATAACTGTAATACAGAGAGTTGAAAAGGAAAAAAATGGAAAGTATTCTTCCTTGCTTTCTCCTAATTTAGAGACTTATTTATAAACTGAAGGTTGACCATATCAATTGACTTTCATAAGGTCACAAAGAAAAGAGGGTTTTTTTTTTAAATCATCATCTGAACTTTCCTAATTTTGCCTCCCAAATCATTCATTTGAAACCTTTGTTTTAACCCCTTGTGACTTATTAACACCCATCTGAGAAATGCAACATTACTTTGAAGATGTGAGATTTACCCTAGAAGTGTATATGAAAGAATGGGAAAGCATCTAGCCAAAATACTCCATAAATGCCCAAGAGAACTAATGGCAACAGGCCTCAAGAAAATAGTCTGAAATAAATTAGCAGAATTGTTCTAAAATAATATCAGCAATGGAGACAAATGTCTGAAGATAGAGGACAAATTCGAATTGCACACACAATGTAATTCAGTACCCAAATAGGCAGTGATTTTTAAGACTGCACCAAAAAAGAGGCGTTGGACACAACACTAAGAAAGAAATGGCCCTTTTCTCCAATGCTCTCTAGACACCACAGCTGTCAGGGGTGATACTACACCATCAGGAGAAATGTAGAGATGTGCAAGCATTGATTTCCAAGTGAGGCTTAAGGAGTGTAATGTGTGTAGATGGGTGATGTAATAATGACAAAGAGGCTGAACAGTAGGGCCATTTCTAGTAGAAGGATTTTTATCACCTGTGATGTAGATGGGATCATGAAAATAAATCCATAGGTGTTGTATGAAAGGAGAGAAGGTTAGCACTCCCCTTGACAAGGATGGAAGAGGCCCTTGGGCCTGACAACACGCATACGGTTAAGGCATTGCCACCTACTTCGTGGCATTGAACCATCGTTTTTTGGGAAGGGATGTGAAGGGGAAACAAAGGAGGAGGCTGCAATGCTTGATAAGAAATGTACTCATTATCTTGCCCATGTAATTGTAACCCCTCTGTACAGTATGTACACAATAAAAATAAATAAATAAAAAGAAAATAAATCCATAGACCAAAGATGTTACCTTTTCTCCTCTAAGAACTATATTGAAGACTCTTTAAATATTTATTCTCTTTATATATAAATAATTATTATCTACATATATAATTTTATATAATTTATAATATATGACATAAGTGCACATTATGTTCAATATTATATATTATAGACTATAATGAATGCTTATAGACTATAAGCATTCATTATAGTCTATAATATAGTGTAGAATATAAATATACTATTCACATATACAAATATACAAATATAGTTTTATCTATCTATTTATGTCTATATATGTGGATCTTTCATCTACTTATTTTGTCCCAGTCCTGGGACTTGAGCTCACAGTCTGAACAACTTCGCTTATCCTTTTTGTTCACAACTGGCATACTACTACTGCTTACACTTTGAAGCAGTGGCTCCTTTGTATTAAGCCTGAAGCATGGGCATTGAAATGGGCAGGCCTGGGGTGCCTCCTACGGGCGCCTCATGAGGGCCTGCTCCCGCCTGATGTGCACTGTTCTCAGCTAGTGTTTTATGCTTTTCTCTGTTTCTGGCATGTAGGATTGTCACTACCGCCAAACCCTTTGTAGCACCATGCACCTGTCTGCACAAATATAATATCGGATGCAGGACTAGCAAGACAACACTACTACTATGATTAAGTAAGCCACATAGAGGCTAGATCCTGTTCCAATCAGCATGCCCTAGTTTCATCCTTGTTTAACTTTATGCAGAAATTCACTATGGGTCACTTTGTGGATGAGAAAGAGGAAACATTTGCTTGGAAAACTCACTTCAGAACACAGACAGCAGAGAACAAAGAGTCAGCATTGGTCAGAAAAAGAGAAACTCTAGTCAGATTTTCCTCCCAGAAAATCTTAATGTTGCTAGCAGTTCTTGATAAAGACAAACCCACGTAAAGACACAGAGGATACTTTAAAAAAAAACTCATGCTTTAAAATGGCAATACTTCCCAAGGCTATTTATAAATTCAATGTGATACCTAACAATATTCCAACTTCATTCTTCAAGGAAATAGAAGAGGCAATCCAAAAATTCATATGGAACAATAAAAGACCCCGAATAGCAAAAACGATCCTCCACAGAAAGAACACTGCTGGAGGAATATCAATACCAAATTTCAAACTCTACTACAAAGCCATACTAATCAAAACACCTTGGTACTGGCACAATAACAGACCTCAGGACCAATGGAATAGAATTGAAAACCCAGAAATGAACCTACAGACCTATAGCCATCTAATCTTTGATAAGGGAGCTAAGAAAAATAGAATGGAAGAAAGACAGGCTCTTTAGTAAATGGTGCTGGCAAAATTGGTTAACTACTTGTAGAAAACTAAAGCTAGATCCTTCTATATCACCCTGCACCAGAATCAACTCCAAATGTATCAAAGACCTCAGAGTGAAAGCAGACACTCTGAAAACATTACAGGATGGAATAGGAGAAACCCTAGGTCTCCTTGGCACAGGCCGAAATTTTCTTAATAGAGACCCGGAAACACAACAAATCAAAGAAAGATTGGACAAATGGGATTGTATGAAATTGCAGAGTTTCTGCATGGCAAAGGACATAGCTAGCAAGATCAAGAGGAAGTCCACAGATTGGGAGAAGATCTTCACTAGCCATACAACAGACAAGGGTCTCATATCTAAAACATACCTGAAACTCAAAAAATTAAATCCCCCAACAACAAATCCTCAAAGAAACAACTGCCCAATAAATAAGTGGGCCAGAGACTTAAAAGAGATACTTCTCTGAAAAAGAAATAAAGATGTCTAATAGACACATGAAGAAATGCTCAACATCCCTAGCCATAAAAGAAATGCAAATCAAAACAATATTGAGATACCACCTCACCCCCGTTAGAATGGACATACTCAAGATCTCTAATAACAACAGATGCTGGAGGGCATGTGGACGGAAGGGAACCTTACTTCATTGTTGGTGGGAGTGTAAACTTGTTCAACCACTTTGGAAAGTAGTATGGGGTTTCCTCAAAAGACTCCACATAGAGCTCCCCTATGACCCAGCAATCCCACTTTTGGGCATTTATCCAAATGATCACAAACAAGGCCATACTAAAGCTACCAGCACAACTATGTTTATTGCAGCATTATTTACCATAGCTAAGATATGGAACCAATCCATATGCCCCTCAGTAGATGAATGGATCAAAAAAATGTGGCATATATACACAATGGAATTCTATGCCTCCATCAGAAAGAATGACATTGCCCCATTTGATAGGAAATGAAAAGACTTGGAAAAAAAATTATATAAAGTGAAGTAAGCCAAGCCCAAAGAAACATAGGTCCCATGATGCAACAGCTTTAAGTTGTGCTTTTCTATCACATCACTTTCTTTTCAATGGGTAGCCATCCTATAGGTTTTTATCCTATATTTCCTCCATTCATATAACATACTTAATCATTTACCAATTGGCAGATGTTAACAGGTTGACATTATGCATTACACACTTTGACTATTAAGATACACTAGCTCTCACTCCCATGACAGACAGAATCATTGGACAAATGTCTCAGATACTTACAAGATAGAAAATAATACCCCATAAAAACTCAGGTGAAAGATTGATTAGTCTTTCACTGATTAAAGACAGGTTTGCCAGCAAAATAATTTCACAAGTAAGTTCAGCATCCTCTGTGAGCCATTGTGTGTGGATGGTAAGGCAGAAAACTTAAAGATTAACAGGATTTAGATTTTAATTCAAAGACCAATAGATTGGAGAGGGGCCTTGAACTCATGGCCTCATGCTCTTGCTTGGCTTTTTCTACTCAGGGTCAGCACTCTACCATTTAAGCTACCCCTCCACTTCTACATTTTTTGGTAGTTAGAGTCTCTCAGATCTGTCTGACTGGGCTAGCTTTGAACCCAGATTCTCAGGTCTCAGTTTCCTGAGAAGCTGTGATTACAAGCACGAACCACCAATGTCTGTTCTACAATACTAGATTCTAATAACTTTAAGCAGGATATCCTAGGCAGAGATATAAAATAATTATTTTCTCTGGATATATCCCACATTCTGAAACATGTAAGGAATCTACAAGAAGATATGTATAACTGTCATGTAAATGCTAATAATAAGTTAAAGAAATTATAGACTCTAATTCCCTTTTCTCTTGTCTTGCAACTTTTTTCTCCTTACCTTTTATGTCCTTAGCATAGAAACATGAACCCTCTTTCTTGCTTGACCGAGTCATGATGTGATCTCTGTATGGATTTCTGTTTCCTCTTATTTAATTCACTCATCATCACTGCGGTCTGGCTTACTTTCCTCTTTGTAAATTCCAAGCATAAAGTTGGCATGTTATACAATCTGATATACTACAAGCTTCCCCTCATTAGCTATCATTGCAAAAAGATTCAGGCATCAAATACATATTTGAATACTTTATCTCTCTATTGATTTTGTATATTCTATGACACCAAACCAGGACCATCACCTCCGCTCTCTTCCCTCAACCTTACAAACTCAAGCCATATTAATTGAGTTGAGGAAGAAAAGGAATGAAGAATTGATTTGTGACTTGAATAAAATGCAGGTCCAAGGAGGTGTAGTTTTCACTGCTGCTCCAGTAACAATGTAAGATGGATACTTTAGATTTTCTTGTATAATTTCTATCCCACAATTTCTGTCCAAACTTGATCACTTTTCATTTTTTCACAATTGATCTTTCCTTAGCACTAACTTACAATCATGGATTAAATATCTTCTTTGTGGGTTTTTAAACAATGTGTAACACTGTTATTCAAGTATCAATTGATACTAATTGATTGATTAGCACTGATTGATACTCAAATTGATACTGAGCCACATGTAAATCTTTCTGTCTGTCTCTGTCTCTTTCTCTGTTTTATATGTGTTTAAGAAATTAGAATACACCCAACTATAATTTTCTCATTCCCTCATCTCTTGAATAGTTGTAAAAGTTACTGTGATAATCATCTCTTATCACTTCTTATTTTGTTTCTTTCATTATAATGTAGAAGGAGTAACTTTATTAATAACTGCAACTATCAATTTTTGCACTGGATGATTTTTTCTGCCCTTACAGGAACGTCTCCTCTTTTATTGTTAGTTCCCTTTACATTTTTAATGTCTCCTGCCCTAAGAACTTGTTTGCATTGACATATGACAATGTTTTAATGTACTTTGTTTTAAGAATTAAAGATGATGGGACCATTTTCTTTCTAGCCAATCCACAAAGGGCCTGTCCATCTGACACACTTTCTCTGTTCTTCAACCTCTGCCATTCACTCTTAACTCTTGTCATCTGATGAGGCACCCACTACAATAAAATTATGTCCAATTTATATCATAAATTTATGTTCAAGCAACTTCTATAATGTCCTAGAACATGTCCCAGTGTTTGAGAACACTTTCACTTTAATGCTTATCAAAATATATCATCTGTTTCTACTGAAATATTTGTCAACTACTGCAGTAACTATCTTTCTTCTATCTCTGTCACTAAGGCACTTCTTCATTGGCCTTTACTGGCTCATTTTCAACCAATCACCAGGTGGTGTTTGTCATTAGAGGGAGGTCTTAAGACCTCTTCTCATTTTCTTTTCATTCTGTTTCAGGCCTTTCACTTTTTCATAATGACTCCTACCGTCAGGTCTCCTACGCTCAAGGCCTCACTGCCCATCCAACCACTCTCAGTGTCATTGAATCTCATACAATAATCTGAGCCTTAAGATGACAGAAATACATTACTAATTACATTGCTCCCAAATGTTTCTCCTGCATTCTCAAAAAAACTGCTAGTTATCCAAATGAATACTTAAGCCACAAACTTGGAGTTGTCTCTTTCTCTGAAAACCTGACGTCTCATATATTTATATTCTTGATGTGATTATTTTAATTTGAAGAGGTCTCTTTAACTCACCCATATTGCTCCTTTTTGATATCTTCTGACTGTGTTCAAGCTCGTATCACATATTCTTATATATGTTTTTATGCATGCCTTTACTTTGGCCAGTACTGGGACTTGAACTCAGGGCCTCAGCTTTCACTTGGCTTTTCAATGAAGGCTGGCACCTCTGCCACTTGGGCCACAGCCATATTTCTTGCTTCTTGGTGGTTCATTGGATGTAAGATTCTCATAGTCTTTCCCGCTCAAGTTGGCTGCAGACAATCTAGTTGTTATATAAGTAAATACCAGGAAAATAATTTTTAAACTGTGGCATGTTAATAATAAAAATACTCTAACGTTTCTATCAGTTTTAAGTTCCCATCATATTAATTTGTAATAAATTAATGACATATAATTTAATAGTACAAAATAAATTAGCATTGCTCTAGCAATGGATTCTGCTATGAAAAAGTGAAGATTTACTGTGTTAAAGTTATTTGCTCAGAAAAAAATACAAGTTATGAAGGCAATGCCAGGATCGTTCACTACAATATAGGAAAATTAGGTGCACTGAGATTTTTTTTTGAAAAGTAATCTTAAATAGCCAATGTTTTAGAAGTGAATTAAAAACATTTTAAATAATTAAACTTTGGCAAAAGTTTACAATCAAAGACAGAACATGATATGTTACTCAGATTCATTTTATTTTTAAATATGTTGATGAATATAGCTATATCTACATCTATACTTAGATCTCTGTATATAGAACTACTGTTCTGGACTTTTAAGTGCAGGCTGTAGACAATATGTTCCATTAACCTTTAGTACTTTAGGAAGATTTCCTAAGGCCAGAATGAAAACTTATAGAGCATTCTTGGATTAAGACCAAGGCCAAGGCCAAAGCGCAAGCCAAGGCCCAGGCATCAGCCACCACTCCAGCTCAGGCCCAGGCTGCAGCCCCTAAGAGTGCCCAGTCTTCAGCTTCCAAAGGTGCCCAGGGCCCCGGGAAGGTCCTACAATGAAGACCTCTTGTCTGCCAGCATGAGGACGGATGGACTGCTGTGGCTCCCTGGCCACCATCTTCAGGGTGGGCCAGTGGCCTCTGTTGTTTTCTACCAATAAACCTGAGACAGGAAAAAAAAGACTACAGGAGCCTGCTGAAGCATTTTTTATGGGAAGAGCATTAATATGATGACCCTGGAAAAATCAAGCCATGACATGTAGATAAAGCCAGGGTAGCCAAAACTCATGACTAGCACCAGTACATCATCTGTATTTGCTTTTCTCTGTTGCTTTCTTATCTTTACCCAAAGACTGGGAAGATCAAGTTGTGAAATTGGTGCTGTACAGACAGAGCCAAAGTTTGAGAGCAATCGTCTCTATCATCATCATGAGGTTCTGATCTCATTCCCAGCCCTGCTTCAGGGTTGCAGAATTAACGTTGTGCAACTCTAAAGCAGAATTGCAAGTATACAAACATGTCTCTGCCATGATGCAACCATGAAAGGGATTTACCACTGTCTAAAGAGTGCAAGAGACAAAATTACCAGTAATGTTTTTGTCTCTTCCCTCACACCATTGCCTCGAGAGTTATTCCATGTCAATCAATTCAGCAGGCTACAAGTCTGGTATTTGTCTACCTCCCTCATCTAAGGAATAGGCAAATAGATAGGGCTCTTGATATCTAGATCCAATAGATGAAATCTTGGACAGGATAGAACCAGAATGGGACCCCGTGATTATATCTATGAGCCAATGAATAATACACCCGACTGCCCACGCCCTGAGTGTGTATAAATAGCCCCACAGGAGCACAGCCCTGACTTTGAGAATGCTGATTGTGTTTGAGCAATCCATGAGTGGCACGGACAGATGCAAACACTTGAACGAAGTTTTGAAAGCATAACTCACAATGAAATTGCTGCAGGCATGATGCAAGGATGAGCTCTCTGCTGAACTTGGCCTCATTGACTTGCTATAATACAATTCCAGAAGCAGAAGCAAAGTGCCCATCTCTAGTGGATTTTAACAACCCACATCCTCATAACAAGTCCCAGCTGTTATCTAGGGACAATGCAAAATGATCTAGGGGATCATCTCTTATCAATATGACCAACTTTAGAGGGAAAAGACAATCAGCACACAAGAACCTGGCAGGTATACATACAGGGACCCAAGAGCAGCTGTACCACAGCCATGAGGCAAGTGGGACATACAAGAAGCACTTAAGATTAGTGGACAGATTGAAGTTCTCAACAGGCAAATAGAAACTCTAGAAAGAGCTATTTTCTAATTTGAAATACAACTACAGGTTCTCATATAGTGTGGGCCTAAAATCCAAGGGCCAGAACTATTCCATTTGGAAGCCAAACTCCATCGAAGGAGCAAGGGTCTTTCCTTGTGATTAATGGTCAGGAGGGTATTGTTAGTTTCAAGCAAATGAGGACTGATGTGTGCACACCCTGTGAACACTCCCCCATCTGTGCCTCGGTAACAATTGCATTGGCTTCTTAGTGATGGCTGCCCTATTGAGTAGACTTCTCTGCTTCAAAGACTGACTTATATCGATACCTTATGACATAACAAAAAATAGAGCTGGGCACTGGTGGCTCATGCCTGTAATCTTAGCTACGCAGTAGGTAGAGATGTGAAGATCAAGGCTCAAAGCAAACCTGGACAGGAAAGTCTGTGAGACACTAATTTCCAGTTAACCACCAAAAAAAGCTGGAATTGAAAGTGTGGCTCAAGGTGATATGGCACCAGCCTTGAGTGAGATCCTGAGTTCAAACCGCAGTACATCATAAACTTAGTGGAAGTTATGAAAGTTGTCAGAGAATTAAGAAGGTCATCCAAAGTAAATTTGGACAGTAAAATGAAGAGCAAAAGAGACCCAGATACATTAGAATTCAACTATGCATAATCAAAGCTAAAGGAAGGCAGTTTTTTTTTTCCATTATGCTCAAAGGCAAATGGGATATGAGTGGAAATCCTGTTGAAGTGAGAAGGCTTGGAGGAAACATCTTCAAAAACTAAAGGAACAGGAGCAGCTTCGGGACTGAACAGATTCTGGGTGGAAAGCAACCAGAATCTAATATCCATCAAAATATTTTCCAGTAAGAATGGTGAAAGAAAGATAAAGAACATTTAAGGGAGCTTCTTGCAGCAATTCTGCTCCTTACAGCATGTTCCAAATGGGTACCCATATTTCTAGCTACTGAGGAAGTAGGGGTGTGAGGATCCAAGTTCAAAGAGAGCCCAGGAAGAAAACTGTGAAACTCTTATTTCCAATTAGCCAACAAAAGCAAAGTTGGAATTGAAGGTGTTGCTCAAGTGATAGAAAGCCAGCCTTGAGTGAGATCCTGAGGTTAAACCCTAGAACACATAAACATATATAAACATATAATATAAATAAGTGAATGGATGAATAAATTAATATATTTAATAAGGTTCTCCAGAATGGAAGAAAATGAGCCAAAAGAGGAACCTTGAACGTTAGAAAATGAAAATCAAGAAACAAACAGAGTAAATACATAAATAAACATAATTTTTATATTCTTAAAATGATGTATGAAATATAAAAGGGAATGTTATATAATTTTCTATGGTTTTCTACATAGGTAGATGAATATGTAGAACTGTATTGCATGTGGGAGAGAATAAAAGAAGTTACAAAGTGATTCTATTTTTATAACCATGGCACTATTACAAATTCAGAAAATTTAGAATTGCCGGAACATTTTTAAATGTTCAACCCATATTCCAGTCTCATAACTCATCACAATACTATTTGAAATGGCACTTTTCCCTACAGTAAGAGATACAGTTTTTAATTCTCCTACAATCTGGAAGTCTTGTTTCGCTTCCCTCTGTATTCTGTAACATGGATGGCTTGAAGAATTCTGGTTAATGTTTCATGGAACCATTTGCTTTGTCTGACATCAGCTCACAGTGCATTGCAGTGATTAACTCGCCACAGAAGCTAGGATCCTGCAGGAACACTGGGTGACCTTTGTGGGATATCCCATTTGGAGCACATGGCGTCTGTTTCCCGTTCACTGGGAATGGGTGTTGTGAATCCAAGGTCACAGGGCTGACCATTCTCTCCACGGAAAACTGGTTTTGCTTTGGAATGAGTACGCCATGCATGAAAAGACCCTTTGACATGTTCATTTCCACCAAAGTTTTCTCTCTCAATTTAATACCCAATAATGAGCCTTTAGAATTATAATGGTAAAATAACATTTTTCCAATTTTCCCACTCTCTTTGCCCATTAGAGGTCTGTTATATAGTATTCTCACAGCTTAATGTAGGCTTTGAACATAATTATGAGGAGATGTCAGATGAAAACCAACTGAGGCAGTTTATATAAAACAGTTGGACAGCATCTTTCTAACCACCAATGTGATAAAATACAAAGTAAAGCTAAATGAACCGTCTGGATTCGAAATTTTATAAAAATTAAAAGAAGGATCATGTCATCCTTAACTGATTCTTGTACTATAAGGGAAATATTCTTACTAACATGACTGAAAAGCTGAGAAATTTAAGCAGAAGTTGAAAGTATACATATATATATGTATATGTATTAGTGATGTTACATTTTTCTGAATTTCTAATAGTATTGTGGTTATGAAACAAATATCTTAAAACTGCTTTTATTCACTTTGTAAAATGAAACACTCACTATCCAGCTAACTAGCTTCACTTTTGTTCAAAGAAATACAATTTGGCCAGTAGGAGTCTCTGATCTTTCTCCTGGGTCCCAATCATTAATTTTTGGTTCTTTTTGTTGGTCCTGAGGGACAGAATCAAGGTTTTATACTTCCCAGAGAGATGCTCTCCCATTTGAGCCATGCCTCTGATCCTCCACCTGTGTTATTTTTGATAGGATCTTGCCTTGTAGATTTATATTTCTTCCTGTTTGTACTTGTCATGTACATCATCATGTTCAGCTATTGATTGAGATGGGGGTCTCACAGTTATGCCCAGGTTGGTATCAAACTACAATTTTCTGGATCTCCATCTGTTGTGTCACTGGGATTACAGGTGTGAGCCACTGACACATCCCCTATCGTTTTTTTTTTTTTTTTTGTCGGTCGTGGGACTTGAACTCTGGGCCTGGGCGCTGTCCCTCAGCTCTTCAGCTCAAGGCGAGGGCTCTACCACTTGAGCTACAACGCCACTTCCGGTTTTCTGGTGGTTTATTGGAGAAAGGAGTCTCACGGTCTCTCCTGCCCGGGCTGGCTTTGAACCGCGATCCTCAGATCTCAGCCTCCTGAGTAGCTAGGATTACAGGCATGAGCCACCAGCACCCGGCTCCTATCTTTTTTTAAAAAAAAAGCAGTTCTAATTTTATGAAAGGAAAAATTCTTGATTTATCTTGGATCTCTTCTTCCCCAGCCTGAAATTTGCCATCTCTCTATGGATTTATGGCTCCTTACAAGGAGAAATGGTATTTAAAAACTAAGACTTTACAATTTAGGCTGGGGTGGAGTAGGGGGTTGGGAAGGACTGTAGTTGTGGGGTGGGAGGGAAGGGATGGTAGGGGATAAACAAAGGAGGAGACAACAATGCTTGATAAGAAATGTACTCGCTACCTTGCTCATGTAATTGTAACCTCTCTGTACAGCATTTTCACAATAAAAACTTATTTAAAAAAAGAAAACCAAGTTTTTAAATTTTTTTCATTATTATTGTGAAAATATCATACAGAGTGGCTACAATTACATGGGCAAGATAGTGAGTACATTTCTTATCAAGCATTGTTGCCTCCTCCTTTGTTTCCCCTTCCCATCTCTTCCCATCCCCCCCCACCTCACCTCCCATATACCACATTTTCTTGATCCATTCATCTACTGAGGGCATCTGGGTTGCTTCCATATCTTAGCTATG
>NW_012267398.1:1614911-1645016 GCF_000151885.1 Dipodomys ordii | reverse complement strand
TCATAGGGAGCTCTATGTGGAGTCTTTTGAGGAACCTCCATACTACTTTCCAAAGTGGTTGAACAAGTTTACACTCCCACCAACAATGCAGTGGGGTTCCTTTCTGTCCACATCCCCTCCAGTTATTAGAGATCTTGATTATGGCCATTCTAACTGGGGTGAGGTGGTATCTCAATGTTGTTTTGATTTGTATTTCTTTTATGGCTAGGGAGGTTGAGCATTCCTTCATGTGTCTATTGGCAATCCTTCGGAAAAAAGAAAACCAAGTTTACATGCTGCCATACCCATTTCTAGTACAGCATTTTCTTTATTTTATGGATAGATAGAAGATCTAGGATTTCAGTATAGATTTCTCTAATTTGAATCTTTTTAAACATAATATTGTTCTTTTTAATATTTATTTTTATTGCAAAGATACTGTGCAGAAGGATTACAGTTACATGAGTACACTTCCTTTCTAGCATTGTTACTCCCTCCTTTGTTTTTCCCCTAACCCCTTCCCTAACCCCAACTTCTCCCTCCCCCCCCCACCCCCACCCACCCGAAGTTGTAAAGTGTCTTTTCAACACAGTATCTTGTACATCTCGTTGTTACAATGGGTCAACCTGTATCCTTATTTCAGCATTTTGTTATTTCCCTTCCCCTCCCCAAATTAGAAAAATGTATATACAAGATGCAGGACACTGGAATCAAATACAGTGAAAACAGGGGTTAATGGGGGAAGAACATACAAAAGAAACAAAATATCACAGAGTACATTATAAGTACATTAAAACAACAGCAATAAAGACAAAATCTCTTGTGTTCATACCCTGGGGTTCATTTTACTTAACATCAAGTTATATAGTCATATGTACATAGCTTTTGACCTTTTCTGCTTGTCCTAGACATATACTAGTTATTGCAGATATGGGAAACCATGGGACCCATGTTTCTTTTGACCTGGCTTACTTCACTTAATATAATTTTTTCCAAGTCTTTCCATTTCCTAACAAATGGGCAGTGTCATTTTTTCTTATGGAAGCACAAAATTCATATATATATATATATATATATATATATATACACATAATGTACTGTGATAGACATAGTTGTGTTGGTAGCTTTAGTATAGCCTTGTTTAGGAACATTTGGGTAAATGTCGAAACCAAAGTGGTTGGACAAGTTTACACTCCCACTAACAATGTAGCAGAGTTCCCTTTTGGCCACCTCCCCTCCAGCATCTGTTGTTATTAGAGTTCTTGATGATAGACATTCTAACTGGGGTGAGGTGGTATCTCAATGTTGTTTTGATTTGCATTTCTTTTATGGCTAGATAAATTGAGCATTTCTTCATTTCTTTGTGAACTTTGCTCGCTCTCCCCCAGTTTTTTCCTCCTGTCCCCACACAGATCATGTACAGTTCATTTTCTACATGATGCCTAGTGAGCACTGCTGTTGTATTTGTTCACCTTTTTTTCACCTTTTCTCTACCTTTTTACTCTCCAAAATATAAACTAAAAAAACAAGAGAAATGAAAAGGAAACAAAAACAGCACTAACAACTCTAAAATATCTCATTTCTTTTTCATAGAGATTATTTCATAAAATACTATTAAAAATTAGAGGGATAGAGTTTTATTTCTCTCACAGTCCTTGAAAAGAGGAGGTCTAAGAGCAAGGAACCAAAACCTGCTCAGCCCTTGGTGGGACTCAGACTGAGAGAAAACCTGGGGGAGAAATTGCATGTATAAACAAAGCAAGTGTGCTAGCCAGGATGCCTTCCTTCTCTTTTATTTCCCCTTTTAAAAAAATGTATTGTCAAAGTGATGTACAATAGCTATGTACATATGACCATATAAGGTGATGCTAAGCAAAATAAACTCCAAGATACAAACGGAAGAGGGTTTTCTTTTCTTTTTTTTATTGTGAGAATACCATACAGATGAGTTACAATTACATGGGCAAGATAACGAGTACATTTCTTATCAAGCATTGTTGCCTCCTCGTTATTTCCCCTTCCCATCCCTAATATACTATGTAATTTCTTTTTTGTGTGTGTTTTCCCCCTATGATTTATTTCCTGTTGTCATTGTATTCCATTTTGGTACCATGGGAATTGTATATATGTTTTTCTGAACTAGGGACGGGAAGGGGAACAACTAAATGGTGAGACAAAGGACAAAGGGGAAACCTATGCAACAGTGATACTCACATGATGATGTGTTGGAAATGATCTGTACAACTTGAAGGAGGGATTGGGGGGAGGCAAAGAGAGAAAAATGAGGGAAGGGATAACAAGTTTGACAAGAAATGTAATTACTACCTTATTTATGTAACTGTAATCCCTCTTTACATCATAAAACATTGTTTCATATGATCATATCAGCATAGCTATTGAGCCTTTGTCAACCACTCCTATGCATATTCCCCTTGGCCTCAGTATGTGAATTTCTAGAGCCCTGCATAATTTATCATGTCTCAGTGTGTGTGTACATATATATAATACATATATGTATTTTAATCATTTCTAATAATTTTAAACATTTTTATTCATTCAGTGTGTTTATTTGTAGGTTTATAGTCACAGTCTAGTTACTGAAAATGTGGGAAATCCTGCAGCCTGTGTTTATTTGGCTCTGGCTTACTTTGCTTAATATAATTTTTCCAAGTCTTCTCATTTCTTTATAAATGGTAAGATATCATTCTTTCTGATAGATAAGTAAAATTCCATTGTGTATATATACCACATTTTCTTGATCCATTTATGTATGTTATTTTATAATTACAAATACTTTTTAATGGAAAACATGGATGAAAGCCACTTTTCTTATTAATGATTAACTAGAGATAATCTCAAAGTAAAGCTTACTGACTAGATAGTAAATGCATAATGAGGTTTACCCTTTATGAAACATTTGAAATATTATTCTACCACAACATGCTAGTAAACTTCTGAATCTTGTCCCGCATTTCACCTCGCTTGTGAGTGAAGTTGAGTATGCTTTATATGTTATAATCATCTATAAATGATATGAGCAGTTCTATTCATGCAACCCACCCTTCTGTCAATGTATTCCCCACCCCCACCACCATTGCAATTTATTTGTATGTTGAACATGCTAACTCTATATCTATGATGTATGTTGCAAATATTTTCTTCCACCTTGTCATTTCCTTCTGAAATTTGCTTATGATGAGATGTTACCCATGCAAATTTTATTAATATAAATTATTTATTTTTATAAGTTTTATAAAAACACTTATATAAATTTTATATATTTATCTGGATATGAATAAATAAAACTTTCATAAATATAAATATTTATAAAGCCTAATGTGATCATCTTTTCTCTTATTGTATCTTAATTTTGATATATAATTAGAGGGCTTTTCAAATGGTTATTATAAAAGGATTCACTCAAGTTTCTTTCTACTATTGAATACTTTGTATTTAATAAGTAGAACTCTGAATCGTTTGAGGCCAATTGGTATGTTTTGCAGAAATGGTCTAATTTTATTTTTTTAATGTTTATTCAATTGTCTCAGCCCCAGCTACTTAAAAGCCCACAGACTTTAGATCTTCTGTTGCCATGCATTATATTCACATAGATACTTGGAACTATTTCTGGATTTGTTCATTCATACAAAAGTAGTGCACGTTTTAATTACAAGCAATGTACATTACTTCCTATATATTTTGCTTCTACTCTAAGCTCTTCTTTTCTTATGATGTCCTGAATGTTTTGTTAAGTTGTAATTGACAATTAAAATTCTTCTAGTTAAGGAACAGATGGACTCCCTGATATGCATTGTGAACTAGCCACTCTTGAACCTAATTAACACATTCATAATCTCCCATTGTTAATGTTCTGTGTGTATGTTGCATATGTGTATGGTGAAAACATGTACAATCTACTCTCTTACCCAATTTTAAACAGGCAATGTAATATTGTTAATGTATGGTATTGTACATCAGCTCTCCAGGAATTATTTACCTAACATAATTAAATCTTTGTACTTCTTGGTGACCATGGTTCTTTTTCCTTACCTGATACTGCCTCTCTTCATTAGTAAGGTCCTATATATTACACTTCCAGTTCATTTTATAACATGGGCATCCTTCTGCTGCCATACATACAGAAACCACAAGTAAAGCAAATTATATACCCATATCTTCAATGAACAAAAGTGTAAACACCCCCAATAAGCTGTTAGCAACTGTGCCACAGCACTAGAGAGAACATTATCTTTGTTATCACAATATGTTGAAAATTAAAACTAGACGTTGGTCAGCCATTGGGCTAAAGAGGAATTTAAAAGGGAATTTAAGACACACCTTGAGACCAGAAAAGGGAGAGAACATAGGGGGTACAGCAAAAGTAGTACCAAGATGGAAGCTCATAACAACCAACACCTGTCCTTAAATGAAGCACAAGCTCAAGTGAACAATTGATTTCACACAGTAAGGAACTAGAAAAAGGAAAACAAAACTCAAATTTATCCAAAACAATGAAATAGTAAAGACTAGAAAAAAACTAAATCAAATAGACTAAGAACCAACAGAAACAAAATTTTAAAACATAGTACAATTAACAAAACAAAATTGAAAAAAAACCAAAATTGGTCTTCACAGAAGCAAACAAAATTGACAAACTCTTATTAGAAGAGAGAGAGAGAGAGGCAGAGAGAGACACATGCCACACATGCCTCAGAAATAAAAATGGCCACAAGACAGGCTACTATGGTTACATGTCAACAAACTGGAAAACCCAGAAGAAATAAACCCATGCCTGGGAACAACTTACCAAACCTGAATCAAGAAGCTGTATACTCATTCAATATGACTTTTGTGAAATTCTAGATTGTTTCATATATTTCATGTGTTCAGATAGCTCATGTGATATCCATTCCTCTGTATGTCATGTGATGTCTATTCCTCTAGACTTCTTTATGCATGAGTGCCATGCTCTCCGTACCCACTGGGCATCCACATTGGCAGAGGACTTTGAATACTTAAAAGCAACCTAATCCATGGAGAAGGATGGATGCAAACATTAAAGGGGTGACATTGATCAACATAGATTGCATTCATAAACTGCTTGGTTAAAGAGCAACTCTTTTGAACAACTCCCTAAAAATATCAAGGAAGAAGAAAGAAAAGGACCACCACTGATGGTGGGAACAAAGAGAAAGCAGATGTGATCAAGCACAGGCTTAAAGGCCTGTCACTAAAATGTCCCTCTGAGACATGGGTAGAAGATGTCATTTCTTGGCTTAGTCATACACAAGCCTTTCCCCCAGCCCTCCACCAGCCCATAATAGGTCAAATGATTGTCTGTGGTCAAGTCCTCTCTCCAGCTTGTGGCAGGAGATGGAACAGGTGAGCAGGGGGCTGCTCCTTCACCTGGAGAAACACACAGTTCTTTCAGACTTCTGCTTAGGAAATAGAAATTTACCCTGATGCATTTCTGCTTTGTAAGCTGTCCTAAGGAGATGCAATGGAGGTGGTGTATGACTCCATATTCTCCCTTCCACACTCTCCCTTCTTGTTGTAAGGCTCCCATAAGACTCTGAGTCACCTAATCTAGGAAGCATGTGTCTTTTCATTAAGGAGATAGGAAACCAAGTTTACAAAAAAAATGAAAAACAAAAAAAAACCTGTTGCTTTTATCAAATATTTTTCCTCCTTTGTATTAGATATATAAGTGACTAGGAATTTTTGTTTGTTTGTTTTTTCATTTTTGGCCAGTCCTGGGGCTTGAACTCAGGGCATGAGCACTGTCCCTGAGCCTCTTTATGCTCAAGGCTAGCACTCTACCAAGTGAGCCACAGCACCACTTATGGCTTTTCCTGAGTAGTTTATTGGAGATAAAAGTCTCACAGACTTTTCTACCCTGGTTAGCTTTGAACCATTATCCTCAGATCCCAACCTCCTGAGTAGCTAGGATTATAGGTGTGAGCTACCTGCTCCCAGCTTTGGCAGTTTCTTGTTACCAAACCCAATGGATAGTAAAAGACAAATAATTACACAGCGGTCTAAACATTCACATAGTGAGAATAAAAGAGGATATTCTTAGGAGATGATCACAAGGGCTCAATAGATATGTGCATATGTTCTTATAAAATGATTCTTATGACAATGAACTCCAAGAAATGGAAGCAAGAATTTTTTTATAGTACTGTTTTCGCCACTTCTTTCTCCTCCTCCTCTTTTTCTTCCTCTTCTTTCTTTTTATCTTTGGCTTATTCCCTTCTGTTGCTGATTTTAATTTCTTTACCCTTTGTCTTGTATAGAAGTGTATCTGATTTAGAAAGGGGAAGGGGTGGGAGGAAGGGTGAACCAATGTAACAGTGTTCCCTCTAGACACTATGTTGGAACTGAACTGAACTGAACAACTTGTGGGGGAGGGGGGCGACATACGGTTCAACAAGAAAAAAATGTATAATAAAAACATTATTTGGTGGTCAAACTTTTCTTTTTACAGTTATCCTTTAAAGTGTCTTCAGCACGACAGATTCGTGTGATGACACAGCATGCTCTCTGTTAGGTCTGCCAGGGAAAGGGGCCGCTTTCTCCTGTGAATCTGCACATAGACCAACACCTCTGGCTTTGTTTCCATGCAGGACCACACCTGTCCTCAGAAGTCTCCGCCCTGCACTCCTGCATCTCCCATGTGACACCTGGGGGCAGTTTACCCCCCCCCCATTTCTCTGAGGTCACATCTTGGACGACCCCCTCCCCCAAACACACACACACACACACACACACACACACACACACACACACCACCTCCTTTGGACCTTGGGAGTTTCTCAGACTCTGAGGTCACGCTCCTCCTCCCCCCTCGCCTCTCCCTACATGAACCCCAGTCCACCTGAGTCGCCCCTTCTCTGCTACCTTCGGCCACATGCAGGCCAGCAGTTCGGATAACAGACTCCTGTTCCTTTCAGCAAAATCTTACAAAGGTGCAGGTCTGCAAATCCAAGCCATGCTTATCCGAACAGAGAACATGATCTTCCCTCATGGAGTGGCTATCCTGTTTCCTAGCAACACTCCCAACAACCAATCAGCGGTCATGATCACATCCTTCGCCCCCCCCCCATCCCCAACTCCAGTTCAAGATGCTGATTCTCTCCAGAGTCCTCCTTGCTCTTTCCTTGCTCTTTTATTCTCCTTGTGCCTTATCATCCTTTAGTTTAGAAAGAATACGAGAAACAAGATCATTCTGCCCCGATGTCATGATGTGACTTTGTAAATATAAAATCTTTTTTGCCTTTTTTGGGAGAGTATGAAATGGAAGCAATGTGCTCATGTTTTGCTGAAGTATTCATATGATGTCTCCATGAGTTACCGGAAAATTCTGATTGTGAGCAATTCAACCTGCATATAGATTCAATTCTTTTTAATTCAACCTGCATACAGATTCATATTTTTTTTAATTCAAGAGGCAATAAAACCCAATGTATAGATTATAAGTAGCTATAATTTTGTTCTGCAGAACAAGGAAAGGCTGTTGCTTGCTCTTGAGAGAGAATATGTTGCTATTATTGGCCTGTTTCACATAAATATAAATATATGTTTGCACACAGAAACATTATATATAAATATATAGGCTTTTTGAAATTTCAATCGTGTTGTCTATTACAGAAGATACTATCCAGTGTATTGAATTCAGTTGACATTGTATAGAGTTTAATATCTGTATTGGTCTAGAAATAAACTTAATTTGTACATCTGTAAAGGATAAACAACTATATTAAATGTCTAAGATCTAAGTAGCTTTCATCACCAAAATTAACAAAATGTTCCCTAATAAAAAAGAAGTAATCCAAATAGGATTAAATATATAGTGCTAATAAAAAATAGTGAAATAAATCCTATTGCATAAATACTGAAAGTTAGGTGTACTGTGGAAAATGTTATTCAAGGTAAAAATTCTTTACAGGAGCTTAGAAAGACATAACCTATTAACAATAATAAATAAGCACGATGTAAAATATTCACCATTATTTTTATGATAGCACAAAGAAGAAAATCTCAACACTCTTTCTCAAAAAAAATCAATGTTATAGCATCAGTGTCCCTCTGACTGAAATTCAGTAAAATGAGGACAAAACAAAATATATTTTGAATCTGAAAAAAACAATTCTAAGTAACTCATAAGCAATAGTGGAAACTACAAAAAAGCAAAAGATGTAAAACATTTTGAAATGAAGTACAATATATTAAAACTCTTGACTACTACAATGTTATGGTATTTAAGAAGTGTAAATGCTAAGATTCACTTGATCAATAAGATATTCAAAGCTAGGAGTTACACATCTAACTGGAAACAAAATATACCCATACAATCACAAAAAAAGGGGACAGGGATTTACATCTGAAGTTCCAGCTATGTGGGAGGCTATAGATAGGAGAATCCCTTATAAAACTTTGCTAGAAAAACTAACTAAAGGGCTGAGAAGGTGGCTCAGTGGTAGAGCGCTTGCCTTGCATGCATGAGGCCCTGGGTTCAATTCCTCAGCACCACATAAGTAGAAAAAAAAAAGACAGAAGTGGTGCTGTGGCTCAAGTGGTAGAGTGCTAGCTTTGAGCTGAAGAGCTGAGGGACAGTGCCCAAGCCCAGATTTCAGGCTCCCCCCTCCCAAAATAAAAGAAAGAAAAACTAACTAAAGCACACCAAGGCTCTGGGCATAGCTGGGCTGATAGAATACCTGCCTAGCAAGCAGGAAGGTCTAAGTTCAAACCATAATATCAATAATATGTATATGTGTAAATTATATGTAATTATAATTTATGATGATGATTAAACAAAGAAATATAATTGAAAAATGAAGTGCAAAAATCTCCACTATAAAAATTTGGATGGATTAAAAAAAATTCAGTGCATCTAGTCAATGCTTGTGTCTGACTTACACTATAAGAGAAAAAGAAAAGAGTGAAAACCTCTTGCTCTCGCTGCACTATCTTACTTAAACCATACCTCTGTCCATAGCAGGTGTGGAGTAAGGTAAAATAGCAGGTAATTACTTTTGTTTATAATCAAATTTGTCTGAAGGCCATTGGGCATTATTTTTTATTGTGAAAATACCATACTGGGCATTATTTTTATAAGTAATGGTTTTTTGATAGATGCTTGTGTTTTAAATCCTTTCTTCCTGTATTTAGAATTCAAGGTAAGCGTTCAAAGCAGTGGTCCACCAAATTGCTCCTGCTTCTCACTTATTGGCTCCCACAGCTGAGTTTAAGAGAGTTCCCAAATCCTCCTCCTCCTCCTTCCTTCTGATAGGAGGATATTAAGGGCATGCTTGCATGTGGTCTTCTCAAGCTATGGTCTATACTCTGGTGATCTCCAATACAGTAAGAATAGAAATGGAGATGGTACTGGAAGACACACCTAATGATCTTCCAAGGTAAGTTTAGATTGCTAGAATCCAATAGTAATGTAACAACTGCCTTGCATTTGTGTAATCCTTTTTCTATACCATTCTATTAATTTGCTGTTATATTATAGATGTATATTACATTGCATATTATATTATTGTATCATATCATTTTACTTTATTTTATTTACAGTGTTTTGCCAATGCCAGGCCTTGAACTCAAGGCCTTATGCTCTTTCATCCTGCTTACTCACAGATGATGCTCCACCTCTTGAGTCATACCTCTAGACAACCTTATGCTTTTAATTAGAGATGCAAACCTATGGGTTATTCTCAACCTTGATAATCTACGTCTCAGTTTCCTGAATAGTTAGGGTTATAGACTAACTTACCGATGTCCAGATGACATCCACTGTATTTTATCAAGGTATTACTATATAAAAGAATGTGAACATAAGAACGGAGGCCAAAAGTCAGCCCTTCACCCAAGAAGGTTTGAGAACTGCTTATGAAGTGTTGGTGACTCTTCTAGCAATATTTTTGCTATTTTAAAGAATCGATTGGGAACATCCAACTGGCAACTACCAGAAGAGACAGCCTCTTGGAACCCAAAGGCTTGTAAATTCTGCCAGTTTGTGGTAAGCCCCTGTAGTTTCCTTCTCCATCCTTCACACATTCATTATCCATCTCCAGTAATACTCCTTCATAGTTTACATGCTGTATACATGGTTCCAACAAAAGCACCCTATCACACTGAGATGCAGGCCTGAATAATTCAGACATGTCCCCTGACCTCTCAGAGCCTATGTTTTACTGGAGAGAGAGATCCCTGATTCTGGAAACATCCTCAGAATTTCATTACCCACATAATATCCAAAACCTCTTGAAAATAACTAAAGATTACTGCATTGTACTCACGAATAGCTCATGGACCACATTACCTCTGAGGATGGCAGGAAAGTTCAGGTGCAGACAGAGTGAAGATCAGTGTGCAATGGGCATTGCAGAGGAGAAATGACAACACATGCACAAACACTAATTTAGTTGGATCAGACCCATTGTCACTCCCTCCCTTCTGCCCCTCAAAGACCCCCGCCCCCCAGACCCATAAACCATGACCTTGAACTTACATTATTATTTGGGTTTAATTAGCTCTCCCAAACAATTCACTTAGGATGCACTTATTCAAAACTTCAGTCACAATGTCAAAAACAGCAATCACAGAATTTCTCATTGTTCCCATTAATTACAGAGTAAAATGTCATATTTTTGTTTCTAGTCCATGTCATTTTTACTCCTTACAAAGATCTTAGGCTAATAACCTGCCAGGAAATATCTTCTACCTCTCAGGAAAGCTTTGTTCTTTTGGTAACTGTTGAAGGACTGCTTACCAAAGAAAATAAAGCAGATGACTAAGTGGAAAACATTCATTAAAGTGTTCCCCAGATGTATTTTGTATGAAAAAATGACTTGGCTACAGAGAGTGATGGGGATGTCAAGAAATTCATTTCAGGCACTGATTCTGTTATTACAACAAGCCTCAGTTGTCCACACTCTGGTTTTGTTCAGAAAGATATAACACAAGATAAATAGAAAAGAGAACTTTGGACGCCGTTATCTGCCACACAGTACTTCTATTGTAAATCCAGATAATAACAGTGCTAATATTTTTTTTCATTTCCTTGGGTGCCACAGCTCCCGGTCACTGCGCTGGCCGCCTCAGGGCGCAGAGCCAGTGACGCAGAGACCTCGAGGAGCCGCACTTCCCCCCTGGCAGCAGGAAGCACACCCTTATCTTTAAACTCAGTCTCTTGCTGGTCTTGCAAGGAACAACTGAAAGAATGTGGACAGTCCCGCAGTACGTCAAGAATGAAATTCCTCTTAAACAGAAGCATCTCCACATGCCTAGAGAGGGGATTATTTTAAAAGAGCAGGACAGGAGGAAGCAGAGATGAGGAGGAGACTTAATAGGAGGGGGTAGAAGAGAGAATAACGAAGAGTAGGAGAAGGATCTGAAAGAACAGGAAGAGAAGAAAAAAGAAGAAGAGAGGAGGAGGAAAAGAAGCAGAGGATGAGAAGAAGGAAGAAGAGCAAGAGGAAGAGGAGCGGTAGATAGAGAAGAGGAGAACACAGAGAAAGGAAGAGGAAAGAATAAGGAGGAAGAAGAAGATGAGCAATAGGAAAAGTACAAGAGAAAGAGGAAGGTGAGCTGAAGGAAGAGGAGAAGGAGGGGGAGGCGGAGGAGGAGGAAGATAAGGAATAAGAGACAAGTTGAAGAGGAGGAGGCAGCTCAGGAAGAAGAGCAGGAGGAAGAAGATTATATAGAGAAGGAAGAGGAAGAAGACAAGAGGAAGATGAAGAGGAGGGGAAGCAGAAGCAGGAAGAAGAAGAAGAAGAGGAGGAGGAGGAGGAGAAATTGAGGAGAAGGAAGAAGAGGAGGAAAAAAAAGAGGAAGAAAGGGAGGGCAAGCAGAGGAAGAGGAAGACAGGGAGGAAGAGGAGGGGCAGGGGGAATGGGAACCAATAGGAACAGCTGTTCTTGTATCCACAGCAGCACCCCCCCCACACACACACCGCTGTCCGCAGATGGGCAGCATGGAGCTTGATTCTGTGTGCTACTTTAGAGCCCCGCAAGAGAAATTTCAGATCTTCATTCCCATGTCTTACTTACGAAATCCCATAGCACCCCTGGAGGTTGTTTGTTGTTGTTGTTGTTGTTTTGTTTAGTTTTTTGTTGTTGTTTGGGAGATTTGCGGGGGGGAGGGGAATGAAGGGTTGCATGCTCTTGTTATGTAATTTCCGGGTATTTTGAAACCTACATTCCAGTATTTGAAATTTAGAATTTGCAGTGTCAGAAAAGACAGGTGTGCAATGGCCACTTGAGAAAGGTGAAATATACCCCAATTCAAAGGTGAGAAGACCTGAAGGGTTTTTTTTGGGGGGGGGAGGGAGAGGGCTGTAAGGTTTCTCAGTTATGCAGCAAAAATGATGACACCCCACCCAGAGCCAGGAATGGATCTGGAGGGGAAGGGGGGCATATGGGGGAAGGGGGAGGAAGGAAGGGGAGAAACCCAGGACAACATGGAGTGTTATAGAAATCAGTGGTTCTCCAAAGTGTAGAGGGTCTGTGTTTTCTTAAATATGTGTTTATTTTATGAGAGTACTTCAGCTTGAACCTTGTGATCTTGATTGGCTTTTTCAAGTCTGGCTTTTCTTAACTAGTCTTCACTGTGTTACTTGGAGATGTTGAAGCACTAAGAGATTAAATCTCAAAGAACTGAACAAGGAGAAAATAATTTTAGCTTTGTTATATCAATAATAGCGAAAGTTTAGGCAAAAAATACAAATATACTTTTTTCTACTTGATTTTAATGTATTAGGAAAATAAAAATATGGTATTTTATATACCATACTTAGGATCATGTTTCCTTTTTGTATTCCAGCCCTGGAGCTTGAACTCAGAACCTTGGTGCTGTCCCTGAATTTCTTTTGTTCAAGGCTAACACTTTACCACTTGAGCCACAGCTCCACATTTGGCTTTTTGGTGACCACTTGGAGATAAGTCTCAGTAACTTTCCTGCCTGTGCTGACTCTGAACCATACTCTTCAGATCTCAGCCCCCTGAGTAGCCAGGATTACAGGTATGAGCCACCAGCCCCAGCTCTTGTGATAATTTTTATTCACATAGTTCGTTGAGAAAAATATGTACTTTGAGCAATCAAATACTTCCTTCCCACCCTCACCAATTGTTAAAATATCTGAATAATCTTTATTGGAAATAAATAATAGAATTTTCTTATCACCAATTTGATTACAAATTTTATTCTTTCTCAGATTAATGTGAGAATTTAAAAGTTGAATGAGAAAATTGCACAGACATGAAATGTTCAATACTATTTTATTTTTTTAATTATTACTATGGTCTTTTAGTGGTTATATAAATGGGTTTCAATTCAACATGTCAGTCTATGATCACAATGATATTTTTGTTTTGTTTTTTGTTTTTTTAATTTTTATTTATTTTTTATTGTGAAAATACTGTACAGAGGGGTTACAATCACATGGGCAAGATAATGAGTACATTTCTTATCAAGCATTGTAGCCTCCTCCTTTGTTTCCCCTTCCTATCCCTTCCCATCCTCCCCCCTCCCCGCCCCTCCCCCCACCAAAGTTGGAAAGTTCGTTTTGGACATGACGACTTGTTGCAATGGGTCCACCTGTATCCTTATTTAAACGACTTCTTTTTCCCCTTCCCATCCCTTCCCATCCTCTCCCCCCATCCCACCCAATCCTCCTCCCCCACCCCCCAGCAAAGTTGTAAATTTCGTTTTTGACATAAGGACTTGTACATCTCATTGTTGCAATGGGTCCACCTGTATCCCTATTTAAACTATTTGTTTTTTCCCTTCCCCTCCACAAATTATACCGACATCAAATACAGTGAAAGCAGGGGTTATACTGTGGGGGAGGGACATACAAAGCAACAAACATACAAAACAACAAACAAATAATCTTATAAATGCGTTAGAAACAAATGCATGAAAGAAGAAAAACATTTGAATACATATTTTAGGGTTCATTTCCCTAATATCACCTTATCTGACCTTTTCTGCTTGACTCAGAAATATACTAGATATTGCAAATAAGGGAAACCATGGGACCTATGTTTCTTTGGGCTTGGCTTACTTTACTTAAAATAATTTTTTCCAAGCCTTTCAATTTCCTAACAAATGGGGCAATGTCATTCTTTCTGATGGAGGCATAGAATTCCATTGTGTATATATACCACATTTTCTTGATCCATTCATCTATTGAGGGGCATCTGGGTTGGTTCCATATCTTAGCTATGGTAAATAATGCTGCCATAAACATAGTTGTGCTGGTAGCTTTAGTGTGATCTTGTTTGTAAACATTTGGGTAAATGCCCAAAAGTGGGATTGCTGGGTCATAGGGGAGCTGTATGTGGAGTCTTTTGAGGAACCTCCATACTACTTTCCAAAGTGGTTGAACAAGTCACAATGATATTTTGTACAAAAAAAAAAACAGATCTACTTACAGAAATATCTATGCCTGTAGTGTATGACTATAGACAAGAGATGTACAACAAGAGCTGAAGGAAAAGATACAACATGAATTTGGGAGCATCTTATTTAACCAGAAGAGAAAGGAGGCATGGCTCAAGTGGTAGCGCTCCAGTCTAACATGCTCAGGGCTTTGAGTTAAAAAACCAATACAAACAACCATATACAAGAAAAAAAATACGTAACCAGAAGATATTTTGTATTCCAATATTCCCATCAAAGGGAAGTTGAAAGCACCCATGTAAGAAATATTCTTGTCAAACAGCTTATCTGTATCTAATCATATTCTGTATCTAAAGAGGCCACAGAGTGTAAGAGTTAATTACTTGGAAGGAAACAACTAGCCCAGCCTGGGAAATTAAAGTTGCTATTGGACAAGAAAGTTGTTTTTGCAGTGTAGCCCTAAACTAAGTACTATGGAGGGAAATGTACCATTAAATTAAAAGGAGTCATAAACTAAGAACAATCGTTCCATGAATAGTATCAGAATTTAGGTTATGCATCTGAATGGGGCATTTTGCTCTCCAAAATAGATTCTATACAGTCTTGTGTGTTCTAGCTATATATTAGTGTCTATTTTGGATTTTCTCCTGCTCAAGGGTTGCTACATCAGAGAAACTGTAAAAGGAGGAAATGTGTTTGCCTTACTGAGTCAAGCACATAGAAGGTACTCAAGAAATGTTTACTGATAGAGTGTAGGCTTTTGACTGAAAAGCAATCAACCTCATTTCTGGAGAAATCTTTCACCAGAAAATTTGCAAACTATTTCTATAATATATTAACCAACTTTTGTGATTTTTCACAGCAACTTACAACTTCAGCAAATGCTATTTGTAACCAATCAAAATGTCCTTGAACAGATATTAGTGAGAATTTTCCTATTTGTGCAGTGGATCTTTAAGTAAATCATAGAAGACAAGGTTATTTCACTCAATAAATCTTTCAGATAAAATATGCTAATCAGTATCTTTGTATGTGTATTAGTCGTAGGGATTGAACTCAGGACCTGAGCACTATCCCTGAACTTTTTGGTCTAAGGCTAGTGCTGTACCACTTAAGCCACGGCTCCACTTCTTTTTTTTTTGTTGGTTAATTGGAGATACAAGTCTCAAGGACTTCTCTGCCTGGGCTGGCTTCAAACCACAGTCCTCAGATCTCAGCCTCCTGAGTGGCTAGGATTACAGATGTGAACAACCAGCACCTGGCCATATAAATCTTGTCCCAAAAACAAGAATATAACAAGTTTAGATAGGGCATTTCTTTGATAAGCACAGATTTCCCTCAGGTAAATGAATCACACATTTGGGGATAAAACTGATACACAGGTTTTATGTAACCTATGCCAATAAAAATATGAGGCTCATCTTGCACTGGATAGCAATTATGCCTGCATTTCTAGGTCTTCAGTCAAGAGATAAAAATATCAAAGCCTGGGCTGGGAAGGTGGCTCCATGGTAGAGCACTTGCCTTGCATGCTTGAGGCCCTGGGCTCGATTCCTCAGCACCACATAAGCAAAAAAGAAAAAAGCCGGAAGTGGCGCTGTGGCTCAAGTGGTAGAGCGCTAGCCTTGAGCTGAAGAGCTGAGGGACAGCACCCAGGCCCAGAGTTCAGGCCCCACAACCAGACCCAAAAAATAAAAAATAAAAAAAATCAAAGCCAGTCACCTGAAAGCAAAATAAAATCTCTAAGAACTTGTCATGAGCGTCTTAGTCAGTTTTGTTTTTATTTTTCTGCTCAGAGCTATTAGAAGTCCAAAACATACACTCTGTACTGGTGACTAATACAATGAAAATATTTTAGAGTCAGTTCTGACAGACAGAATTAGGCCTGAGTCTGGCATAGTGGAAAAGAGAGAATTCCCCCATTAACACCAATTCCAAATATAATTGCTTTAACCAACGTAGATAAAATTTGCAAAACTTTTACTTATTTTTGAGTCTTATTTAATACATGAAAATATATTCTCTTGGAAAATAAATAAATAATATAGATAAAACAAAATGAGAGTCTCTTCTTTCCTTGTTAGATATTTAACTATTGGAGACACATTGTGTCAGGGCCCCAGGCTGCTTTCCGTAAAGGTCTATTTTTATGCATACATTTCACATAGAAATTAAAACGGTTTATGATTCATGGATTTAAGGTACAATTTACATGGTGGCATACTTAGATTGAACTCATTGTCTTTAATAGATACGAAATATTTCACATTAAGCATATACTGATATTTATTTTATGATTTGGACATTGGTATATGTTAAATTATATTTTAGACTGAATCCATGTGGTATACTCATTATACTCATTATCTTGCCCATGTAATTGTGACCCCTCTGTACAGTATTTTCACAATAAAAAAAATAACACATGGTGTAAGTTCTGTGCTAAAATTAATTTTACCAGTACGGTGACTGGATCCAAGCTCTTGCATTTTTAATGAAAATTGATGTTTTTCAACTTAAAAGTTTTTATCAGCCTGATCAAGGATAATAAGCTTATTTTTTCTCTCTGATTCTTCCATGATTCTATATTTTCAGATGTTTACTTCCAATGGTGTTTACTTTGTGTGAATGGTGATAGTTTTTCTCCCAAGCTATATTTCTTTTTTATGGTCTATGTATACTGTCCAGAAAAGTCATTTTTTAGTCAGATGTGTTGTCCACATATCCTTTCAATCCAATACCTATATTTTTCTACTTTGCATTCTGTGCTCTTTTTGAACAATGACTTATAATACAAAATTACATTACTTGCATGCAATTAGGTTGGTCTGTTAACTGCTTTGTAATTTCTATATTTTGTGTCTTCAAAAAAAGCATTCCTTGGTTTAAGAGTTCTTAAGAAATCCACTACATTTTCTTTAATCATGTTTTGCTTTGTCTTTGATGCTGAACATTTGATACTGTAATTTATCTTGACTTATGCTTCATGGACTGCAAGGTAGTGATCTGAGCTGGGTTTTTTTTTACTATATTAAATAATTTATACACCTAACCTCCCCATTTTAAATATTTATTTTCCCTAATGCACTTTGGAATCGTATTTTAAAATGCTCCCTTGTATCATGATTTGAATTCTTATAGCTATACATATCTTTCCTCAGCACTGTTTGAAAGACTATTTCTCTACTTGTCTTTTAAGATGCCAATACAACTTTTAATTACTGCACTTTTCAAGTTTGTTTATAACTATGCTAATGTAAGTTGTTATAAGTTTCTTTCTTCTTTTTTCTTTCTTCTTCTGTACAGGATTCAGGTTGTAGTTTAGTTTCTTCCAAAGTAATTTTCATTTTTTTCAATATTTATACTTTGTTACTGATAAAAATATTAAGCTTCTTGAATGACCAAATGGCTTGGGTATATCACTCAGAAAACATAAAATTTATTCCAAGCGACAACACTTCTTAGAATTATACCCATGTGAGTTATTGATTTTATTATAATAGGAAGTGAAGTTCTGTTACTCCAATGTAAATATTGATTAGAAGCAATGAAAATAACCACCCCTGCCCTTGTCTACTTTCTTCTTATTGTCATTTGTGATAATATTGGTAGGTTTATATCATCATACAAGAAGTTTCTTATGGCTCATTGGAAGACTGAGAGAATTGTGCCCTTAAATTATAACTAATTTTAAAATTTATGTAGCACTGCTTATATTAACTCTTCTTGAAATCTGAAAATAAACACAACTCTGTGATTATGTTGTTTATTAATGTGTTGTCAGCAGCACACCCGAGCATGTTAGCCTTAGATTAGACTGGTCATTAAGATCAGGTAGTTCTTCAGGGACTCAGGACCTCAAATGAATCTGTTTGAAGGGATAACTGAATAAACACATAGACAATTGGGATATGGGTCTTATTCTCTAAATTTTATTAAAAGGTGATGTTTCTGAAAGAAAATTTACTATGCTACTATAGAAGTACAAAAGCAAGTATGGTGGAAATCAGTGATTGTCTAAAGACAATCGATTATTCTGTCTGATATAAAGTATTTGAGTCCATCAACTCTGGGAAGCTAATTTTCAACCAACTCAAATGCCAGGGAGGCTTTTGCCAAAGGCCGTTCATATTTGTATAGGAGGAAGGAAAAGCAACATCCAGATTTTTAAAATCTCCTTTGCTCCTATATTTATGATACACTTAACATTCACCTATAGTTCCAAGTACTCATCGGCTTTTATCAGTCAGAAAAGGGAAAAGGAAAACCCTTCCACACTCCCACCCATCACTAATTGGCTCCATTGCTAGCTGCAAACCCTTTTACACATTAGGAAATCTTTGCTCCTTTCAGAGGATAGAGGATTGTGCTGAAATAAAGATCTTTCTTGTTCCCTAATGCTTCTTTCACGTATTGTCATTGGTGGCCTCATCTATTAGATCCATTCATTATTTAATTACTAGGCAGCCAGTACCATTATCAGTGCTAGGGACCAGACAGGGGATAAAATAAGGTGCTTGTCCTCAGCATATTTATACCATAATGGGAGGGACTAGTGGGGCAGGGCAGAAAGGCAATCACACAGATGAGGAACCAGGTGCCATGGCTCATGCCTGTAATACTAGCCACACAAGAGTGGGAAGATTATGGTTTGAAGCCAGAGTAAGCAATTTTGCTTCACATCTGTCTCATCCAATAAAAAGATAGACACAGTCATGATCCTATCGTCCCAGCTACATGGTAAGTGTGAACTGGAGGACTACAGTCCAGGCTGGCCTCAGCCACAATCAAAACAATATTAGAAAAAACAACAAAAGCAAACAGGCATGCAATTGTGACTCAAGTGGTAGAATGCCTCTGCCTAGATAGCACAAGGTCCTGCATTCAAACCCAAATATCATCAAAAAATTAACAAACTTGATAGGAAATAAGTCAAATGCTCATGAATATAAATTTTCTCTGCAGAGATACCTCTTGCCTTGCAATGAACACTGTAAAACTATAATGTATCACAGTGTCACTCTCATCAGGATAGCTGAATCAATGAACAAAATTAAATGCAGTACTTCCTTCCTCCTTTCCTTCCTTCCTTCCCCCCTCCCTTCTTTCTTCCTTTCCCCATTACTGGGATTGGAACTCAGGTCCTCATATTTTCCTTATAGGTGCTCTAACTGCTGAGTCACACCTTCCTGCTTTCTCTCTGTCTTTTTTCTCTTTTTTCCCTTCTTTAACCTCTCCTGGGGCTTGAATTCTGGGCCTAGGGTCTGTCTCAGAGCATCTTTGGTTCCAAGCTATTGCTCTACCATTTGAACCATGGCAGCACTTCAGGCTTTTTTTCTGAATAGTTTACTGGGGATGAGAATCTCATAGACTTTCCTGCACAGGCTTGCTTCAAATCATGGTCCTCAGATTTCAGCCTCCTGAGCAGTAATCTCTGTTTGTTAATTGTGTTCCCAGCATCATCTCACAAAGCTAATTCTGGGGATATATATTAACTATACTGAAATTCCTGACACACAACTGAAGAGTCTGTCTTATTTACTTTATGCCTCAGGCCCTGTTGGCTGACAAAATATGTGGAACAGATTAGATATTAAAGAAAATCTTATGTAAGCAATTATTTTATTTTCCAATCTGTTGATCAGAATGACAAAGAATGATTGCAGAATGTGGTATGGAAAGTAGATAGAGCCAGAAAATCTAACTAAGACACATGTAAATTCATGATTCTAGACTTTCTATAAAAAACTAAGAAAAAATTTATCCCAATATCCTTTTCCTTCTGATAATTATTTTTTGATTCCAGTAACAATAAGAGTGTGACAAAGTATAGCCAAAATATTTGGAAAAGAATTTGAGAACGTTTGTTCATCTGAGTACAATATACATTGTACAAGGCATTGCTAAATTCGTAAGGGATGTTTTGGTACAGAACTTCTGGGACTGAATGCTGGAAAACTCTTAAAGTAGCCAAAGAAAAATATGAAAGAATAGAACTTCTAAAAACAGTTCTGAAGACGTTCATTTTAAAAAAAATAATAACTGATCCGGGCACGGGTAGCTCATGCCTGTAATCCTAGCTACTCAGGAGGCTGAGATCTGAGGACTGCAGTTTAAAGGCAGCCCAGGCAGGAAAGTCCATGAGACTTTTATCTCCAATAAACCACCAGAAAAGCAAAAGTGGTACTGTGGCTTAAGTGGTAGAGCAGTAGCTTTGAGCTGAAGAGCTGAGGAACAGCGCCCACGCCCAGAGTCCAAGCCTCACGACCACAGATAATAATAATAATTATTATTATTATTAATAATGATAATAATTGCCAGGAAAAGAAACAACAGCATCTTTTCCTTTTGTGGGGCCAGGGTGTGCAGGCTGTGTGGGTTGCTTGCTCTTTGGGTGGCTCATAGCCTTTGCTGACGGTTTCTGTGGAACTCTTTCCAATGTTCCATTTGTTCATGTATGAGCAGGTAGATCTGTAGCATTTACATGAGTAAGTAAAGGGCACAGAGAGTTTCCAGCCAAAATCAATCTCTAGTTAAAGTAGTTAAATCTAAATCTAGTTAAATCTCTAAGCAATTTTAAGGATGGTCATAACTCACATTTTTATATGGCTCCTATATTTCTGGTTGGTGTCAATATTCTGAAATGGATTATTTTTAAATCAAATAATGGTGACTATTTTACTCTAACTTAACAATATAAAACCAAGTAAATACTATGTACAATCTTGAAGCCAAGGAGTTTACTTAAGGCATGTGACTGTTTATTGAAAACCAAGAAATGTCTTTTTCCATAAATCGATGTGGCTTTAAAATACTAGGGAATATATCTATCATAGTCGATGTGAAAATGGAACAGCTAGCCTGGGAGGAGGGGTGAAATGGGGAGCGATGGGGGAGAATGATGGAAAGGTTGACATTGATCAAGAGGCATTGTACCCACACACTGATATGTTGAATTGAAACTCCTTTTGTACAGCTATTTACAAGTTCAATAAATAAATAAACTAGCCTAGCATGTCAAAACTAGATTTCACTTCCAATAAGCCATCTAAAAACCTCAACCATGTATAAGAATTTCTTATCCTTCATGTTTATCTCAGTCAATAATAGAATGATACATATATATATACTATTTTTTTCATTTTGTAGGATTAAAGGGATTATGGATTGATCAAAATTGTTATTGCACTTAGCAGAGCATAAAAGCATAAAATAACCATAATGCCTGAATACAATGATATTAATAGCAAAGACTGAATAGTTAGGTTAAGTGAAATACTATGACAGGAGTTTGCATGCCTTCCTTATATGTGTATATATATATGACTATTGTATTATTTATATGTAGTTTGAATATGTATACAATGTATATTGTATATGTGTATATATGTATATGTGTGTGCATATATGTATATATATATATATATACATGTTTTTATCTCTCAGATTCACAAACAAGCATACTAGGCTTTAAAGTATGCTGGTAACTTGCTCAAGATCATGAAACTAATAAACACCTGAGCCCAAACTGGAGTGCTGTGTTAGATGGAAGTCCATGCCTGCATCCTGAAGCAGTGGGAAAATGCTGGATTTCCAGTGTCTCCTGACTCATCTCATCTCCCACAGGTCATGCACCTGTGAGCAGGGATTATCTGATCTGAGAGAACCACAAGTGGTCACCAAACAGACTTCTTCTCTGTGTGTGGCTAACTGATCTATTCAGAAACAAAATAAAATATAAGTAGCATCCTGCAGGCACTCGAGCTCACCCATCCTGGCTGTAGGAGCTGATGGCCCAACAACCATAAGCATTCTAGACAGGAATAAATGAGAACCAATGAGAGATGGCGGCCAGGCCATTACCTGGCAACCATTTCTTCTCCTTTTATCCTTTAGTTATTTATTTGCTTCACAAGCATATTGTGCATGATGTTTTTCAGATTTTTCAGATTTTGTTCTAAACTAACAGCATGAAAAAGGTATGTTTAGATGAATGTCACCCAATGGGAATGTATTTGTTGAACCAAAACTTACTTTGTACCATAGTTTGTCATTACATAGATGTTTTGAGAAAGGTACAAACCACTGGAACACAGTTGTAAATTCTTTCCCTAGAAAAAATGAAAATGTTTAAACGTTATTTCTTATTAATTCTACAAATCATATCTTCATCTAGCACTTAGATAATATATATGCCAACACTAAAAATAGTAGCAAAGCCCAAACTCATCTTTGTAGAAACATCAGTAAGTCCTCCTTCCTTCCTTCCTTCCTTCCTTCCTTCCTTCCTTTGTGTCATTACCCTGGGGCTTAATAAATGCAGAATTCACTGGCTGTTTCACTCAATGTTGGTGCTCTACCACTTGAGCCACAGCTCTACTTCCAGCATTTTGTTAGTTAAGTGGAAATAAGAATCACTCAGATTTGGCTCTTCAGACTGGCTTCAAGACATGATTCTCAGACCTCCATTGCCTGAGTGGCTAGGGTGACAGGTCACCAGCAACTGACTTCTTTTTATATTCATCTTTATTATTTTTACGTAGTTGTACAAAGGAGTTGCCACTCACTGAAGCAGTTCATAAATGCAAGGCGTCTTGATCAAGGTCACTCATTTCAGCTTTCTCACCCACCCCTTCAACCTCCCCTCCCTTTGCTTATGTTAATTTTAGGTTAAGAATTGAATTGTTTGCCGTTTAATAAGCAGTTTTTGTGTACAAGTACACGCAGGGGGTGACAAGCAAGTTCACTGAAGTGGAATAAACTCTATGGAGAGGACAAAAGGTGAAATTCTTTAAAAAGACTAAGTCAGAACCTAACAAAATACGAATCAGGAAATGAGTACTTATAACAATCAGGAAATGAGTACTTGTAAGAGGGGCACATGGGGCGAAGGGGAGAGGAGTAGAAGAACATTTGACATGAAAGATTTATCCATGTCTAACTGAAGTCTATAAAACTGCATCAATTCTCCTAACTCCACTTACTATTCCATAATCTTGAAGAAAATAAAATAGAGAAATAAGCTCTTTCTACTGTTAGTAACTTTTTTTTTGGTATTTCTTGGAGCCACATGCTAGGCAAGTGTTGTACCATATCAGCCTACCCCTCCCTACCTCTGCTTGTCTGCTTGGTTTTCAGATAGAGTCTCACCTTTTCTTGGGACACACTGGAATTGTGATCTTCCCATCTGTGCCTCTTGCAGAGCTGAGATTACAGGTGTGAGCCACCCCACCTGCTTCAACCTTTCATATTTTTACACAAGCAGATGGAAGTATTTTAATGTGTCATATTTGTCCAGTTTCCCATTCTGTTTAGAACATATGGCTATATTCATTTTATCAAAATCCATTTAATTGTACTTCATTGCTATTTAACCATCCCACGGGGCTCTTACATGTTCTCTATGGAAAGTAGATCTGAACAATGAAGCAAATTTCAAAGAAGATTCTAAAAACCAGCACTCCGTCTCCACATAGACCTAAGAAACTCAGGAGAAGAGGGCAACACCTAAGTACATGGCAGTGATTAACTGGCTTCAAAAAACAATGGCTGGGGGCTGGGAAGGTGGCTCCGTGGTAGAGCGCTTGCTTTGCATGCCTGAAGCCCTGGGTTCGATTCCTCAGCACCACATAAGCAAAAAGAAAAAAGCCGGAAGTGGCGCTGTGGTTCAAGTGATAGAATGCTAGCCTTGAGCTGAAGAGCTGAGGGACAGCGCCCAGGCTCAGAGTTCAGGCCCCACGACCGGACCAAAAAAAAAAAAAAAAAAAACAATGGCTGGAACATTAGCATGTTTTCTTCTTGCCCAGCCCAGGACTTTCTAATAGCTGCGACCACATCTAGGCCCTAGTCAAGCTTCTGAAATGGGCAAGGACATTATGAGTATATCAAAATATGTGTGTTGCTACAGAACATGCTTGCTCACTTGAAAATTACTGGTATGTCAAGGATGAAAAAACTTAAGCTCAACTCCCAAAATTAAATCTTCATGACCTGAGAGACTCTAAGGAAGAATACATGTATATATATATATTTTTAATATATATATGGATTTATAAATACATGTAAGAAATATATATTTTAATTGTAAAATGTATACTATATACAATATATATCATACATACAATATATAATACATTATACATGTACTATATATTGATTATATTAAGATATCTATTATATACTATATATACATATGTATATATAATTACATATATAATGTATAATTATACATATACTATATATTTGTATATGCAAGATATATATTATATACAATATACAAGATATATATTATAGACATATGTATATATGTGTTATACACACACATATTCTTGGGATAGAATCATTCTGCTCAAGATACTTTTTTATTGTTGAATTTGAATTTGACTGGTTGGTCATTCCTTAGGTATTTTTATATCTAGGTTCATTATGGAGGCATTAGTCTATAAATGCAAATATTTATTTATTTATATTTGGTTTTCACACTATTATTGTGCTAATTTCATGAAACATCAAAGTATGCCTTCATCTATTTTCTGAATGTGCTTGTATTATAATTGTACTTTTTCTTTCCTAAACATTTAAGACAATATACCAGCAAAGTCTGCAGTTTTCTTTTTCTTATAGAGGGTACAGTTCATTATATCAATTTTCTAAATTTAGTATTGTTATTGATACCTGGTTTAATTAGTTTTGTTTTTTTGTTTTGTTTTGTTTTTTGTCTGTCATGGGGCTTGAACTCTGGGCTTGGGCACTGTCCCTCAGCTCAAGGCTCAAGGCTCTACCACTTGAGCTACAGCTCCACTTCCGGTTTTCTAGGAGTCTCACGGTCTTTCCTACCCGGGCTGGCTTTGAACCGTGATCCTCAGATCTCAGCCTCCTGAGTAGCTAGGGTTACAGGCGAGAGCCACTGGCGCCCGGCTCTAATTCATTTTTTTAATCAAACATATTCTCCATTAAATCCATTTCTCTAAACTTATGTAAGTATATTTTTGCCTATAAATTATGTTCTGTTAAGTGCACTACATGTACTTGAAAAATTGCATATTTTAAGAGTGTTTTATTAGTAGCAATTAATTATATCATCTCATATTACTTTACTGAATTTTTGATACCACGTTATCTCAAAAACTGGGCTAGTCTGAGACCACAGCACTGAGCGCAGCTCAGGTGTCTCAAGCCTGCAATTCCAGTTACTCAGGAGGCTGAGCTCTGAAGTCATTGCTCGAACCCAGGCAAGTCTATGAGATTCTTATTTCCAATGACCTAGCAAAAGCTAGAATTGGAGCTGTGGCTCAAATGGTACAGCCCAGCCTTGAACAACAACGACAACAACAAACTAAACAATAGCACTTAGGCCCTGAGCTCAAACCTCAGTACTGGCACAAAAACAAACAACAAAAAACACGAGAGCAATGAATAGAGTTGTACAGAAAGAGTTAACTTCTGCTGCCCAGAGGTTACACACACATACTTTTGCTGTCATCTCTTGGTCAGAATTACCCCCATGATCCTGAGGTAAAAAATAAAGAGCAGAACCCTTCTGTATATATTATTGTAAAAATACTGTAGAGAGGGGTTACAGTTACATGAGTAAGGTCATGAGTGCATTTCCTTATTGAGCATTGTTACCTCCTCCTTTGTTTTTCCCCTACCATCCCTTCCCTCCCCGCCTCCCCTTCTGCTTGCCCCCTCCTCCGAAGTTGTAAAGTTCATTTTCAACATAGTGTCTAGTATATCTTGTTATTACAATGGGCCAACCTGTATCCTTATTTCAGGTCTGAATACCAGAAGTGTGGAGTTAACACAGTGTTGTGGGGCGAGGAGGGGAGTAAATCCCAGGTAATAATACACTATGTGAAGAGTACAATGTACAGGAAAATGCAGAAAAACTAAACTATATGATTGGCATATGGTTAAAAAATGTGATGATAGCCAGAGGGAGAAAAGCACATAATCATTTCAGAACTTAGCGTGGCACCGGTCTGCGAGGGGAGGCGGTTGCTGCCCTGGGGAAGGTACATGCAGGCACATTTCAACTCCAGGTATAATTCCTGAAGAGAGTATGTGCTCTTGAATATTTATTATAAAGGGTTTCATTATGAAAATTATGCATTCAGAACTTATGTTACTTCCAGAAAGAACCCTTCAAGGCAAGTGATGGCTGCGTCTTCCACGCTTTCCCCCAAACCCTACCCTCTCTCACTGTAATTTTAAGTTTCTATATAATTATCTTTGTTGAATAACTATTGCTTCAAATATATTGCAAGCCCACAAGAAAATGCCTGTGTCTGTCTTGTTACTACCATCCCTGGGAGAGGTAACAACCCACCATAATTTCTTCACCCCTGTAGGTTGTTAATATTCTTCGAATAAGCAAGCTTGAAAGCACAGGAAATAAAATGAACATAAAATTACCCAAATTCCTTATACTCAAAACAACTTCATATAAAAATGCACATTATTCTTTTCTGTTGTAATTTCTTCATATTTACTTACTTTTCTTAAAATTTTTTATTGTAAAGGTGATGTATAGTGGGGCTACAGTTACATGTTAGGAATTGAGAACATTTCTTTTGGAACAGGGTCAAAGATAACTCTTTGTGAAGCATTTTTTCACGAGTAATTTCTTTCATACAGTTGCAGATGCTTATTTACTTTAATACTTGATGTTTTTCCCAGTTAACAGGGTGGCATGTCTTTCTCCTACTGAGGTAAACACTGTGAACAGGATATCATGGGAGTCTCTATTATTTCATTTGACATGGGTACTGTTTTTGTTTATACAGGTATTTTTACTCTGAAAGTGTTGTTTAGATATCAGGATTTTATCTTATAATATGTGTGTACATGTATCTTATAATCTTATATTTTATCTTATAATATGTGTGTACATGTATATATATATATATATCCTATCTATATTAACAGATATACTTATATAAACATTTATATACACTTAGAAGATGTAAGATACATATCTTTTTGATAATTTGAATGTTGCTAACAATACTTTATTGACTAAAAATAGAAACACCAATATAGCTTCATTTCTTTACCAAATAGATTAGCTAAGCACATTTTAAAAAGACAGAAATTGAAAACATTTCTTTGTAATACTTCAAAATAATACTAACTTAATTTTGAACGTTTTTATTATCTTTACTTGGTTGTACAAAGGTGTTGCCATTCACCAGAGTAGTTTATAAATATAGTAATCTATATATAGAGATGTAGAGATGTGATGTAATTATAGATACTGATTCAGAAGTAGACAGATATTAACAGATATTGATATCCTAACAAATACCAGGTACATTTCACGAACTTTACTATTAAAAGAAAATGTTTGATGGGCACCAGTGGTTCACATCTGTAATCATAACTACTCAGGAAGCTGAGATCTGAGGATCACAGTTAAAAGCCAGCCCAAGCAGGAAAGTCTGTGGGACTCTCATCTCCAATTTAGCCACCAAAAACCTGGAAGTGGAGCCGTGGCACAAAATGGTAGAGCACTAGCCTTGGGCAAAAAATGCTTGGGGGACCGTGCCCAGTCCTTGAATTCAAACAACAACAACAACAATCTAACTCTGCAAAACAGTATTCAAAGGCATTTTCCTAATTCTATTATAATCTTTTAGAATGAAATTTGGGGGTTCTGTGTTCTTGTTATTTTGTGTTTGGGGGTGATGTTCTGTCTTCTCTAGTAGTATATGCTGAAGATGCTTCAGAAAAAAGTTCTTCAGCCCTGAGCTACTTTTCAGGACAGAAAGGACCTTGATTCCCCAGGAAGACGTCTTTGAAAGTCACTGGGGAATTCCAGTTGCCCTAAGTAGTGCCCTTAAGGACAAATGATCCCCAGAAGTAAAGAGATGTTTCTGTTTTTGACCTTGTGCGCAGGATGATCTGTGGCTATAAACCCCGCCCACTTCTGGGATACCTGCACTCCCAATTTCTTTGTGGGGCACAGCAATACTGGCTTTCAAGAAGACCTCCATGAAACACCCACCCATTTCCAGCAGATAACAAAATCAATTCAGTTTAAATGATAAATGGAATTTTAAAAAATGAAACCAAACAATATGGAAGCATAGAGTATATTTTTAAAGGTTGCATAATGGTTTTAAATAAAAATTGTATATGTGTTTGTGTGTGTTTAATTGATGATCAGCTGGGCTACTTTATTTCAATATAAAATGACCCAGAAGAACAAAAACAAGCTTCTTTCTACATGAGTATCAGAGAACTAGACAGATACTGTGACTTTTTTGGGTCTTTCATTATAGAAAAAAAGAGTAAGATTTAATGTGGCTCTGATTTGAAATAAGAACTGTTATGTAGTAGCTGGGTGCTGGAGGCTAGTGCCTGTAATCCAAGCTACTTGAGAGGCTGAGATCTGAGGAGCTCTGGTTAAAGCTCACCAGGAGGAAAGTCAGTGAGATTCTTATCTCCAACCAGCAAAAAGCTGGAAACAGAGGTATAGCTAAAGTGGTTAAGTGCCAGCCGTGAGTGAAAATGCCAAGTGAGATTTGCAAGGGCCTGAAATCATGTCCCAGAGCACGCACGCACGCGCGCACACACACACACACACACACACACACACATACACCAAAAACAGCTGTTTTAGATGAGAATCCTTTCTTCCAATTAAATCTGCCTTAAAGATTAAAGTTAAAATAGTTTAAAGAATTACTCCAGCCAGGCACCAATGTCTCACACTTGTAATCCTAGCTACTCAGGAGGCTGAGATCTGAGGACTGCAGTTTGAAGCCAGCAGGGAAAGGAAAGTCCATGAGACTCTTGTCTCCAATGAACCACCAGAAAGCCAGAAATGGTGCTGTGGCACAAGTGGTAGAGCACTAGCTTTGAACTGAAGAGCTAAAGGACAGTGCCCAGGCCAGAGTTCAAGCCCAACGACTGACCAAAAAAAAAATACCCCTTGGCAAAGGGGTAATATAATGTCCGTTATTTAAGTCTCATGTTTCCATTTGTCCTCCTGGACCCCTTTCCCCACATGTGTAACTGCTGCTAGAGTCCCCTTGTGAGTGACTTCCTAGTAGGCACTAATTAGTCAAGGGTAATTGAACTAAAGATGAGGTGAGTGGATAAGACATTGTTACCACACACCTCATAAGAACACCTATCATCTAGTCTGTCTGTCTGTCTGTCTGTCTGTCTGTCTGTCTGTCTGTCTCTCTCTCTCTCTCTCTCTCTCTTTCTGTGGCACTGGGGTTTGAACTCAAGGCCTCATTTTTCATTCAAGTTTGGACCTCTACTGTTTAAACTACACACAACTCCACATGTAATTTTGCTGTTGACTGCAGATAAGAGTTTCAAGGAGTTTTCTGCCTAGGCCTCCATTCTTGATCCTCTGATTTTAACCTCCTGAGTAGTTAGGATTACAGGCATGAGCCATCAGGGTCAGGTTATTTTTTTCTTTTTACTCTGGATACTTTTCCATGAAACTACTCCTTCATAATTCATATATTTTAAACCATAACTACTTTTTAATTGCTATCCAATAAGCTCTGTGTGTTTTTGCTCATGATTTGCCAAATGAACAAGATAGTTTTTTAATATACATTTTTATTGTAAAAATACTGTACAGAGGGGTTACAGTTACATGAGCAAGGTAATGAGTACATTTCCTATCAAGCATTGTTACCTCCTCCTTTGTTTTCCCCCTACCATCCCTTCCCTCCCCACCTCCACAACTACACT
>NW_012267398.1:1586554-1614861 GCF_000151885.1 Dipodomys ordii | reverse complement strand
GTTACAGTTACATGAGCAAGGTAATGAGTACATTTCCTATCAAGCATTGTTACCTCCTCCTTTGTTTTTCCCCTACCATCCCTTCCCTCCCACCTGCACAACTACACTCCCCTGCCCCCTCCCTGCCTAAATTGTAAAGTTTGTTCTTCAACATAGTATCTTGTACATCTCATTGTTACAATAGGTCAACCTGTATCCCTATTTAAGCATTTTGTTTTTTCCCTTCCCCTCCCCAAGTTAGAGAAGTGTATATACAAGATGCAGGGCACTGACATCAAATACAGTGAAAACAGGGGTTATACCGTGGGGGAGGAACAAACAAAGAAACAAAAATATCACATGGTACATTATAAACATGTTAGGAACAATAGCAAGAAAAAAATTGTGTCCCTATCTTGGGGTTCATTTCAATTAACATCAACTTACTGATCATATGTACATAGCTTTTGAACTTTTCTGCTTGTCTCAGACATGTATTAGTTATTGCAAATAAGGGAAACCAAGGTTATTTTTATTCTACTTGAAGATTCACAAACTAGAAAGAACTCCCAGAAAATAAATCTTTTCTCTAAATTAAAAAAGGTAGTGTCATATCTATTGAATACGACTTGATCTCTCTGATAAGTATCAGTGTGATTTTTTTTCCTTGTGGTTATTATGCATTATAGTGAAATCAACTATAGAGGAATTTTAGAGTCACAACCTGTCACCTTGAATCATGAACAAACCATTTTATCTAGGTCAATACATTTAAAAGCAGCCTTGTGCTCTTGGAAGCTTGCCAAAGTCCCAGCTACATGGAAAATGGAAATAGAAAGATCCTGATTCGAGATCCATCAATCCATGCAAACATTAACAAGTCCCTGTCCCACAAATAAGCCAAATATATTTGGACATGCCTTTAACCCTGGCTACTTGGGAGGCAGAGGTAGGATGATCTCTGTCTAAAGCCAACTCACGTAAAGTAAAAGACCTCCTTTGGAAATGCAACTAAGGAGAAAGAGCTGAGGACATGAATTAAGTGGAAGATTGTTTATAAAGCATGAAACTCCAAGCTCAAACTCTAGAGCTATTAAAAAACAATTTATCAACATCATAAACAGATAATTATAATGTCTAAATGCCTAATAAATAACATACAAATTTAATTAATTTATAGATTTATTGAGAAATGACTATTTTGTTGATTTTCTAGGTAAGACTCACTGACAGAAGGAGTGGATTTGTGGCTCAGGTGGGAGAGCATTTACCTACCAAATCAGAGAACTTGGCCCTAAATCCCAGTACAACTCCCAGTGTGACTATTAGAGCTGGACAAGATGGCTCATTTCTATAATTCTAGCATTGAAGAGATAGAGTGAGGAAGATTATACATTCAGGTCAGTCAGTCTAGGGTAAATTATAAGACCTTGTCTCAAAAAGCCTTTTTGATGGAATCCTCTTTTGAAGATTAAACAAAGCCCTTAAGCACCAGGAGCACGTGACTATAATCCTGGCTATTTGGAGGCTTTGGTCTTAGAGGGTCAGGGTTCAAAGCTAGCCTTCAAAGGTAGAAGTATACAAAACTCAATTTCCAAAGTAACTAGCAAAGGATGTGAGGGCGATCTGGCAGTGACATCTGTCACCCGATTGATCTCCAGGGTTGACTCGGCTGATCTGGCTGGCGAGGCAGGAGTCCCCTTCCTCCCTCACCACTCCGTGTGCGTCCCTCCCGAAGCTGCCTGCTAGGTTGAAGAGGACGGCCATCCCCGATAGAGGAGGACCAGTCTTCAGTCAAGGGTATACGAGTAGCTGTGCTCCCCTGCTAGAACCTCCAAACAAGCTCTCAAGGTTTACAGTAACTAGCAAGAACCCATGCTGGAGATGTGGCTCAAGTGGTGGAGTGCAATATGAAGCTCTAATGTATCAAAACCACTAATGACAAAATAAGTAATCATCATTAGGCATGGTCAAACCACTCCACAGAAATAGAATACTGGGGCTGGGAAGATGGCTCAGTGGTAGAGTGCTTGCTTTGCATGCATGAGACCCTGGGTTCAATTCCTCAGCACCACATAAGCAAAGAAAAAGCCAGAAGTGGTGCTGTGGCTCAAGTGGTAGAGTGTTAGCCTTGAGCTGAGGAGCTGAGGGACAGCGCCCAGGCCCAAAGTTCAGGGTCCACAACTGACAAAAAAAAAAAAGATAGAATATTGTACAAAATCCTTGATAATTCAACATTAGGAACAGTTTGCCAGTGTTTTGATGTTATCAAAGCATAAAACATTTTAAAATATGTTTTTGAATAGTATGACCACATGAAAGCAAGTATCAGATTTTCTTTTTCTTTTTTATTGTGAAAATACCATACAGAGTGGTTACAAGTACATGGGCAAGATAATGAGTACATTTCTTATCAAGCATTGTTGCCTCCTCCTTTGTTTCCCCTTCCTATCCCTTCCCATACCCCCCTCCTGAACCCCCCAACCAAAGTTGTAAAGTTCGTTTTTCAACATCTCATTGTTGCAATGGGTCTACCTGTACCCCTATTTAAACAATTTGTTTTTTTCCTTCCCCTCCACAAATTATAGTTGGTGGAGGGGAAGTTTCAGATTTTCTTAATCTAACTTTGAAATTATATTTCATTACTTATATGATAACAGAAAATTCTAGGCCATGTCAGGTCTTAGTGTCTGCATGGTAATTCTAATATACGCATAGCCAGAACAATGTTGTACATCATGGATCAAAGTGGTAGCTGATTGGGATAAGGTGATGTATTGGAATTTTTCTTACATCTGTGGCTCAGTGTCTCTGAATAAAGTAAGTGCTAGGTTACTTTGATTCCTAAATTAAGATGAGAATATGAGATGCAATGGACAGAATATCTGTAACAGCGCTCTGCCCTCTAGTCTAAGGGAGAATATGGTCCAAATTGCCCAAATTTCCCTGATTCCCTTCCCACATGGTCCTCTATAAAAACTAGAAGTAAGTTATGCTTGGCTGAGTCCTAGAAATGAGTACCACCAACACAGGCAAGAGTCCCAGGGAACATGAATTCCATGATGTAATGATGTCCTGTTCCTGATGACCCCTGCCCAAGGTTGAATAATGGAAACTCAGTTGCTGATCCCATTTGGTGATAGGATTTCACATTCTGTTCATATCCCAGTATATTCCTGTCCTATATCTCTAGGAATATTAACAAAACTCACAGCAAATTACCTGCAAGTATTTGATCTTCAGTATAGTTTTTGTTTCTATTCCACAAATTAGCAAAAATAAAAATATGATTTTGTTGCTTTAATTTGATATGGTGACATTGGTTCACATCAGTAGTTCTGTTCTATTGAATACCTTGGCATCCTCCTCCCAAGGTGCTGTGCGGCTCTCCTGGCTTGAGTCTATCTGGCTGCTGACAGCTGGTGAGCAGACAGCATGTAAGAATGCCAGATCATTGAGGATACAGTATGCCCCATGGAGGGAATGAACCACACAAAAACACTGGGTTGCACCAGTTTACGTCCCCACCCACAGTGTATTGCCTGTCCTGTCTCCCACTCTGCAGCAGTATCTGTTGTGTGTTTGCTTGATAATGGCCATTGTAACTGGGGTGAGATGGAATCTGTTGTTTTGATTTGCATCTTCTTTATGGTCAGTGATGTTGAGTATTTCTTTATGAATTTCTTTATGTGTCTGTTAGCCATTTTTACTTCTTTTTCAAGGAAGTGTCTGTCTACCTCTTATGCCCATTTGTTACTTGGTAATTGGTTCTTTGAGGGTTTTCTTTCTTGAGCTTTATGAATGTTCCAGGTATTAGGTTTGTATATAGCTGGCAGAGATCTTCTCCTATTCTATAGGCTGTCCTATTAACTTAGTAACTATGTCTTTTTCTGGGAAGCAGCTATCATGACTGGTCATTTATCTAAAAGACTCCAAGTTCAGATATAGTAAAGCTCATGTTCATTATTGCATTATTCAATATAGCCAAGTTATGCCAGCTTCCCAGATGCCTCGCAATGGACAAATGAATCAAGAAAATGTGAAAGTGTGTGTGTGTGTGTGTGTGTGTGAATTTTATTCATTCTTTAGAAAGAATGATTTACAAGGAAAAGGATAGATCTGGTAAAAAAAATTATGCTAAGTGAAGTAAGAGAGAAACAAAGACAAAAGATATGTATTTTCTCATAGATGTGCAAATTCAGTCTGAATTACCAATGTAGATATAAACATATTCAGAGTCATTTAAATATATACAGAGATGTGTTACCTCAAGTGGGATATAAACAGAGGAGGTGTAACTCCTCTGAACCACTAACCTCTTGTTTAACAAAATGAAAACCAGGAAGCTGGAACACATGTCAGAGAGGAACTGGGGTCAAGGAGGGGGGGAGGAGATAGATGAATGGAGAAAGGAAAGCTATGAATGCAGTCATAATATTCAATGTACATATATGAAAATAGTACCAGGTAACCTAAGAGGAGGGGTGGGGCTGGGAGAGATGGGGAAGAAAGATGCATTGCACTCATAAACTGACACAGTAACTTGAAATCCCTGTGTATAACTACTGAAGGATAATAAAACTAAATATCAATCAATAAATAACACAGGAGTTTGATTCCTTTTGGAAGCACTGGTTAATCGAGAAGTCAGGACATTTCAAAATATTCCTTCAAGACATTGCTCCATCTTGCATCCGGTCACAAAAGTTGAGATCCAACTCATCTTCTTTTGAATATCGCAGGAAAGAAAAAATCTTGATTTGAGATGTGTTGTTTTCATTTGCTGATGATTTAAAAATGATGCCTGTATCAAGAGATAAGATAACAAAGAGAAGATACTCTAATTGATTTGGGCTGTGTCCAGCAACTTGCTCACTGAGATGATCTGACCTGGAAATCCAATATTCCTAAAAGTGTCCATAAGAATTCTGGATAATATGTAGTAGTTCATAGTCATCACACAGCATATCACAAAAAGACTTTCTGAGATTTTTTTAAAATAAATCTAAGCTTTCATCAATAAGCAATTATTTTCGTTTAGAAAAATAACATTTTTAGCTTACTATTGGATCTGGGTAAAAAGTATGTGTTTGATTGCACAAATTGTGGCAAACTCAGTTGTGTTTCATGAACTGGATTTTATATGCCAGGAAAAAAAATGCAACATATTCTTCTTCAAGTAGACATATTTTTGTCTGGTTTTGTTTCATTTTGTGATGGTAATGGAGCTTGAACTCAGGGTTCAGGAGCTGCTCCTCAGCTTTCTCCTTTCTGGCTAGCACTCTGCCACTCAAACTACAGCTCCTTTCTGCTTCCCTTTTTTTTTTTAATTTTTATGTTTCCTGAGATCCCTTCATTGTGAGCTGGAAGAAGGACCGGGAAAGTTGTGACGTTGCAGCCTTTCTTACAAGTTGAGTTCTATTGCAGCTAGTTCTTTTGGCAACAGAAGAGTTCTGAATGAGACAAGGATAAGGATTTGTGTACATGGGTGATAAAAACAAGCGTATTTGTGGCTCATACCTGCAATCCTAACTACACAGGAGGCTGAGATCTGGGAAGCACAGTTCGAAGTCAGCCCATGCAGTGAAATCTGGGAAACTCCTATCTCTAGTTAACCACCAAAAAGCTGAAAGAGGAGTTATGGATCAGGTAGTAGAGCACCAGTCTTGTAGGAAAAATCCTAAGAGACAGTGTCCAGACCCTTAGTGCAAGCCCCAGTACACACACACACACACACACACACACACACACACACACACACCACACACCACACACACACACACACACACACACAATGGAGAAGAACTTGGAATTATGGGTATGTTTACGTAATGTCCTTGGTTGCTTTAAAAGGAATCATGTAGATGAAACTTTTGAAATGGATGTAGAGTTGTAGAGTGTGAAAATATGCAGCATGGAAATGTTTACCCTAAGATTCCCACTGTGGTGACAGCAGTCAGTAAGACAATGCTTCTAACTAAGCCTTTCTCCCTGTCTCCTTCTTGCTGGACCAAGGACTCCATGACTTTGATGGCAAGGTGAGGGACCATATATCAGAAAACACTTCCACATCCCACAGCTCATTGGCTTCCGTTCTGCTGCCTGCACAGATTCTCAGCAGCAGTGGAAGAGACCAAACCTAAATGTATTATTCCCCCAGGATTTAGCCAGCCATATCATTACAGTAGGAAATGTTGGTCCTGTTCCATCTTGAATTAGATAATGATTTATCCAAAGAGTACTAGAGTCTGCCCTGGATTTGGATTCCCTTTCTTTCCTGAGAAGCTGCTTCCAGAAGCTTCATCCTTGGGCTTATTAAGCAATGTATTTGCTTTTCTTCTAAATCAGAGAACTAGTTTTACATGAAGAAAACTGGGAGAATTATCTGAAATTCACATAATCTATTATCTCCTATGATACCAGGCAGAATCATCTCACCTTCAGAGTTGAAGTTTTTGTGGATTGAATGGAAATAATATAGAAGCTAATATCTGATCACTTAAAAGTGCTACACAACATGCCATCCCATGTCTCAGAATCAGAGAAGAGTGCAGGAGACAAGGCATAGATGTGTGTGCTCTACCACTCACTCTTAGTCTATGTCATGCTCAGAATTCCTTAGAACACAGCTGTTCATATATACTACTATTTTATGGATAGGTTTTTAATCCAGGGAAACAACTGAATGTGCAAAAGAAATGTGTCACAAAGGAGGAAAAACATGAGAGAGAATGTTCAAAAGGGGTGACATTAACCAAGATGCCTTGTATTCAAAAACTGCTTGGTTGAGTGGCAACTCCTTTGTTCATCAACCCAAAGGTGATATATATATATATATATATATATATATATACACATATATATATGAAGAATGAGACAGAGAGACAGAGCACATAAAAATAAAGAATAAACAAAAGGAAGGAAGGAAGGGAGAGGAAGAAAGAAAAAACTAAAATCAGGCGGTGCCTTTTTGAGCACATAACTTCCCAAGGGACCAAAGCTGGATTCTTAGTCAAGGGAGACTCTGTAGACAGAGTTTGAAATCCCTACTTCTAAGGTTATTCCATTGTATGATGGGCACTAGTAGCTCACACCTGTAATCCTCAAAATGCTCAAAAGGCTGAAATTTAAAAGTCACAGTTCAAAGTCAGCTTGTAAGATTCTTGTTTCCAATTAACCATCAGAAGCCAGAAGCGGAGGTATGGCTCAAGTTGTAGGATATCATTTTTAAGCTAAAAAGCAAAACAAGAGAGTAAGGCCCTGAATTTGAGCCTGAGTACCAGCACACACAAGCAAAAGAAATATTTCATTTTAGGCAAAAAATACATGCAATGAATTTACTGATTCCTTCCCAATTTGTTGTCTCTTCTTGGTCTCAAATTCCCATCTGTGGGGAGATGACAGGCCCTCTTCTCCACCATCTGAAAGGTCATCGGGAACGTGCAGGCACTTCACCTTGAGTGATTGTGGGCCCTGGCACTCCCTCTATTCTCCAGCACTGCAGAACGAATGGACCAATCTGGGCACCAGCCCAGCCCTTGACTGTGACAAAGCCAAAACGAGCATACTAGTAGGAGATGAGTACAGGACCAGTCCTGTACTATTAGGAGATGAGGTGGAGTCACTGACTGACGCAATTCAATAACCTGAACAACTGCCTCTGTTCCCAGACAAGTCCCCAGTCCTGGACTACAGTAGGTCATTGTGGATCAAGCTTTCACACCCAAAGTTAACTTCACTCAGAGCTGTGGTACCTCTCTCTGTATTTGTACCTTCCAGTGTGCAAAGACTATGCCTTATTCATTCATTTTCCCCTGTTTTTTCCTTTGTACACACAAGGCTATGTTAGTGGTAGTTACATCTATTTAGTCTTCTTTCTTTTCTTTCCCTTCTTTCTTTCTTTCCTTCTTTCTTTCTTCCTTCGTTCCTTTCTTCCTTCCTTTTTTTTCTGTGTGTGTGCATGTGCAGGTGTGTGTGTGTGTGTGTGTGTGTGTGTGTGTGTGTGTGTTCCTGACTACTGTCCTTAAATATTTTTGCTCAAGGCTAGTGCTCTACCACTTGGAGCCACAGCTCCACTTCTGGGCTTTTGGATGGTTAATTCGATAGTAAAGTCTCAAGGACTTTTCTGCCCAGGCTGGCTTCAAACTGCCATCCTTTGATCTCGACTTCTTTAGTAGCTATGATTACAGGTGTGAGCTACTGTCACCCACTTTGTCAAAACTACACACACAAATATACACAGATACACACATACACATAGCCAAGAAAAATCCACTCTTACCTGGGAGCCAAAGGCTCATACCCAGGAGACTGAGATCTAAGGATTGTAATTCAAAGCCAGACCAAGCAGGAAAGTCTGTGAGACTCTTATCTCCAATAAACTACTCAGAAAAGGCCAGACATGGTGCTATGGCTCAAGTAGTACAATGCTAGCCTTGAGCAAAAGAAGCTCAGGGACAGCGCCCAGACCAGGCCAAGATCAAGCCCCAGGACTAGAAAAAAATTTTTAAAAGGACTCATGGATCAAGAAAATATGACATGAACACACACACACACATATACACACACACACACACACACTGGAATTCTACACTTCCATCAGAAAGAATGATACTGTACCATTTGTAAGGAGATAGAAAGACTTGGAAACATTATATTAAGGGAAGTAAACCAGACCCAAAGAAACATAGGTTGCATAGTTTCCCTCATTTATTGTAACTAGAACATGCTTGTTGGTCTACAAGTAAACACCATGAATTGTAAAAGACAAAAAAAAAACCCTACACTTGGACATGATAAAATACAGAGGGCTCTAGACATTCACACAGAGAGACCAAAACAAAATATTCCTAGGAGAGGATCACAAAGGTTCAATAACTATGTGCTTATGATCATATAAAATGATTTTTATTGAAATGAACTCAAGAAAACGAAAAAAGGGGATCTTGTTATTTTGCTTTTTGTTTTTCTCAGTTGTCACTGCTGTTGTTTTCTGTACCTCTTGTCTTCAATGTAAATTTATCTGTCTTTGGGAGGGCAAGGGGGAGCAAAGAAATGGTTGGACAAAGGGGGAACACATGTGGCAGTGATGCTCACTAGACACTTTGTTGCAAATGAACTATACAACTTGTGGGAAAATGGGAGGGGAAAACTGGGAGAAAGCAAGGGAACGGGTGACACTGTTCTAAAAGAAATGCACTCATTGGGCTGGGAAGGTGTCTCAGTGGTAGAGTGCTTGCCTTGAATACATGAAGACCTTGAATACATAACCAGAAAAAGCCTGAAGTGGTGCTGTGGCTCAAGTGGCAGAGCCTAGCCTTGAGCTGCAGAGCTGAGGGACAGCGCCCAAGCCCAGAGTTCAGACCAAACAACCAGAAAAAAAAATGTATTCATTACCTGACTGGTAAACTTAATCCTTCTGTACATCATGTTTACAATAACAAGTTTAAAAAAGAAACAAAATATGATGAGGAAAAAAATCCCTTCTTGAATGTCATGAAGAACAATAAAACTAACATTCTAAACAATATAACTAGCCAAATCTTAATTGAGGATTTGTACACATGTCTGAAAACAGGAAAAATTTTAAATTACACTAAAAGAAACACATATTGGAAAGAGAAACATTAGATTTTATTGTAAGCATGTATACTTAGGTGAGAATTTGTGCTAAAAGATCTGTTTGTTTTTCCTTCAACTTCACTGATGGAAGTCTAATTTCTTCCACTAAATTTTGCTTTGGTTTGAATAAAATGTAAATTCATTTAATCTACAGAAAGATTAAGGATGGGTGATTTTCTATGCATGTGCTAGAAAAGGAAATTTTTTATCTCAATCTGAATTTCATATATGAGATAGAACTTATATTTTTCATCTATTCACAGTTAAACATCACTACAAAATCATTTCGATCTTATGGAAAGCATTGGGTGAGGTAAAAACAGGCTATTGCCAAGTGGTGGAAATAGATCATTGCTCTTGACCAGGGCTTCATCCTAGATCCCTTTTGTATTAGGCCAAATCCTTTGAGATTCTAGGACCACGACAGCAGAACAAGAGCTGTAACACAAGAATAAGAAAGCTTCCCCCCATTGTCCCTGTATTTGATTTTGGTACCCTGAATACTGTATATACATTTATCTGAATTAGGGAGAGGAAGGGGACCAACAGAATGGTGAGGCAAAGGACAAAGAGGGAATCAATGCAACAGCGATATTCACAAGACAATATGTTGGAAATGATCTGTACAACTTGCTGGGGGTGGCAGGAGGGAAAGTGGGAGAAAAATAGGGGGATAAAAAGCTCAACAAGAAATGTATTCACTACCTTACTCATGTAACTGTAACCCCTAGGTATATCACCTCGACAATACAATTAAAATTTAAATTTAAAAAATTCCCATAAAAAGAATAAGTAAAAAGAATAAGGAAGCTTGCATTTCCTGGAGATCATTTCAATAACTATTATTTTATGTGATCAGAGGCATGTAGGTATTGCACCTTTGTTGCTGTTTGGCTTTCTTTTCTTTTTGCATTGTTTATTAATCTATCTTTGGTAGATAAGGGGCACAGAAATGGAGGGACAAAGGGTGAACAAGTGCAGCAGTGGTACTTACTGGACATTCTGTCCAAAGTAAACTATACAATTTGTGAGTGAGGAACAGGGACAGAATGAAAGAAGGGGTGACATTGTTTAAAAGAAAAAAAAGAAATGCACTCTTTACCTGACTTACGTAACAGTAACCTCTCTGTATAGCACCTTTGTAATAATAATAAAAATGCATGAAGAGACAAGAATGGAATACATTTAAATAAATAAATAAATAAGAATAAAAATGAGAGCTTCAGGCTCACTCCCGTAATCCTAGCTACTCAAGAGGCTAAGAGCTGATGAATGCAGTTTCAAAACTAGCCTGGGCAGGAAAGTCCACCAGATTCTTACCTCCAATTGATCATCAACAAAACAAAAGTGAGGCTGTGGCTCAAGTAGTACAGCACTAGCCTTGAGCAAAATAAAACTCTGAGACAGTGAAATCAGGCCCTAGGCCTGACGCACACACACACACACACACACACACACACACACACACACACCTCCACAAAGCTAGATAATTCACTTAACAATATGTGACAGTTCAGAGTATGAATAGGAAATGTTAATGTGGAACATTTACAAAATGGGAATAATTATAGGAAGGAAAAATATCTACATTTTTCTGCACTGCTAATAGTTTAGTATGATTATTATTATTTTTATGTTTTTATTGTGAAAATACTGTACAGAGGGGTTACAGTTACATGAGCAAGGTAATGAGTACATTTCTTTTATTTATTTATTTATTGGGCAGTTGTGGGGCTTGAACTCTAGGCTTGGGTGCTGTCCTTTAGCCTTGGGTGCTGTCCTTGCACTCCTCAGATCAATCGAACACTCTACCACTTGAGCCACAGCACCACTTCAGGTTTTCTAGTGGCTTATTGGAGATAAGAGTCTCACAGAGTTTCCTGGCCGGGCTGACTTTGAATCCTGATCCTCAGATCTCAGCCTCCTGAGTAGCTAGGATTACAGATCTTATCAAGCATTGTTGCTTCCTCCTTTGTTTTCCCCCTACTATCCCTTCCCTCCCACTTACCACAAATACATTCCCCCATCTCCCCCCCCACCCCCAAATTGTAAAGTTTGTTTTTCAAAATACTGTCTTGTACATCTCATTGTTACAATGGGTCAATCTGTATCCCTATATAAACATTTTGTTTTTTCCCTTCCCCTCCCCAAATTATACCCACATCAAATACAGTGAAAACAGGGGTTATACAGTGGGGGAGGAACATACAAAGTAACAAAAAAAATCAGGTGGTACTTTATAAATACATTCGAAACAATAGCAAGAAAGAAAAAAAACCCACTTGTGTCCCTATCTTGGGGCTCATTTTGCTTAACATCAGCTTATCTGGTCATATGGACATTGCTTTTGACCTTTTCTGCTTGTCCCAGACACATACTAGTTATTGCAAATAAGGGAAACCATATGACCTATGTTTCTTTCGTCCTGGCTTACTTCACTTAAAATAATTTTTTCCAAGACTTTCCACTTCTTAACAAATGGGGCAATGTCATTCTTTCTGAAGGAGGCATAGAATTGCATTGTGTATATATACTACATTTTCTTGATCCATTCATCTACTGAGGGACATCTGGGTTGGTTCCATATCTTAGCTATTGTAAATAATGCTGCAATAAACACAGTTGTGCTGGTAGTTTTAGTATGGTCTTGTTTGAGATCATTTGGGTAAATGACTAAAAGTGGGATTGCTGGGTCATAGGGGAACTCTATAGTTTAGTATGATTGAATCAAAGATACATAAAAATAAGTATAAATAAATATGTATATATGCACGTTTCAAGATATATGTATTGTATATTTTGGACATGAATATATGATGTGCATATCATATAAACATTTTCTATTATTGTGTATGCCATCTATAACATTTGAATAAAATAATCTAGAAACTGTACTTATTCTATCTTTTCACTAAGATTTATTGATTAGCTATTATTGAATGTTTTATTTCTGTATGTTTTATGAGAAATAATGTTAAGGTGATAATTTGTTGCTTTATTTTGTATCTGTTATGTAACATTTTTAGATTAATATTCAAGCACTGGAAAAGGATATGGTAACTTTATACTTTTGGAAACTGGGTCTCCTATATCTTACCAGAAAGTTTCTAGTAATTTATATTCCTATAACTCCCTGTTCAATGTAACCATGCTGAACTTAATTTGATTTATATTTTAATTTTTGCAAAGAAAATCTTTTAAATGTGCATATTTGGATGGCAATAATTTAAAATATATTTTAATGTTTTTGTGTATTAAATTTGCATACTTGGACAGTGATGTTTAAATTTTTATTTTGATTAATATGTATTAATGACATAATTAATAGTATTCAGTGAGTCAATATATGCAGAGAGCAGACCTTGATTAAATCCAATCTACCTTTATCCCACACCCACTTCCCAACCTCTAATCACCATCAGTTTATTCAGGCTGGGATCTTTCAGCTCTTGCATATGAGAAAGAATATATGGTACTGGTCCTTCAGTGTCTGGGTTGTGTCACTTCACCTAAATCCTCATGTGCCATCACAAGATTTTATTCTTATTTATGACTGAATAGTTTTCCATATTTTTGTTCATCCTTTCATCTAAAGATAAAGAGTAACTTAAGCTGACTCATACCTTAACTATTGTGAATAGAGCTACAATAATCATAGGTAGCCCAGTATGCTGATTTTGTTTCCTTCCATATGTAGCCAGATGTGGGATATGTGGATCATATTCTAATTTATTGAGCATTCAGCATACCACTTGCATAAAAGCTACACTAATTTATATGCTAACTAATAGTGTGTGAGTGAGTTCCTATCTGTCCACCACCTAAGCAGCATCTATCTTTTTATTTATTTGATTATTAAACTAATAGCCATTCTAATTTGGGTAGGATTCTATCTCATTGTATCTTCAATTTTCATTTCTCCATTGGCAAAAGATATTGAGCAGTTTATATTTGTCTATTAAGAACAAATGTAAAATACCATCTTTTGAGAAGTATTTGTTAAGCCATTGGCTCATTAACTTTTTTTAATTTTCTAAAGGAAAAGCATTTCAAAAATTCCATGTGCTTATTCAAAAATAAAAGTTTTTTAAAGTATTGTGAACATTTTCCATTATTTTTATACTGCAGATACAATTCCTATTTGTAAGGAATAACTTTCTGCTTTAATTTTTAAAAAATTTATTTGAAATGCAATCTGGTCCTCATATTATTTTTACTATAATTTTTAATTCTTAGTTTTTAAAGTTTTAGTTTACTTGTTTTGTTTTTGTAGGAGGGTTATTTAATCTTATAAGGTAAATCTTAATTTTTATTAAAAAGGAAAGCTCTATTTTGAATTTGTAAAAATATTTTGAAGCACATTTGTGTGTGTCATATTTTAAATGTATTTATTTACCTTCTTGCCCTTCCTACCCTTATTTCTGAACTATTTATGTGAAAACAAAATACAAATAAATATTGGCTGTTTTCAGGCCCAAAGAAACACAGGCCCCATGGTTTCCCTTATTTGCAATATCTAGTATATGTATGAGTCAAGCGGAAAAGGTCAAATAATGTGATGTTAGGAAAATGAACCCTTAGATATGTATTTTAATGTTTTTTTTCTTTCATGCATGTGTTTCTAACGCATTTATAAGATAATTTCTTTGTTGCTTTGTATGTCCCTCCCCCACAGTATAACCCCTGCTTTCACTATATTTGATATCAGTATAACTTGTGGAGGAGATGGGGAAAAACAAGTCGTTTAAGGATACAGGTGGACCTGTTGCAACAATGAGAAGTACAAGTTGTCATGTCGAAAATGAGCTTTACGATGTTGGTGCATGGGGGGGGGGGGAAGGATTGGAACTGGGGGGAAGGGGGGAGGTTGGGAAGGGATGTGAAGGATAAACAAAGGAGGAGGCTGCAATGCTTGGTAAGAAATGTACGCATTATCCTGCCCATGTAATTGTAACCCCTCTGTACAGTATGTTCACAAATAAAATAAATTTAAAATATATATATATTGGCTGTTTTACTGCTTGTGTCACTCAAAAGCATATTTCAAATGGTGAACTAAGTCAGCAGTGATACTCTCTAGATGCTATGTTGAAAATGAACTAAAGTATTCAACTTGTGGGATAGGTAGGTCAGGAGGGGGAAAAGTGGAGAAAATGAGGAAAGAGGTGACACTGTTTAGAAAGGAATGTACTCAGTACCTGACTTATGTAGCTGTCACCCCACTGTACATCACCTTACAATAATTTTCAAAGAGTATTTCCACTACCTTCCTCAATAACAGTATTCTAAATTTCATCTGTAAGATACTTGATTTATATATGGCTGTGGCTCTTTCTGAGAACCTTTCACAGACCATTTTGCCTTCATTTTAGATTATTTATTTTTTAAAAAGACAATTCTGCTTCATCTACTAACATCGTGTGGTTCTCTATTCACATCTCTTTTTATCTCTCCTAAAGGAAATTTCCTTTTTTTGTAATGACATTATTCTTCTTTTAGAGCAGTAATAGTGGCAGATAATTTTTTTCATTTGAAAGGTTTAGGTATTTCCATAGAAGGCAACAAACATACAGAAAATTTCTACTGACAGACACCTGAATAGGACAGGTTCTGTATTTGCATCTGGAATGCAAATACAGAAGGAGGGGATGTTCATAAGTCACTGGATGCTGCCCCCAAAAAGAGGGCACTGTGGATCTTCCACCCTCTCTCTCTATTTCCTGGCTGCCATGAGAGGAATGACTTTTCTGACAGGATGCTTTGCCCTGCCACAGGCCCCAAAGCTATGAAGTCAATTGACCATGCACTGAATTTTCAGTGAGTCAAAACAAAGTCTTCCTCTTTTCAACTTGCTTATCTGTAGTGATTTGTCACAGTAACAAAATTCTAACTAAAATGGAAAGCGAGAGAAATTTAGAAAAGAAACTCTGATCCATTTTTGAGAAAGATAAATTTTAGGACACATACAAATATTGAACTCAACAATTAAATATAGAAAGCCTCTCTGTGCCAGTGGCTCATGCCTCTAATCGTAGCTACTCAGGAAGCTGAGATCTGAGGATCACAGTTCCCTGGGCAGGAAAAGTCCACGAGACTCTTATCTTCAATAAAGTACTCAGAAAATGCTGAAAGTAGCACTGTGGTTCAAATGGTAGAGCACTAGCCTTGAGAAAAAGCAGCTCAGAGACAGTTCCCCAAGTCCAGAAAATTATATATATACATATATACACACACACACACACACACACACACACACACACACACACATACATACATACAATATCTATGTAATATATATTGGGAATATATATGTAATATTTACATATATATGTAATATATACATATATATGTAATATATATATAGTGGCTATATAGGATTTATCTGTTAAAGATGATTACTGGCTTACTGAATCAGAAGCCACCTAACAACATAAATGCTTTGTGATTTCTCCTTTGAGTACTAGATCTGACAATGATTTCCAAGAACAGAGAAGCACATAGGGGTAACATATTTACATGTGTCAATATTTGTCAGTTTCTACAATTGTGTATTTTCTTGCTTATAAAAAACCACAATTGTTGCATATTATTTTTATTCTCTTCTTTCTGAAATGTCTTATTAATTTGCAATCATTTTAGAATTACTTTATATTGTAAAATGCCTTTGGTTTTCCAAGTTTTATGTCATGCTTTCTTATTAGCCTCATCTATAGCCTCCCATGGAAAATATTCTTCTTTCAAATAAAGTCTGAATGTTTTCTCTTTCTCTTTCACAGTGTGTGTGTGTGGGCGGGGGTGGGGGGTGGGGGGGGTGACTGTGCTGATTGATATTGGAACTTGAACTTGAATTCAGGGCTTCAAACTCTCGCTTAACTGTTATGCTCAAAGCTGATGTTCTACTGCTCTAGCCACAATTGCTCTACTGCTTGAGCCACAGTTCCACTCCTCATCTTTGCTTGTTAACTGGAGATAAGGGTCTCACAGATATTTTTTTCTCAGCTAGCTTTGAACCTCAAATCATAGATCTCAGTTTTCTGCTTGGCTAGGATTACAGGTGTAAGCCACCTGCACCCAGCACAATCTCCATACTTTTTTATCTGGTGAAGACCTTATTTCTAGTTGATTCCTAAATAAAACCTATATTATGTGAAAATACTATGTATGCTTACTTCTAACATGTTCAGATTTTTATTCACCAATTGAGTGAAGAAATGTATTCTGCCTTATTGACTTCTAATTGCTCTAGCTTTTAGGTTATGATTGTATGGATTGCTTAAACTTGAAATAGAAACATAACAAAAGAAATTAGAGGAATAGTCTTATTCTACATTAGAAAATTATTAATTTGAAAATTTATGGAAGAGTCCTTCTGTTTTAGTATTTTGAGTGTCAGAGAAAATGACACCTTAGCACTTTTGAGTATTAAAGTAAATGTCAAATAATAATCTTTCTTTTGCCTCTCTTTCTGCATGTAAGAAATGGAAAATGAAAATTTTAAAGCAAAAATGCACATTTTGCTATTTCTACATTAAATTAATGACAATGTTCTCTTTTTCTTACTATATTATGTGCATAATATGTGATATAATCATTTTTTATGATCCTACTGAGGTATTTTTCAGGGAAAAAGACCTCTTCAGTAATTATCTTACCAAAAACAAGATTCTTCCAGGCAAACCAGAAAATATGATTACTGTAGTACCATAATCTATTTGTTTCAATACCACAGTTTAATTCCATTTCATATGAAATATTGAAAAATAGTATAAACAAAGAAGTTCCTAGAAAAAATATATCTTTAATTTTTTGTCTTTCTAATTTTCTTCATTTTTCATGAGTTGGCAATAAAGTTCTTTAATATTTTGTTGCTTATAAGCACAATTCATAATAATTTGAAATGCATAAAAGAATAATATTGAATGAATAAAATCAGATATTTGGTGGGAAAGACATCAAAACATAGAAAAATAATTATGGAATAGTCATATATCTACTTGTTTATTAATGTATAAAATTCAAACCAATATGTGTGATTACTTCTGTAAGTTTGTAGTAGCTAAATGTATAAATTGTGTTTTGTGTTGTTTAAAAAAATCACACTGTATTGTTGATCAAAACCACAAGTAAAATAACATCTTTGATATATGTTGGCTAAATCATATCAGAAATAGCTTAAAATACAATTAGAGAAAAATAAAGATTCATTTCTTTCTTTTCCAGATTAAAAAATATATATTATTAGCTCTAGATAGTTGTACAAAGAAGTTACCATTTAACAAAACAGTTATGAAGATAATATATCTTGGTCAATGTCACCAAGCTAAATAGACTTGTTTTAGCAGAGGTCTAGTGTTTAGTTGGTGTTAGTAAACTCAGCATTCAAAAGGGTAAGGCAAAAAGATTTCAAGCTCAAGGCTAGCCTGGCTATCCTGTCTCAAAACCAAACAAGAAATGAAACTAGCAGGCACCAGTGACTCACTCCTGTAATCCTAGCTACTCATGAGGCTGAGATCTGAGAATTGTGGTTCAAAGTCAGCCTGGGCAGGAAAGTCTGTGCAACTCTTATTTCCAATTAATCACTGAAAACTGAAAGTGGCACTTGGCTTAAGTGATAGAGGGCTTGCCTTGAGTAAAACATCTAAGGGACAGTGCCCCAGACCTAAGTTCAAACCCCATGACAGACAAAAAAATAAAATAATAAAAATAAAATAACTACAAAGAGAACTCAAATAGAAAACTAACCATTTTTAAACTAGATCCTAAAATTATAAGAGGTCTTATAAATTATCTTTTCCACAATATTTTGTTGTGCTCTTCAGAGCCACAGAAAAACAACAAAATATAATGACATGTGAATTTTCCGTAATGCTGGATATTGGATTCATAGCCATGCTTCACTACCTAATTGTGAAAACTTAGCATTAAAGTCACCCAGATTGCTCTATGGTGGTCTATTTTAAAGAGAGAAACTCTCCTTCACTGTGTCTATGAAATAGATATTATACCTCCATCTTTCTTTTTCTTAATAAGCACTGTAATAATAGAACTCAGATTTACGTCAATCAATGCTTCAAGTGTTCTTAAGAATGACACTTTAAAAATTAAAATAACACACATTAAACATGGCTCTAATTAGGGCAACCCCATCCTTTAAGTCAAATGGCAATGAGCTACAAGGCATCAACTTCAGAAAAGGTCACATTTCAAATCAAAGAACCTGCCACTTCCACTAAGATTTCTCTAAGGTCAGATCTGGTGTTATTTTCAGAACCATTTTCAGAAAAAAATGAAGGAGGAATAGATGGTTGCTCACCTCATCGATTTCCTTTGCATAGTTTCAAATCAATTCAAAGTAAAAATATTCAACCTGTTCAATTTCTATGAGGCAAAATGATAAAGATATTTTTAAATGATTTCTGTTTACACCTTCTTATGAGTAGATGAAGGAGCAAGTGAAGGGTTCAATTCCAACTCGGAATGGATGGAGAAGGAGAGCTGGGAAATGGAAGCAATCCAAACACGTAAATAAAAATAACTAAAGTGTTTCCACCATGGAGAGAAAAACAGTTAATGAAAGTTTATTCACAGTGCCTGAAATTTCCTCTGAAACATGCTAAGTATGGAGAAGTTGTAAAATAGCAAAAGAAAAGCAGTGGCACTCAGATAATGAATCTGTCTGATCCCAGGAACAATTTTCTCTGTGAGGTTCACAGCAGACTAAAAAGCCCACTGTGCCTAAGAGCTCTGTGGCACTGGAAATCAAAGCAGGTGATTGTTTAACAGAGACCAAAAGTCCAATGTGCTTCTTCCGTTTATTTCCCTCTACCTCCAGTCTATTAGTGGCTTTAAGTATATAAAGTTTTAATCAATAGGTTAGCCTTGAGGCTTTTTAATTATTTAAAAGCCTATTCAGACTCCACTTCTGGTCAGAAGCCATCTTTTCATGTTCACTTTCAAGCATTGAATAAATGGCTGACACATCCACAGAAGGGCAGAAAACCCACCTGAGTTCACGGTTACTGGAGCTCAGAGTTTAACTACCAGCAAAACCACCTCTCTCTGTCTCATGTCTGCCTCTGTCTGTCTGCCTCTGTCTGTCTGTCTGTCTGTCTGTCTCTCTCTCTGGTTTGCACCACATTTTGTTTTTTACACTGAAAACTGCCCATACTCTAGAACCATACCGCCTTGTGTGCCTCACATTTCACCTCTATAATCTCTCTTTTTTTTTGGTACATCAAGTGAACATTTATATTTTAGCATATCCTATTAAGGAAATAAAATAACCTGTAATCCATAATATCATTATTTATGAATATGGTTTCACCTTATCTTTTGATATATTTTATTTTCAAAAGCTCACTAGGAAGGATATACGTTAGTCTGACTTTGCTCAGAGCTACCCATAGTACAAATCAGCTATGACCACCATACTATGACCACCACACAATGCTCTGCAAACTGCAAGCCTGCTAGAAAGAAAGCTTTCCACTGAAAGGAAGAGAGATTGAACAAAATGAAAAGCTCTTCTTTTTTTTTTTTGGGTCCGGTCGTGGGGCCTGAACTCTGGGCCTGGGCGCTGTCCCTCAGTTCTTCATCTCAAGGCTAGCGCTCTACCACTTGAGCCACAGCGCCACTTCCGGCTTTTTTCTTTTTGCTTATGTGGTGCTGAGGAATCGAACCCAGGGCCTCGAGCATGCAAGGCAAGCGCTCTACCACTGAGCCACCTTCCCAGCCCGAAAAGCTCTTCTTTAAGGAGGTGGAGGTTTGGGGTTTTGTTTTTATTGTTTGCTTGTTTATTTGTCTTTTTTGCCAGTCCTGAGGCCTGAACTTTGGGCCTACGCACTGTCTCTGAGCTTCTTTTTGCTCAAGGCAAGCACTCTACCATGTGAGCCATAGCACCACTTCTGGCTGTTTTGAGTAGTTTATTGGAGGTAAGAGTCTCATAGACTTTCCTGCTTGGGCTGGCTTTGAACTGCGATCCTCAGATCTCAGCCTACTGAGTAACTAGAATTACAAGTATGAGCCATCAGCACCCAGCTGAAAGCTGGGTTTTGAAAAACAATTGACATCCACAACAAGGGAATGCTACAGAAAAAACTATGACTTCATGATAATGTTAGATTACCACCAAAATAGAATATGGTGTGTGTGTATATTGCTGCTGTTGTTGTTGTTTTCTACATAGTGGAATATATACAAATCATTAAGTTACCTAAAAGTTTTAAATAAAAAACTTTAAAGTTAGAAAAATATTTGAGTGAAATTTTATTCTAGCTTTCCTCCCCAGTAAAAGGCATGACTGTAATAAAAATTACAAAAACTGTCAATGAAAATCATATACAGAGATTTATCACTTATTACACAGAAAACAGAAGCAAGAGATTGTATTAAAGAAGGAATTCAAGAGATACATTTTAATGGATTTTAAGGGCAATTATTTTTCATATTTATCCAGATCAGAACTTTGTGCATGCTTACTGTAAGATTGGACTATATCTGATATTGTGTAATATTTAAGGAACTTATGTAACAAATAATGATGTGCTAAATTATGTCTAGCTAAAACTCTAAGAAAATGCACAAAAGGTTATAAAAACACTCTTACAAGAGATTCACATATACCTCCAACACATCTTAATACAAAGAATAAACAAAGATACACAATGGAACTATTACACAGTAGGATATTATCCAGTCACAAGGATTAATAAAATCATATCATTTGCAAAAAATGAACAGAACTGGAAATCACACTGAGGGGATAAAACAAGCTCAGAACAATAAGCATTGCATGTTTTTGTTCATATGTGCGATGCTCACTACGGCATGGCGTAAGGGGTACTATTTCATGAGGGGAAGGGAGGGAGAAAAGGAAAGGAAACTGTGATGGGAAATATGATAGACATACATTATGAGTGTGCCTAAAAATAGCATAATAAAATTCACAAAAACAATTAAAATGTCAGGAGGAAGAATAGAGATGAATGGAAGGGTTGAACAAGATAGATCCAAATTTATTATATTCATGCATGGAAAGATCACAATGAGACCCCTTTGTTCCATTAATGAATGCTAATTAAAAGAGATTGTGAAAAGTTAAAATGTTTCAAGTAACCAACCACAGCCTGAAAAAGTCATAAGTTTGTGTCATTGGCAGAAACGTGTATTTGTACACTGGGACATAAAGCAATGCCAATAATTTTTTTTAAAATTATACGAACTATATTTAGTCACTATGAAACAAATAACAATGTTATAAAAACAAGTGTAAGGCATTATAATACTCAGAAATCAAGTATCTTAGATGTTACTGTAAGGTTTCTAAAAAAATAAAAAATCTAAAATTATTCAGCAGCTGAAATATGAGGGTCTCAGGTCCAAAGTCAATCTGTGTAGGAAAGTCCATGAGACTCTTTGTCACCAATTAACCACTGGGTGAAAAAAAAAAAAACAGAATTGGAGTTGTGTCTGAAGTAGTAGAAAGCTAGATTTGGGCAGAAAGTAAGCAAAGGTCAGTACCCAGATCCTGAGTTCAAGTCCCAGTACTAGGGAAAAAAGGAAGGAAGAAGGAAGGAAAGAGGGAGGGAGGGAGGGAGGGAGAGAAGGAGGGAGGGAAGGAAGAAAGGAAGGAAAGAAGCAAGGAAGGAAGGAAAGAAGGAGAAAGAAAGAAAGAAGAAAGGACAGGGAGGGAAGGAAAAGAAGGAAGGAAGGAAGGGAAAGAGAAAGAAGAGAGGGAGAAAACCAGAAGAATTGGGGTGTTGCTGTGGTCTCACAGCAGTGGGTGGGTTCCCTGAGAATCAGCTTCTGCTGTCCTTCACCCTCCCCAGCTCCTTTTGCTCCACAGCTGCTAATTGTATTTGTAGGAAAGCAAGCCTCAGTGATTTCTCCTCCCAGCACAGGAGTCAAATGCCAACCATTTCTCACTGGAGTCCCCGAAGCTGTCCACCGGCCCCTGACAGATGGTTTACCACGGTGAGGAGGATGGGCATCTCTGTAGCTTCCCCAGCTCCGCAGCAGGAGACCCACAGTCGCTTTCCTGCCACCAGCCCTCCAGACTGGCCCACTGTCCCTCAGACCCACCTGTCCCCAGCCTGCTCCCATTTGTCTGCAGCCTTCTGGGCCTCCATTGTGTTCTTCCAGCCGGCTGAGGCTGAGTTGATCCAGTCTTGGGCTCGCTCCCAGCCTTCCTCTCCTGATGTACCACCCAGATGTAGGAAGTTCTGTCCAGGCAGGCGCCCAAGGGCTGAGCCTGATGTCCAGCGTGAGGCCTCTTGAGAATGATGACACATTAATTGGCAAAAGGAAGGGTCAGGAGAAGGCCGTCACGGTTATAATAGTGGACATTTGTGCTTTCCATAGAGAGCCTCTGCTCATGGTTCTTTTTTTTTTTTTTGCCAGTCATGGGGCCTGAACTCTGGGTCTGGGCGCTGTTCCTCAGCTCTTCAGCTAAAGGCTAGCACTCTACCACTTGAGCCACAGCGCCACTTCTGGCCTTTTCTGTTTATGTGGTGCTAAGGAATCGAACCCAGGGCCTCATGCTTGCAAGGCATGCACTCTACCGCTGAGCTACCTTCCCAGCCCTGCTCATGGTTCTTTAGATGAGAATTAAATCTATATTAGCACACATGGGTGGATCACAGTAAAATACTAGAACAGTCTTCCATCTACCTATAGATCATGTAAAAGAAGCCCAAGATCAGGTACCTTGCATGACCTCAGTTCCTTCCTCCACGAGGCAGTTAAGGTGTCTCAGATCAATGTCCAGGTAAGGTTTGGCAGCAGAAGCCTCAGGTAGGGTGCGCAGAGGCTTGGCTACAGCTGACCACCCAACCTGCCACCATGGTTCAGTGAGACTCTGTGCAGCCAAACACCACAGGTGCACGACCAGCCAACTCACATTGCAGGTGAATAAGGGAGAGAGACATGCTTGCCAATCCTTGGGAGATCTGGAGCTCCTTTTATTTTTGAATTGACAATCCAGCTCTCAGGGGCCTTTCCCATGTAAGATTTCTGCGTTCCAGATGTAAGGACCTCTTCAAATTAGCTCTTTGGTTCCCTCGTGTCCTTTCCACTCTCAGGATCCCCAGCTATATGGGAGTGGGTTCTGGTGCTGTGTGTGTGTGTGTGTGTGTGTGTGTGTGTGTGTGTGTGTTGTGATGCCCACTCTCACCACCCATGGACGGTGGGCACCTCAGGATCAGAGCCATTGCTGGAGAGCCAGCCTCTTTCTCTGTAGCCAGAACCATGGAAAGAGCCCAGGGTGGGGAGGTGATTCTGAAGGGGCCTGTGGATTGAGTAGGAAGAGCTGGATCCTTGTACTAAATCTTCCACGGCTGTCACGAATCTGAACGTTTCACCTTCTTCAGAGCAGAAAGTAAGAGTTCTGGCCATTGTGCTCTTGGCTGGCACAGGCTGTGGTCATCCTGGGTGAGGCCTAAGACACCGGTCACTAAGTTACATAGTTCCCAGACTATGCTGTGGACCTAATGGGGGAAAAGATCATCGCAGTCATTTGCCACCCTGGGCTCCTGTGAGGAAGCAAGGGGAAGGGAAGTGCTATTGGACATGAAAACCTCCACGGACCCCAGCATCATCAACAACCCACTCACCAATAGAACTGTCAGCCAGGCAAGATTTCAAGACACCTCAGGATTAAGTGGTGCTGAAACTAAATCGATGTCACAGACAACTACACAAGATATTTATCCAGCAGCTATCAAACAGCAGCTATAAAACTTTCTAAATGAATAGATCATATGTTAGGACATAAAGAAGTCTTAACAAATTTAAAAAAAAAAAGGAAATAACCCTCTGTATTCCATCAGGCCATAATGGAATAAAAGTAGAAGCCAATAGCAAAAGAAACTTTGGTAAATACAAAAACACAGGGAGACTGAAAAAATATGTTGTGGAATAAACAATGTGTCACTGAAGAAATGAAGGAAGGAGTCAAAATATTTCTAGAATGGAAGAAAAATGGAAGCCCTCTACTATAAGCATCAGGATATAGCAAAGACAGTGCTAAGAGGAAATTTTACAAAACTGACTGAGAGCAGATAGTTAGATGATAGAAGACAGATGATAGATCTCAAGAAAATATATGCAAAAATATATGCACATATATGCACATGTACATACACATATATCCATATATTTGTGCATATATGTGAAGCAGTATCAATCAACATACAAGACAGATACCTGAATACCCATGTGGATTGCAGAGTTACACACAAGAGACAAGCTTTAGAGTCAGCCTAGGAGGCCAAAAAACAATACATGAATAAACAAAACATGGCAGATATACCTCATGGAGTGTTATCCACTCATCAAAAGAATTAAATTCTGTAATTTTCAGGAAAATGAATGGAACTGGAAATCATACTGAGAGAAATACACCAAATTCAAAAAGCCACGCATTGCATGTTTTTATATATTTGTTAATTTATTTACATCATTTACAGGAGTAGGAAAAGGAGAGAATCGGTGGGAAGTGAGTAGAGAGTAAAAGAGATTGCTGATGGGTGAAGAGGTTTGAAGTGAGATACACGTGTACATTAGATGCCTCCTAATGTGTTTTTAATAGGGGGTAGGAGAGGTAGGGGTTAAAGCAATCTAGTGGAGCAGGTGAACGTGTTCAAAATAGATTGCACACATCTATGAAATATTCATCATGCAGTTCCATATTCCTAAAAAAATTCTGAGACTCACTATAAAATTAAGATATATCAGCAATTATTGAAAAACTGGAAAATTTATGAGAAAGAATAAAACTATAATTTTATTTTGCAGTGTGTACAGTACTATATAACAGTAAATCCACATTAATGGAAGGAGTTAAGTAGTTAACAGAAGGAAATCAGAAGTATTATAAACAAAGTTAGATTTGGATAAATATTTAATTAGCTTGGAATTAGGAAGGACTTCCTTAGGATAAAAATCAATAAAAGATATTACAAGGGAAACATGGCATATTTAGCTACATAAAATGGAAAATAATTTTGATAACTCACAGAGCTGGGAATATATTTATAGCAAAAATGACAAGAAAGTTTACATTTCCAATAAATATGAAAATATTTTCTAAAATTAAAGATGGCAGCATAGTGATTGAAAATTGAGAAGGAAGATAAAGTATAAAAGTCCACAGAGGGGAAAAAAAGACAATTCAGATATTGGTATATGACAATGCTCAATTTCCATATTAATGTGAGTTAGTTTTTGTTTTGTTTTTAAGATAGTACACAATAGAATGGATTAAGAATGAAAAACAACAAAATAGCTAGCTGGTCAAGATAAGGAAGATGATGGAAAACTCATGATTTGTAGGAGGAAAATGCCCTACCATAGCTCACCCAACCCAACAAGGTTGAATAAAACAACGTCATTTTGTGGACATAGTGCCTATTTTTCTTTCATATGTGTGTACCAGTTCTGGGGCTTAAACTCAGGCCTAGGAACTGTCTATTTAGTTAGTTAGTTGAATGTGGGGCTTGAACTCTGGGCCTGGGCACTGGCCCTGAGCTCTTCAGCTCAAGGCTAGTGCTCTACCACTTGAGTCACAGATCCACTTTTTGTTTTCTGGTGGTTTATTGGAGATAAGAGTTTCACAGACTTTCTTCCCCAGGTTGGCTTTGAACCGTGATCCTCAGATGTCAACCTCCTGAGTAGTTAGTATTACAGGCGTGAGCCACAAGCACCCAGCTTATCCCTTAGTTTTTTTATGCTCAAGACTAGAACTTTATCACTTGAGCCATAGTTTCATTTCTGGCTTTTCAGTGATTACTTGAAGATGAAAATCTCAAGGACTTCCTGTCAAATTGGCGTTGAACCATGATCCTCAGAACTCAGCCTCCTGAATAGCTAGGATAACAGGCATCGCCCTCCAGCTTCCAGCAAAGGTAAGATGGATAAATATGTCCATGTAATATCACAGCCCCAAACCAATCACCTGGAAACAGGATTCCCTTCCCTGAACAACAGATGTGATGTGATGGTGTCCAGAACTTATATCCACTTGTATGCTAGTGGCCTCTGCTGCAATGATGCTTGTTTCCTTGCTGGAGCTCTGTGATAGCATAATTGGAGAATTGCTTCTTCCGTATTTTTTGCCTGAAGTGGGCATGGGTACATGTGTTTGCTACAATGCAGAATACCGAGTTACTCACAGTGACCCACAGGTAGGCGCTACTTTGACTTTCAGTCACTGGATTCCAAAAGCATAAACCTGTGATAAGATTTCCAACTTTGGAAGAGAGTCTTCTGAAGATGGTGGAGATGAAGCTGGAGGCTAAACAAGCTCTCGCATAGAAAGCAGTTTTAGTGTTCCAGTGAACAGTCCTAAGCCAGAGAATTACACCAAGTGTGCCATCAGGGTACAGAGAGTTTGGCCAGAGAAGGAAAATCCAGGCAAGGAGACAGATCTGAGCACTTGCTGGCAGCCCCGGCAGAAGCCGCCATACCTGTTACACAGCGAGTCCAGGACAATGGCACCAGATGCAGAGGGCAAGCGGATTCTACTCAACACCAGCAAGAACTGACAAGGAGCAGACATCTTCATCCTGCAGTTCGCATACCAGAGACGACCCAGGAACCAAGAATCATGAGTAGAAGACTGACATCCTCACTCCTTCTCAGGGAGCAGAAGAGGGAAGGCACCCATCCCCCACTCCACTACCGGAGATCTCCATCTTTGATACTGACAAAGGCCTGGCTGAGCTGCTAGCACCAACTCAGGCCTTGGAAGAAAACAAAAGAGTCATTTAGCAGGTCACAGTAACCTGCCCAGACCTGCCAGGCTCAACTCCACTCAGGAAAAAGTAACCCAGCCCAGGCAGAGGAAAATATGCCCCCTCCCCTTTCTTCACTGGGTAAACAGAGCCAGAAGCTGCCCCTCCCCGCAGCAGCCTTGACAATCAATTGAAATTCAGTAAACATAAATCCTGAGAATGGCTCCAGGCTGGGCTCTGTGAGTGTCTCAGAAGCTAGCCCCTCAGGGAAAAGCTACTGTTTGCTGAAAGGCCTCAATTCTACCCAGAACCTAGCCTCATCACAGCAGCTCCAAACTAGAGGAAACAGCCATCTCCCTCTTTTGCAATACTCAACACAGATCTCCCTCCCACTGAACTAGCCTGGGAGGAGGATCACAAAATCTTGGGTAAAGCAGACATTTTTCTGCTTGGCCAAACAAACTGACTTAAGTAACCAATCAAGCCACAGGAAAACCAAACACCACAAGCAGACCAGAGACTCCACCAAGAGACTGGTTATGGACACAAGGGAGATACAGAATCTTCCCAATCCCGCCCCCCACCCCAAAAAAAATCAAAGAACTTTCTTTTTTTGTACCTTATTTTTAATTTTTTTAAAAAAATTTAGTTTTTAATTTCTTTTTAATTTTTGTTTTCTATTATTTTTTCTTTTCTTCCTCGTATAATTTTTATTTTAGGTGTATAGGTGTGTGTGCTTTTTTTAATCTCTACTGACCTTTTGATTTTTTTCTTTCTTTCTTTGCTCATTCTTTTCACTTCTCTTTCGCTCTTTTCTGCGTGACTTAATTGCTGTTCTGCTCATCCTCAGATATACCCATCATCAATTATTAGATTTTTTTTAAACTTTATTTTATTTTATTTGTGAACATACTGTACAGAGGGGTTACAATTGCATGGGCAGGATAATGCGTACATTTCTTACCAAGCATTGCAGCC
>NW_012267398.1:1575406-1577659 GCF_000151885.1 Dipodomys ordii | reverse complement strand
TTTGTCGGTATCCAAGATGGAGATCACTGGTGCTGGGGGGGAGGGGTGGCCTTCCCTCCTCTGCTCCCTGAGAAGGAGTGAGAATGTCGGGCTTCTACTCATGCCGAGTCTTGGATCCTGGGTCGTCTCTGGTCTGCAAACTGCAGGATGAAGCTGTCTGCTCCTTGTCGGTTCTTGCTGGTATTGAGTAGAATCCGCTTGCCCGCTGGGTCTGGCTCCTTCATCCCGGATTCTCTGTGTGAGCGCTCAGGTATCGCCCGGCTGCGGTCTCCACCGCGACCCTGCCGCCGCCAGCGGCGGCGGCTGCTGGCTAGTGCTCAGATGTGTATTCTTGCCTTGGCTTTCTCTCACTTGTCTAACTCTCTGTCCTGTGATGGCACACTTGGTATGTTTCTCTGGCTTAGGACTGTTCACTGGAACTCTAAAACTGCTTTCTATGCGAGAGCTTGTTCAGATTCCAGCTTCTCCTCCGCCATCTTGTCGCCTCCCTGGCCAATTATTAGATCTTATCCCCCAACGTGTACACACTTAATCCAGAAATTTATTACTCAATTCAAAACCTATTAGAATTAAATTTCTTAATAGCAGTATTACCTCTTTATACCCATATAATATTTTAAAACATTTTTACTTTTCTAGTTTTACATATCTTCTTTCTATCCCTCCCTTCTTCTCATCCCATCCCCATTCTTCTCTGAATACTACCTCTTCAAACTTGCAGTTTGTAAAGGTTTCACTTTTTAATTTTAAATTTTTGTTTTTTCATTTTTTTGTCTTTTTTCTTTTTCTTCTTTTTTTCTTATTCTCTTTTGTTTCTTTTTCTTTTTTCTTTTTTTCTCTCTCTGCTATCATTCTGTCCAATCCATTTCCCTCTTTGAGATTAGGACTTAGTTAATTCCACTCTACCTCACATTCCCACATCTCTCTAATCCTATTTTTCCCCACATTCTCCCTAAACCTAATAATTTCTGGTTCCAAATTCTCTTTTGCTGTTATTATGCCATTAAGACATAGTTGTTTAATGTTGAATAGATTGTATGTCTTGAACTAGATTGTCTCTGCTGACTTTTGACTGTGCAATTACAGACTTTGGTTGATGCTTACCTTAAAACAATGTTCTAGCATAAAACTTGTGTTACTCTCATCCCAAATGGGCAGAATAAGTGGGAAAAAACACAAGAAAAATGACAAGTCTGGATCTCAACTCCCACTCATGACAATCAGGGGACAGAACAGATAATGAATAATACAGCGGAGAGTTCCCAAAAAGCTCTACAAACACTACAGGTAAACAGGGTAAATGAAAAGAGTGAAAACCTGCAAAGGTCTCAGTGTGAGCATGATAGGGAAAGGGAGGCGGCAAACCAAAGATCGACACAAGAATATCATGAGTGTGAGGAAGCTACTCAAAGATTGATACAGGAATTTCGTGAGCAGATTGAGAACACTCAAAGAGAAATAAAGAAATTGGGTGAGCAGGCTGAGAATAGTCAAAGAGATAGACAAGAATTACATGAGCTGGCTGAGAACAGACAAAGAGAAAGTCAGCAATGGCATGAGCAGGCTGAGAACACTCAGAGAACTACAGGAATTGTGTGAAAGTGAGGAAGCTAATCAAAGAGAAATACAGGAACAGAGAGATAGGGATGAGAGTAGACAAAGAACAATGGAGGCATTCATGGAATTCATAAACAGAGAGCTGAAAGAAATCAGGGAAACCACAAAGAGAATTCTGAATGGAGTCCAACAGAATGAATGGCAGTCCAAGGAAACCATAACCAATCAACTAAGTGATTTGAGAATCAACACTGAACACCAAATTAAGGAAGTAAAGAATTTCTTACAGGATCTAGAACAAAGTTCCAACAAGGAATTTGAAACCATCAAAGCTGACCAATTAGAAGGAAAAGAAATTAAAAAAAAAAAAAACAAAGTAGAAAGTCTTGACAGTAGGTTAGACCATGCAGAAGATCGAATCTCGGGGATTGAAGACAGCTTAGATATTATAGAGAAAGGATACACAACCATCCAAGACAAATCCAAGAAATATGATAGATCTATTCAACACTTGAAAGACACCATCAGAAGGTCTAATCTGAGGATAATTGGTGTAGAGGAACACCTAGAGACAGAAGTTAATGGTCTAGGAAATTTGTTTAACAGGATCCTAGCAGAGAACTTCCCAAACATGCAAAAAGGTAAGCCTATTCAGATACAAGAAGCTTTTAGAACTCCAAATAGACCAGACCAGAA
>NW_012267398.1:1441928-1573641 GCF_000151885.1 Dipodomys ordii | reverse complement strand
CCTCAGTAGATGAATGGATCAAGAAAATGTGGTATATATACACAATGGAATTCTATGCCTCCATCAGAAAGAATGGCATTGCCCCATTTGTTAGGAAATGGAAAGACTTGGAAAAAAGCATATTAAGTGAAGTAAGCCAGGCCAAAGAAACATAGATCCCGTGGTTTCCCTTCTTTGCAATAACTAGTATATGTCTGAGTCAAGTAGAAAAGTTCAGATAAGTTGATGTTGGGGGAATGAACCCCAAGATAAATATTCGAATCCTTTTTTGTTTTTTTCCTTTCATGCAATTGTTTCTAACATAGTTATAAGATGATTTCTATGTTGCGCTGTATGTCCCTCCCCCACAGTATAACCCATGCTTTCACTGTATTTGATGTTAGTATAATTTGTGTAGGGGAAGGGAAAAAACAAATTGTTTAGGGATACAGGTGGACCCATTGCAACAGTGAAGTTTCCAAGTTGTTATATCGAAAAACGAACTTTACAACTTTGGTGGGGTGTGGGGGGAGGATCTGTTGGGGGAAGTGGGAGAGTATGGGAATGGATGGGAAGGGGAAACAAAGAGGAGGCAACTATGCTTGATAAGAAATATACTCATTATCTTACGCATGTAATTGTAACTCCTTTGTACCGTATTCTCACAATAAAAAAAAAGATTTCCAGCTTGGCCATGTAATTTGTCCTATAAGTTGATAGCCTGGTGATCAAGTGCTGCTGGAACCCAAGAAATGAGTCATTCACCACCCCCTGGGCCCACCTGGCCATATTTTTCCCCCAGAAGTAAATCTTGTCCATACGCTTCTGCATTCTCATGTCCCAAAGTCAAGAGCTGAGGAAGAGCTGCTGAATGGAGGAGAGCACAGTGAAAACACACTTAAACTCCAGATTTGAGTATAAAATAAAGAGAGACAAATCAATTTCATTCATTTTGGACCCAGTGAGCTCTCAGGCTCATCTTGTGTGCAAATACTGCTTTACAATAATGCATAGGAGATAAATTTAGGAACTGGTATTCATTACTGAGGATTTTTTTTAAACGGAGGTAGCTAGGAAAAGTCTTCTGAGATTCTCTCCCTGCTAGCCCACCACCGTCCTCTCCTTTTTCTCCTCTTCCACCTCTTCCTATCTCTCCTCCTCTTTTTCATCATCAAATTTGAATCTCTGGGGGAATAACACCAAAAGCTACGAGCAAGAAGTGTGTTGATTCTGAACATCACCATGTCAAATGAGTTGCCTGTGCTGACAGAAGAATCTTGGCAATGATAGTTGATTCATGGAAGCATAATCAGATGGTAACACTAGCCTCAGATGTAAGTCCAGATGGAAACTATTTCCTAAAGAGTTTTCTTTTTTTCACTTATATTCCAATGATCAGAAACACCCAGAAGTTATTTATTTTCATCTGACAGCAACATCTGGGGATACCCTAGCATTCTAGAGCAGGTGCTTTCAGATCTTCATCACTGGGCCATAGAACCTCATATTTACTACAAACATTTTTAAACTTAATTAATTAGTTATTATTGATGAATATACTGGGGCTTGAACTCTGGACCTGGGTACTGCTCCTTGACTTTCTTTATGCTCAAGGCAGGTGCTCCATCACTTGAGCTATACCTCCACTTCTAGCTCTTTTGGTAGTGAATTGTAGATTAAGTGTCTCAGAGAAGTTCCTGCCCAGGTTGGCTTTGAATCTTGATCCTCAGATCTCAGTCTCCTGAGTAGCTCAGATTTCAGGCATGAGCCACCAATGCAGGCCACAAGATTTCTTTAAGCAGTTGTGCCGAGGGGTTTCATTTCACTATGTCAGTTTTAGAGTAAAATGCATCTTGATCCATGTCATCCTTTTCAGAATTGCTTTCCATCTTTCCCAAACCCACACATCCCTCAAATTTCCTAGTTTCATCTTCACATATACACATTAAACATTAGGACTCTATTCACCTACCCTCTCTCCTTCACTGAGCTATCTCCTCTCCCTGACCCTTCCCCTTGACATCGCACATTTCAGCTTCTTGGAATTCATTTTATAAAATGGTAAGTAAGTTGTTCAAAGGAGTTACACCATTGGGATCCCCCCTGGACATACTGTAGTTTAGTTGCTATGTTTGAACACACACACACACACACACACACACACACACACACACATACTCCCCTGTACATGTAATTCATTCACATCTCCCTGGCAAGGCCCCCGTCTGCTCTGTGATGACCTTATGCTCAGAGCACCTGGTGGAATGGAAAATGAGGCCTAGATTCCCTGGGAAGGCACAGGTAAGAAGGCAGAAGGCAGATGAGCCCAGGCATCTAAGCTATGGTGAGCAAACCCATTCACCTTACTTTCCATCATTCTGTGAAGAAGAGCCTGATACATGAAGAGATTTATGTGGGAAGTAACCCTGGGGAAGAGCAGTGAAGGAATGGGAAAAATAAAATAGTCAAGTAGGGAGAATCTATTGCTGTCTCCATCAATACCTCTTGGGCTTTCTCAGTTACAGAGACTGTGCTTCAGAAATGCCTACCTAATAAGCCAGGCACTGGTAGCTAACACCTGTAATCCTCAGGAGGCTGAGATCTGAGGATCGTGGTTCAAAGCCAGCCTGGACAGAAAAGTCCATGAGACTCTTATCTCCAATTAACCACCAGAAAATCAGAAATGACACTGTGGTTCAAAGTGGTAGAGCTCTAGCCTTGAGCAAAAGGGCTCAGGGACAGTGCCCAGGCCCTAAATTCAAGCCACAAGATGGATTTTTAAAAAGCCCACCTAAAAAAGGACAAAAAACAACAACAAAAAACCCAATGGATTCATCAGCTCTATGTCCCATTAATCAAAGTATTCCATTTTAAAGGGAGAATGCATGAAGTATGAGTAGATTTCCATAGGTCCCATGCCACATCATCAGAGGAAGTAAGAAAAGCATAGTAAGTTGGACTTTGGTGCATCTATGAAACGTCTCTCAAAATTGCCCCCTTCAGTATGTATCTAGCATCAGCCAGGTGATAAGTTACAGTTACTGTCCAATAGCAATATTTCTATTGGACACTAACTGCTATCCACTTCTGGATTTCCCACAGGGAGATGCAGAGTCCATTTTTGCAAGTTGCCATGGTATCGGAAATGCCCAAGGGAAAGAGATGAAGTGGGTGAGATACAATGGAAGAGGATGATCCCAGTGCAAGCAGATCCAGAGCATTGTTTAAAGTGAAATATCCAAGAAAGTGTGAGATGGTTTACTTAATGTTTAGATGAAACTACCAGGAATGTCAGAGGCAGAATGTTCGGCAAAATGCTTCACATTTTCAAGATAACAAGCACACATCTGAAGGTGCTATTGCAAACCATTTACTGAGTGACCCAAAAGCTATCACTTTTGACTGGGTGGGTGCAAAAGAAGATTCTGCTCTGATTGGTATGAATAGATCACAGATGCAATGTTCTTGAAATATCTGTGCCAGATTGCGATGATGAATAATGACTCTTACAAATCTTGGTAGGAGATTTATAGCAGATGTCCCTAAAGTTTGGAAGTAAATAGTCTTCTCTTGACAAGCAGCTTTTGCCTTGCATCTGAGTTTCAATTAAAATGTAATGTGTATCTAGGTACTGGTGGCTCACACCTGTGAGTTCTAGCTACCCATGAGGCTGAGATCTGAGGATCTAAGTTGAAAGTCAGCTCAGGCAGTAAAGACTGTGAGACTGTACTCTCCAGTTTACCACCAAAAAACTGGAGCTGTGTGGCTCAAATTGTAGAGTGCTTTAAGTGAAAGAGCAAAGGGACAGCACCCAGACCCTGAGTTTAAGCCCCAGTAGCAGCACCTAAAAAATGGAATGCTTAATCTGTAGGAGAGAGAACTATGGAACTTTGCTGTACGTTATGGTCTGTGTATTAGGTCATCAAAATATAAAATTTTCTTTTCAACAGCTATATCACAAAGGAATTTCATCTCTATGAGACTGAATAGAGGTAGATGATGTATTCACAAATCTTGTTAGCAGGTTTCTTCTATAAAAGCAATGAACACACTCCTTTGACTTTCAGCTTTGAACTCACTGTTCCCTATGACCTATGCCACTTTAACAGATTAGCTAGCAGAATACATTAACACTGGATGGAGTCGTATCTCTGCCACAACGGCTTCATTCGTGTATCTCCATAGGGCACTAGAGATCAGAAGCCTTCACAGTGAGCAAAACTTCCATGGATTTTCCTTTTGATCACTTGGTGAATTGAGAATTCATGAGATTGAATAACTGAAGACAAGGTGGTTTGAGGACTGAGTGCATAGTCAAAATGGATCTGAATGAAAATATTATAGGAAGGAATAGGGAAAATACACTCCTAGATATGGGTCAAAACTTCCTAAGATCCAGAATCACAACAAATCAAAGAAAGCCTGGATAAATTGGATTGCATCAAACTGAAGAGTTTCTGCTTGGCAAAGGATATAGCTAGCAAGATAAACAGGAAGATCACAGAATGGGAGATTGTTATGAGCTGTGCATCAGAAAGGGCCTCATGTCTAAAATACATTCAGATTTCAAACAATTACCCCCCCCAAATAAACCCTCAAGGTAACAACAACCCAATTCATTAATGGGATAAATACTTGAAGAGAGAAAAGCTTACTTATCAGAAGAATTAAGGATGACCAACAGACACATGAAGAGATGTTGAATATATCTGGCCATAAAAAATGCAAATCTAAACAACACTGAGATTGTACTTCCCTCCAACTCCCAAGTTAGAATGGCTATTGTCAGGAAAGCTAACAATAACAGATGCAGGGATGTGGCCAAAGGAAATGCTAGTACACTGTTGATGGGAATGTAAATTTATTCAACTACTCTGGAAACTAGTATGGAGGTTCCTCAAAAGACTAAACATAGAGCTTCCAGAAATTCCACTCCCTGGCATTTATCTAATATACCACAAACAAGGTCAAACTAAAGCTACCAGCACAACCATTTTCTTTGCAGCATTATTTACCATAGCCAAGATATAGAAACAACCAGATGCCCCTCAGTGGATGAATGGTTCAAGAAAATGTAATGATATTTCTATCCTATGTGTTTGCTACAATAAGGAGGATTTCAACAATCAAGTAGATAATGTAGATCCATCTTGTGGAGGTGTTAATCCACTACATTATGCTGGGAGCTCAGTGATTGTCCTTTAAGGTTTTAAAAGGAGGTCATGTTAGAAGGAAAAAGTGCTCAACATAGGCTCTCTGGGTGCATTTCTCAGCTACAAAGCTGACCTGGCTATCAGTTTAGTTAAAAACACCATTTGCCAGTAGCTATGGCTGACATTGCTGCTCTGATAAGTACTAAGTCTCAGAGGGTCCATCAGCCAGTGAAAGCTTAACTATACTACACAATTTTTCACAAATGAGAGCAGTCTTTCCTCATTGGAATAATACTTCATATGGAATTAGATTTTCTCAGTTTGTAATTCATCTGACATCAATGCTCTTTGTAGCTTTCATTCAATTTTGTGCAAAATGTAATGATAGCCCACTTAAGATTTTTGTAACCTATGAACTTCCTTTTATCACAATAAATAATTCACTTCTAAAATTTTCCCCTCACCCACCCTGTTTTATTATTTCAGTATAAAATTTTTATTTTCTTCTTGGCAAGCCACCTTACTATTGATTTGACTAATATTTTCTGGAATATGGTACAGTGTTTAACCAGATATGCAGATATGATAAAAGATATTAGCATATAAAAATATGTGTTAAGTTTCTTGGGTGCATTGAGATTTTATCTTTATAAAGGTGGTAGTGAAATGAATATTGATAAGACTGCATTAAAATCTTAGCTATTTCCACACAGCAGGATTTTGCAAATTTTGCATTATGATCCTGAAACATAGGCATCCATCTCCCCACATGTCACAAGCATCTTTTGAATCACATTGCTTTAAAATATTTTCTATGATAATGTAATAGATACAGCCAGAGAGACCATATTATTTAAATGTGAGATTATTGCTAATGGCACATCAGATACTATTGAGATCAATCACAATCTCAACATTAGCCTCCATGATAGAACAAACTTAATAACAATAGTTTAGAAATCTTGATAATACTAATCTGGTTGACTTCCAAGCTATAGGAACCCTGTGCTAACAAGCATCTATTATTTTACTTTCAGATAACATGTTAACTCTAATGGACAAAAATGTAAAAAAAATGTGACTTTTCTTCAATGACTCATAACTTTAAAACTCCTCAAACAAATTACATTTACTTTTTTTTGTCTCTTCTGGGGAGTAGGGATCTTGAGATAGCAAAAAATGATGTGAAAATTGGTTGTTCCTTCCAAGTGTGATTTGGTTGCGCAGAAACCTTCCTCTTACCAACCCTCTGGTGAGAAAAAGAATCTCCATGCAATTGTTTACTCTGTTCCAATTATTTCACACTTTCATAAGTACAGCATGTCATCCATGTACTTTAACTTTCCCTGATCTTCTTATACTACTTCTAAAACAACCAGATGCATTTGAATTCAGGATAAGAAAACAGATTAAGGCTATGCATATTTATAAGTTGAGTGACTGAATTTTATTACTGCTCTGAGATTATGTCTTTCTCAACCTGGACATTCAGCTGATGCAGCCAGTTATATACATCAGCAAGTTCACCTAACCAGGTGGGTGGCTTTACCTGGACTTCTGTTGGACTGTTTCATAATATGGTAACACAGTAAAAGAACTATTTTCCCTTAATCACTGAATATGATTCTATTGTTATTCTCCAAACTAGCTATAGAACATCAGAGAAGCCAGACTATCTTCTGAAAGAAGCTGGGACAGGAGGCAGGCTGCAGGATAGTGGGAGATGAATAGCTTAGAAGTGGGGGAAAGACCAGATAAATTCCCAACCTAGATTATAAACCACCACGGTAATGAGCAATTGTGTGTCACACTGGGGTTTTAGTCCTAGCTCTGACATCATTTATAATGTTGAGGCTGAGAAAATGTTTAATCTCTTGAATAATTAGAATGTAGCATTATATTGAATGCAATAAATCTTAATGTACCAACTAAAGTACGAAAAAGAATGGCATGCCAGATGCCAGTGGCTCACTCTTGTAATCCTATCTACTCAGGAGACTGAGGTGTGAGGATTATGGTTCAAAGTCAGCCTGGGCTGGAAAGTCCATGAGGCTCTTTTTATGTTTTTTTTAACTGTAAAAATAGTATACAGAGGAGTTACAGTTACATGAGTAAGGTAATGAGTACATTTCTTATTGAGCATTGTTACCCCCTCCTTTGTTTTTCCCCAACCATCCTTTCCCTCCACACCTCCACAACTTCCCCTCCCCATCTACAAGTTATAAAGTTCGTTTTCTATATCGTGTCTTGTACATCTCATTATTACAATGGGTCAACCTGTATCCTTGTTTGCAATAACTAGTATAAGTCGTAGACAAGCAGAGAAGGTCAAAAGCTAAGTACATGTGACCATATAAGATGACGTTAAGTGAAATGAACCCCAAGATAGGGACAAAACTTGGTTTTTCTCTTGCTATTGTTTTTAGTGTATCTAAAATGTACTATGTGATTTTTTTTGTTTCTCTTGTATGTTCTTCCCTCATGGTATAACCCCTGTTTTCACTGTATTTGATGTCAGTGCCCTGCATCTTGTATAAACATTTTTCTAATTTGGGGAGGGGAAGGGAAATAACAAAATGCTGAAACAAGGATACAGGTTGATCCATGAGACTCTTATCTCTAATTAATCACAGAAAAAGATGGAAGTGGCATTGTGGCTCAAGTGGTAGAGTGCTAGCCTTGAGCAAAAAGGGTCCAAACCCAGAATTCAAGCTCCAGGACCAGCAAAAGTAAAAAAGAAAAAGAATGGCACATATATCTAGGCTTAATGTAAACAATGTGTGTGTGTATTTATATAGGTATACTTCAGCTTATGAAGAGAAAAATAATAAAAAATCATTGTTCTAGATTCTACAACTTTATGTTTAAAGTTGGTGTAAGTCAGTCAGTCTCTTTGATGATATTCTTAAAATGAAGTGAATCTTCAGCACTAGTCATTAGCATTATTGACACTTTGGGCTCAATATTCTTAGTAGTAAAAGGACATTTTGTACTTTGCAGTAATTTTTTGACCTCCCTGGCTAATATCTGCTAAATGCCCAGAGAACCACATCCCACCTCCAGTTGTGACCATCAAAAATATATCAGACAGAATTGAAACCCCTTTCGCAACTATTTAAAGATAATAGTAAATAAAACCAATAGCAAAATGAAAATATATCAAACATTTTCAGATATCCCATAGGGAAAATCATAGGTCACATTTCAAAACCACTGCACTACAATGCACACAGATTTTGTGCACATGCATTCCTAGAGGATGTCAAAGCTTCTCAGACTCTATTTTGTAGCAATTAGATCTACTCTACTGGTAGATTTTATCTATAAATTCATTTTGCTCTATGCCATGGTGCAAAGGTCTTTCACCTGACTTGTAATGATACTGTGTAAGTATAGGATTCATAGCAGCAAGTAAATGATTAAAGTTAACTAGGACATGGGAACTTTGAGTTTGCAATATTTGTCACATATTGGTTCTATTTCTAATTTGTCACATATTGGTTCTATTTCCAATTTGTGTGGCCAGCACTGAGTCACTCATTGGTTCTGGTATTGTAACTCCTGGAACTCGAACATAGTTTTGGGAAAGTGGTCATTTTCAGGGTTTTAACTATCAATATTTATCTTCCAATACTTACCAGGAAGCGAGATCAGGCATCCTGTTACACACTTATAAAATGTAGCATTTAGGAGGCTGAGGCAGAAGGAGATCAGTTCAAATTCAGGCTGGGCTACATAGTGAGACCATAACTCAAAAAATTAAAATCAAAGAGTTAATTAATTAATATAAAATTAATGAAATGGGAATCGTGAGACAGATTAGGTCTATCTGTGAACTTGATGCACTGCAAAGCAACTCTTTTGATGTTTGCTTTTCTCATGGCTCCTGCATCTTCTAGTTTGGCAGTATTTGCTACTGGGATAATAAGGTATGATCTCTCCTTAGTTTGTTTCATTCTAAGTGAGTGATGCACACTTTGTTTCCTAGATCAATAAGAGCTGTGTGCTTTGATACATAAAATCAGAAACAATGAATCATTAAAGCAGATACTTTTTTTATTTTGTTGGTCATGGGGCTTGAACTCTGAGCTTCAGTGCTGTTCTTGTGCTCTTTTGCTCAAGATGAGCACTCTACTGCTTGAGCCACAGCACCATTTCCAGTTTTCTAGTGGTGTATTGGAAATAAGAGTCTCACGGACGTTCCTGTCCGGGCTGGCTTTGAACCGTGATCCTCAGATCTCAGCCTCCTGAGTAGCTAGGATTATGGGCATGAGCCAGAGATGTCCAGCTGATATTGCTTATTATTAAGAGGCATTGTGTTGGCCAGGCACTGGTGCCTTATGCCTGTAACCTGAGATACTCAAGAGGCTGAGATCTGAGTACTGTGGTTCAAAGATATCCAGGGCAAGAAAGTCCATGGGACTTCTATGTCCAATTAACCACCAGAAAACCAGAATTAGAGCTGTGGCTCAAAGTAGTAAAGTGCTAGCTTTGAGCTGACAAGTTCAGGGACATGGTGCTTTCAAGTCCCATGGCTGAAACCACAAAAAAAAATTTGTTTTACTAGAGTGTATTGAAAACTCCAATTTGGCAATCTAGTAAATGAGCCAAATAAGTGCTCAGAAATGTTGTAAGCTCCTATGTAACAATTTTCCTTTCCATAAATTTAAAGAAAAAATGTTTTGTTCTCAGGACAGTTTCCTGAATTCAAAATAAAATGAGCAAAAACTTAAAAAAATCAAAGGTCCTGCAAGATTACCAGTGGCTCACACTTATATTCCTAGTGACTCACGAAGTTGAGATCTGAAGATCAAGGTTCAAAACCAATCTGGACAGACAAACCAAAAACTCATATCTCCAATATACAAGCAAAAACCTAGAATTGGTTGCATGGTTCAAGTGGGAGAGTGCAAGCCATGAGTAGAAAAGTGGAGAGCACAAGAGTCTGAGTTCAAGCAGCAGTACCAGGCAATAAATAAATAAATAAATAAAATGTCTCTAACACAGGAAATGATGGAGCTGATGAGATATATTTTAGATCTCAGATTAAAAAAACATCAAAACATGTGACAGCACCCTGTATAGCAGAGAATGCAGGCACTCAGATATATGGGAATTTAAAGTGTTATAAATTTAATAGAGAAGAGTTTGGTAAAAAATTGTAAACACTTAGAGCATTTATTTGAGAAATCCAATTTCCAGTCATTTATCTCACCAATATATTCACATGGGAAGAAACAAGATACAGATATAAGAATGTTCATTTAAGCATAGTATGTAACACCAAAACAATGGGGGAAAAATCTCAATGTCATTACCTGGCAATTAGAAAACTCAGTTGGAACTCTCATACATTTCCTTTTTTATTTGCAGTGGTATTGGGAATTGAATTCAGGGCCTTTCATTTAGCCTTCTCATATAACACTGGTGTTCTACCATGTGAGCCACACCTCCACTTCTGACTTGTGGCTGATTAATTGGAGATAAGAGATTGATGGGACTTTCCCACCCAGACTGGATTCAAACTGTGATCTTCAAGTCTCATTCCCCTGAGTGGCTAAGCTTATAGGTGTGAACCTTTATCAACAAATACATTCTCACAAATTTTGATTTATTTATTTATTTATTATTGCAAAGGTGCTGTTCAGAGGGATTAGTTACAGTTATGTAAGTCAGGTACTGAGTATATTTCTTTTTGAACAATGTGACCTCTTCCCTCATTTTCTTCCATTGTTTTCCTCTTGATACCCCAAGGTTGTATAGTTCATTTTCAATGTGTCTAATGACTATCACTGCTGCATTTGTTCATCTTTTATCCCATCATTTCTGTACAAATTTTAAAAGACTGAGACAGAACTGTAGTAACAAGAAATGATCCACAAATATGTTGTTAACTACATTTTTAAAAGCTTACAAACTAGGCTACCACTTATGGCCATGTATATTTCTAAAGTATAACTTTAAGTATATTTTCCAGTCAGGTGCAGTGGTTCACACACAATCGTTGTTACTCAGAAGGCAGTAATCAAAAGGATTGTGGTTCAAGACCAGCCTTGATTTTTAAGAGACACCATCTCAACCAGCCTGGCATAATGGTATGTATGTGTTATACCAGCTACTTAGAAATGGTAAACAGGGATTGCCATCCAGGCTCCTGAAGCAAGAGAGCAAGACCCTATGTGGACCATTCTGAAAGCTAGAAGGTTTGACAGCATGTCTGAAGGAGTAGAGTACCTTTGTACTTCCAAAAAATGAAAAAGTATGTATTCTATGCTTGTATGCTCACTGAATATCTATTAAATGCACACACAAATAAGTAAAATAAAAATCAAAATAAAGTAAAATTATATATGAAATAAAAACTGGAAACATGATGTAGGCTAGGTCAGAGAACCAGATGATTCAGAGCAGAAGGAAAGATGGGTCTTTTCCATGTGTCTCTTTGGTAGAGTGTGAGGTTAGTTTTATATTTAAGAGTGCAATAATAAATCTTCTCCCCAGCCCCAGTGCTGCCCAAGGAGCAGGCTGGATCCTTCAATGACACATGAGGTTTCTATACTCAGAAATTCTTGGATTTCAGTGGTATATATACGTATATCCTAAGTCACTAAGAAACACAAGATAAAGGATGGGTTGGTGGTAGACTGGTGAAAATGATGTGTTCATAAACTGCTTCATTGAACAGTAACTCCCTTCTGATTTTCAGAAGATTTGATTTACTTAAATTTTTCTCAAATGATTTCAAAGGACAACTTCCTAAGTTGCTTTAAAATAAGCAATCATGAACTAGATAAGCTTGTGCATTATGAATTAGGAAGGTTATAAATGTTAACACATTTTATTTCAGTGATGATAAGGTAGCCACTGCATGATCAATTTACTCAGATACATCAAGACATTAATTAATTAGCAATTATTAATTTGTAATTAAATTCAGGTGCCACAGTGGCATTTTATTTCACAATGCAAAAATTTCCTCCTGTGTTTGGACCCAAAACAGATAACAATTGTCCAATGGAATTGATCTATAGGAACCATTAGACACCATTCTTGCCATCACTAATGGGGGATTGCCTACTTAAATTCTAACCAGTCAAACTTTCCTCAATGCATCACCCTCTTGTGCTCTGCCCAGGTTCCCTGTCTGTATTACACATGGTGTCTCCACTCGTACACCAACATGAACGTAGCAGTCATCTTTGAGTGTTGCAGACTCTGGAACTCTCATTTCACTCCACCTATCTTCATCTCTTCCTAGCTCACACTCCCAGACCCTGCAATATGATGTCCTAGATCTATAACACAAATTTCTATCAGTCCCAAAGTTCTCCCAGAATTTATCATCTTGGCATAATGGAATGTGGACTTCTAGAATTCGTCATATATAAATCCCACCTCCTAGAATTTGTCATATATAAATCCCACCTCCTAGAATTTGTCATATATAAATCCCACCTCCTAGAATTTGTCACATATAAATCCCACCTCTTCTTCTTGCTCTAGAGCTCCCAGGGTTGTCTAAAGGCTCTTACTCTCTGAGAAATGAAGATATCACAATTTCTTATCCTGAGTAAGTCCTGCAGATGAGAAATTAGCTAATTGCAGAGAGATACCAGAAAAAGGCAGAGCAGTGCGGACTTCATCTGTTTTCTTTTATCTTCATTGGAACTCTTCTGTGCTAAACAAACCTTTCCATCATTGCCTGCTTACTATTCATCATTTTCTCCACTGTATCTCTTAGAAACTTTATTTAATCCACAATATTGCTTAGCATCTGAATCTCAGTGAGCAATCCACATCTACTCTCTGAGTAAGCATCCTCAGAAATATGAAACTAGATGTCTATTTGTGTCATTTCCGATCATCAGGCCCTGAGAAATGAATTTTTAAAGATTCAGAAAACATGTTTTGGAACAAAGTACCTGATAGTAACAACTTCACAATTTATGAAACCAGTTTATTTTAACATGGTCAACATCTTGCGTAAAGTCTGGAGCAGACTAAATGAAATCGGTGTGAAGAAACAAGTATGATCACAAGTCCCTGGTAACAATACAAAACAAGAAAATGTTTAAGACACTAAAAGAACCAAGAACTGTCCTACTCTTCCATTTTCTAAGGCATTCTAAGTACTATGTTAGGGTTTTTCTTTTCCAGGAGGTCAGGAATGTCTCCATGATCCTGAGGGAAAAACAGAAGAGAACAGACCAGTTTTATGGGTGTCAGCCTCAGACAAAGAAGATCCAGGCTGCAACTGAAGAATATTTATTTATATACTCAATGGTTCAATCCTTTGCCATTGACTAGACATGCTTCACATGTGCAATGTCCCATTGCTATGGTTCAGGTGATGATTGCTAGCATTGTACTTTGAGGTTTGTTCCTACAACTAGTTGACCACTTCCTAGAAAAATCATGTGTTAACAAAAGTGCAAAAGCACCAGAAAAGTCTAAGTATTTCTATGAGCATTCATAGTAGCAGAAATGCATGAACTAACCTTGCATATAAACATATTTCTAAGTGCTTATTACATTCTGGTTAGTAAAATTACAATAGTGAAGAAAACAAGTAAAAAGCTTTATTTTTCTTCTATTGTGAGGATAAACTACATTTGAAATTGATAATAGGCATAATAAGTAGTGGAACAAAATTAATGGTAGTAGCATAATAAAATAGACCACTAAAAATGTTAAGCAAAGGTGCTGGAGTGAAATATGATCACAAGCGTAATTTGAAGTTCATGACCTTATTTATCTCGACAAGAAACTTGCAAAAAAATCTTATTTCCCCATTTCATGATAAGCATACTTACCAAGTTGAAAAAGCAAAATGTCAAGGTTACATGCTTCAAATTCCTGAAGTTAAGAAATTGAAGATCATATACTAGCAACTCTGAAGACCCAATGTAAACTGGAGAAACGTCTGAGTTACTGCTCTATTGTAGACTCTGCATTCTTACCCCAAGCTGAATTCAATTTGTCATTAATTGTGTTCTGTCAGCGTGCAAATCAGATCAAGTAGTGTTTCTTTTGTGAGTGGGCCAGGATACTATTTTGTGATGCTACACACCCCTTCCTGCTTGCTACCTTTCACGCTGAAGGTTACTTTAGTGCAGAAGTTGCCTGACATATCAATTAGTCGGTAATCAGTGTACAAAGCCCTTTGAGCCTTAGAGGTCAGCTTTTATTCTTACTTAAAAAGTCAAAAGCAAATGCACCTGGAAAACGGCTCTCCAGAGCCTAACAGAAGACAAAAGTCCTGTAAGCTAGACGATCGCTGATGTCTCCCAAGCAGATGGCATCCCAAATGAAGTGGAGCTCAGTGTTTCCCGTGCCAGGGGTTAGCAGTGGAAAGTCTGGCTGCCCAGACAGTCAGCCAGGGAAGCATCTGGACTGGCACATGTGTGGCAGGAATTTTGGCCCAACAAATACCCAAGGAAGGAACTCACGGCTCCTCTATTCAGGATAAGCCTGGACTGTGTAAGTTCATCTCATTTAAACTCTGTAATACAACAGGTGTGTGTGCACATGCGCGCACGTGTTCATGGCGTTGATCCAGTTTTGAAGTTCTGAGCTTGCTCACATCTCATCACCACCTCTTCCTTACCTTCTCTCTCACTCGCCTGACCAATGGAGGCCTGTGCTGATTGTCCCAGGCAGTGTTCAGATCCCACTGAAATTATACCAATTAGCCAATACTGGTCTTTTATTTTTTTTACCCTGCTTCATCTATATTGCCGCAGAAATCACAGTACAGACATTGTCCATAGCCATCCACTGTGCCTCTGCCTCATTACTGGCTCCCTTTGTGGCTGGCCTGTTCCCATGCTACCTTGAGTTAAAAAAATACCTGTAAAACTCTTTGTTTCCTTCCCTTGAATATGTCTGGCTTCATCTTACCAAAGAGGAAACAAAACTAGAGGAAGGATGCTGAATTGCCTGGCAACCCTTCAGTAGCGCTTGGCAGAAATGAGTCCAGAATTGGGGCTTCTGATCATAAATTCCTAATTGGTTCCTTTCTTTAGGTTTCACATAAAAGGCAAAAAAAACTATTAGTGGCAAAAAAGTACAATGAAATAATCCTAATAGCTCTAATTTGCTGAACAAATACTAGAGTGTTTTACTGTGTTTGGCACTGTAGATGTGCCACTGTTGAAGATATGCATTATCCAGCTCACTTTCACTTTAGAAAATTGATACTCAGAAAACAGTTGGCTTTGACCAAAATCTACTTTTTATTACATTATATAAGAAGCAAATCAAAGTCACATTCAAGTACTAAAGCTTTCAAAAACACAGTACACCTGCCACTGCCTTCCTCAAGTGACATGAACCCCATTGATAAAGCAAAAATGGTTAAATGGAAGCCACAGTTCAGACACGCTCAAAGACCACCCTCCCATCACCAAGTCAGCAAAGTTTAAGTCATTCAAGTTTCTCCCAAATGTTAGCGCCAATTGGGAGACACAAAATGAAAGTTTTGCATCCTTGTCAGCATGATTCAGTCAATTTAAACTCATTAGAAGTAGACAGCTGGGCCTAAATGGGGATAGGTGGCCTGAAAAAGAGGCTAATGTACAACAGCCAATCACAAATAAGGTCCACATATGCCTCCTTGAGTGATCATGTCTCAACTCGTAAACTTTTCTTCATGTACACAAAAGAAACGTTTTAAGTACGTTTTTTTTGTTTAATCTGTTCAGATTTTATTTTGACATCATAAAAATCAAAAGCTCTTCATACACTGGAGAAGGGGGGAAATCAAAACAATGAGGAGATAATTGACAGTTGTGAACTATTTAATTTTCCTGAGTCCACAGAGGGAAACTCTCATAACTTTACATGAGAAAAATGTGCACTCTCTATTCCCCTACTATTCCTTCATTTACCTACATTCTAGTCCTCTAGGTCTTTGCATTTTTACTGAATGCTTATAATGTGTTAGACAATGTTCCAATTACTTTAATTTGCAACACTCAGATTCTTTTTTTATATAAGTTTTTTTATTGTGAGAATACTGTACAGAGGAGGGGTTACAGTTACATGAGCAAGGTAATGAGTACATTTCATATCAAGCATTGTTGACTCCTCTTTTGTTTTTCCCCTACCATCCCTTCCCTCCCATCTCTACAACTACACCCCCCCGCCGCCCTACCCCCACCTAAATTGTAAAGTTCATTTTTCAACATAGCATCTTATACATCTCATTGTTGCAATGGGTCAACCTTCATCCCTGTTTAAACTATTTGTTTTTCCCTTCCCCTACCCAAAATCTTTAATGACATGTAACTACCTGTATTCTGTATGTGCCCGATCTGGGACTTGAACTCAGTCAGAGACTGTCCCTGGGCAACTTTTTGCTCAAGGTTAGTACTCCACTGTAAAGTTGTGAGCCACAACTCTACTTCAGGCTTCTTTGGTGCTAAACTGGAGATAAGAGTCTCAAGGACTTTTTTGCCCCAGCTAGCTTCAAATCTCGATCCTCAGATCTCAGCCTCCTGAGTAGCTAGGACTAAATGTATGAGCCACCAGTGCCCTCTCAGCTACTCAATTTTTAAGCCAGTTTCACTCCAGTTCTTAGCCACAATACTATACTTATATGGTTTATAATCATTGAGATTGTTAGAAATGAATTTCAGGATCTGTGGTGCCCTACGGAATGAGATCCAAGACTCAGCAATTAATTGGCAAGGCAAATTTTTAATGCTATTATATATTTTATTGTTTTTATTATTTATTTATTTTTATTGTGAGAATACCCTACAGAGGAGTTACAATTACATAAGCAAGATAACGAGTACATTTCTTATCAAGCATTGTTGCCTCCTCATTGTTTCCCCTTCCCATCCCTTCCCATACTCCTACCCTCCCCCCCCACCCAAACGTCTCCCCACCCCCCACCAAAGTTGTTAAGTTCGTTTTTCAACATAACAACTTGTACATCTCATTGTTGCAATGAGTCCACCTGTATCCCTAGTTAAACAGTTTGTTTTTTTCCCTTGCCTTCCACAAATTATACCAATATCAAATACAGTGAAAGTATGGGTTATACAAGCAAGGCAAATTTTATTTCTGAAAAAAGAGTGCATGATGGGGCAGAGTCTGATTGGTAAACACCCGAGGTGGGCAATACACACAGGTTTAATCTTCAGTACCCTGCGACCCCTTGTTCCAACTGATCAGATCTTAGATTCAGACGCTAGTTGTTTAGTTTACAAATGGTATAAAGAGTTTACCCAATCACCCAATAGCAAAACCCCCACTTATTTTTCATAACAGGATGTAGCTCAACTGAAACCATGTTTTATCAGCAAGATTTCTGAGGTTGACCAAAAGAACACACGGACAGTTGAGAATGCACAATTCTGAAGATATCAGCTGCCCCCAATGTTGGCATTGTCTATATCAAGCAACCATTTGACAAAATGCCTTAGTGTTTCCAGCATTGCTTATGTGCTAAGATTTGGTCTCAGTGCAGCAATATTCAGAAGTATGGTGTTAGGTAATGGGTGATTACATCACAAGAGTTCTGATCTCATCAATAAATTGCTCTATTGATAGATGCATAGCTTAATGAGCTACTACAAAATGGTGGAAACTTTGGGAGGTAGTTGGAGAATTGCGTTATTAGGGACAGGCCCTTGAATGGTCTATTCTGTCTCTGGGCCCTCCCTCTACCCCACTTCTCTCTCTCTCTCTCTCTCTCTTTCCCTGTGCTTCTTGTCAGCTCTGATTTGAGCAGCTTTATTATACAATACCCTGGGGCCAACCATGATGCTTTGCCAGCCCAGAAATAATGGAACAAGTGATCGTCACTAAAATCTCTGGAATTGTGAACTAAATGAAAACGTTTCTCTATAAATTGACTTTCAAAGGCATTTGCTACTAAGACAGAAAGCTAACACAACCACACATCTGATAGGCTGGGCATTTTTTCCAGCAAGGAGATGCAAAGAAAATATTCAGGAAAGCCTGGACAACAAGCTCTATCATATGTGACCATGAGATATTCTCTATGGTCTCCCCAAAGTTCATCTCTGCTCTCTGAAAATCAGGATGGAGCCAAGCCACTTGCTGAGTCATCTGGGCTGAGGTTAAAGTGAAGATCATGGATTTCTCTGAAGAGCCAGATTCCCTGATGTGCCAGAAACAGAAAAATCTCCCTTTGGATGGATATCTTCCTCAGCTGTGATACCAGAAAAACTATATTGAAGATTCTAAAGCTGAGAGGCAAAGTTTGCATGATCTTTTTGCAGATTGTACTGGAGCACAGTTTTTGAAATGAGAAATAAGCTTTCCAGAGGTAGATGTACTATCACAGAAAGAAGATTGGCTTAGCAGTCAGGAGCCAGCTGGGGTGAAGCTCCCTTCCTTTTATTGACTCACTTTCTCATCCCTCATATGATCAAGGTCTTATCCTCTGAGTACTTAAATTGTTAACACACAATAATTTGGAGAGGATCCTGAAAATTGAATGGCCCAGAATCTATGAGTGGACATTTTGGCTGTGGAAAGCAACGCTTTGGCTCAGAGAAGAAATAGAATTGTGCCAGAGGAGTAAACAAAGTGATAAATAGCAAGAACAGAGGAGAAATATTTTCTTGGGCAGCATCAAACAGGTTTTTCAGGCCCCATTAACTGGATATGGCAGTAAATAGGGCTCAAGTAGTAAAGAGCAGAACTTACAAAATGAGCTCTCCTACACCTGCTCTTGATGAGCAGAGCTGCAGTTTTGGGTGACATGCAGCTAATTTCAATCTTCAACACTCAACAAGGGTCTTCCTTACCAAAATGAGGCTTCAAAGCAAAAAGCAGTTGCTGCCAGGCTCCATGTAGAGCACAGATGCTGGCCCCTGCTTTAGGAAATCTTGGAGGTATCTAGCTTACATGACTTCTATTTTGCTAAACCACCAATGTACCAATGTGGTCAGTGGCATCTTCTCAATGTTTACCCAATCACAGGTCAAGGGTATCCTCAAGACCCAGCATGCATCCAGGGAATTTACACTCTTTCCACCTTGTCTGTCAGGCCTCTAACAAGCATGACATTGATTATCCTTACCCAGCATGCCATGGGGCACCCACATCACCAAAGACCTCTTAGTGCCACCAAAGAACACAGAGGTCGGATTATAGCAAAGCAAGAAATCCTAAAGAACTCTGCAAATGAAGTCTAATGTAGCACCAGAGGTCAAACAAACCATGGAAATCTCAGATAACTCATTTTAAATGGTTTAATGAAGTCTGGTTAGATGGAAAGTATGCTACTCTTCCAGCACCATTACTCAACATTCAGACTTGTGACAAAACTGTGAAGTAGGTAGACTAAATTTGGGCATTAAAACATTTCCAGGGAGCCACAGTAAAGAAACCCTTGTCATCCTTGGTTACTTGTTAATAAGCTGCTTGCTTTTCTTAGAAGAAATTTGTTTGTGGCTAATTACATCTTTGAATACTCAGATCTCAGGACAAGGACCATTCTATGAATTCACCCACAATGTCATTGGAGGATGTATATTTCATAGTTACCATCTTCTCTTCTCCATCTCTTTGTTCAATCTTTTGTTCTCTCTGGACCCCTCTGATGACATAGTCAAGTTCTGCATGAACAGCTCATTGGTTATACTGTCCTTTTTTTGATAGAAGGGAATAAAATAGATGAAAATAATACAGAAGGTAGTAAATACTGTGTCATGTATGTATATAAATATTAGATTAGATTATATATTATATTACAATATAGACTATATATACATATATGTACATGCATACATGCATATCTCAGAAAAATGTAAAATACATGACTTTTTGGACATTCAACACACCTAGAAGCTACTGTTCATTCAGGTGTGTTTTCTTCACATTTCATCTTTCAAAGTTCTTTTATTTCACAGTTGCATTTGTAGTTCTGTTGCATGACTCAGCCTTTAACTTTAAGGATCCAAAAATATTTTGTGAGCCAAAATCATCCTCAAAGATTGCTTTGCTTGTTCTTTCCCTAATTGTTCCTATAGATCAATTCCATTGGACAATTGCTATCTGTTTTGGGCCCAAACACAGGAGGAAATTTTTGCACTGTGAAATAAAATGCCACTGCAGCACTCAAAATTTAATTACTAATTAATGTCTTTATGTATATGAGTAAATTGATCATACAGTGGCTACCTTACCATCACTGAAATAAAACTTGTGTTAACATTTATAACCTTCCTTAATTCATAATGCACAAGCTTATCTAGTTCATGGGTTTTTTTTTAAGCAACTCAGGAAGTTGTCCTTTGAAATCATTTGAGAAAAATTTAAACAAACAAAATCTTCTGAAAATCAAAAGGGAATTTTTTTCCACTAAAGCAGAAATCTGCAATGTCTAAGCTCTTGTGGATATTGAAAATGAAAATCTCAGTGAACTACACCGCATTCTCATAATCGGGTAATTTGTGGTTCATGAGGCAATGTGCAACTAAGGCCCAAGCATTTATTAATGCCTTTTATCATTGGCCCCCATAAATGCACTGATTGACTCAGTAGAACTCTATGTTTAATTATGTAAATAAATAAATAAATAAAAATCTTTAAATAATTGCACACAGGAGTTGCTGCTGTTCAATGAACCATTTTATGAATATAAGATATCTTGGTCAATTTCACCCTTTCCATCATTTTCACCCATCCCATCCTCTTCTACCTTTTCTCTCGCTTTGCTTAATTTTATAGGATAGACATAAAATTTTGACTGCATTCCCCTCTTCTCTGTAAATTATCAATGATAAAAAGAGTTGTGTACCAATGGGAGAAACCTTATTGTAACTTTTCAAATAGATCACAGCATGAGTGTGGCTTTAATGTTACATTTGTAGTTGTCATACAGTAAACACACTGTTAAGCCTCTCCCATTTAGTTTGGATGGAGCTTGAATTCGATGGCTTCCGGGGACTCCCACCACAGATGTGACGACCCACATTCATTTGTGTCTCTAACCAGTTAACTGCCATCCCTCACCCTCTTGTGCTACTACAAGACATAGGACCAGCCACCACTCCAAAACCAGACCAAGATGCACTCCTTCCCGTCTCCTGAAACTCACTGTGTTCTTCTATCCAACCACTGCATCTTGCCTGCTTGTATTTCATCGTTCCTGTACATCCACCAGGTGTGGTGTGAAGCCAGTGCCCCATGAGCCCCTCCTCACCCGCCTCTCCGGAGTGAGTGCCTGCCTGCACCTGTGCATCCTTAGACTTGTCTTTACACATGTCCGCATATTCTGTCCTATGTTACTTTTCTAGTTCTCACTCTAGGAAAACATTTTTTGGGTTGTAAGTCACCAATAAAGTTTTGTTTGAATCAATCCACCATTGAAGAAATTAGGGCATTATTTCCTTCAGATTGGAAAGCTCTTGAAAAATACCTTCAATTTTTTTTATTCTGTGGTACCCATCTCCCATTCTAAGACCCAAGTTGGATATTTTACAATCTGCCACACCAGAAGACACACCCTTGTATCTTATGATGTCCATGCCCCAGTGTTGGGTCATATTAGAATTTCCTCATTTATTTGTCTTCCTTATATGCTGAGTTTTCGCTTCCCTGTCTTACTGAATCATAATGACAGTGGTAGTAGTAATAGTAATAGTAGTAGTAGTAGTAGTAGTAGTGTGTGTGTGTGTGTGTACATGCTGGAACTCAGGGCCTTGCACTCTCAGCTCTTTTACTCCAGGCTGGTCCTCTATCACTCAGCCCACTTCTCCAGTCTAAGGTTTCTGCTGGTTACTTAGAGTCTTTCTTTTTTTCTCCCTCAGGTAAGAGGTAGGTTTATTCATCATCCTGGCTGGCAGCAGATCAGGTTGGCATTCCACGTGGCTGGGGAAGAGAGCATCTGGCCCTGGGCTAGGTCTTATCTAAGGTAGGGACAGGGTGGGGGGCAGGAAGGTGTGGCCACATGGACTCCAGATGTGACCTCTTCCAGGTGTGCCAGTTGTCTAGGCAACCCAGGTACTGGGCGTAGATTTGGCTGCGAGGAGGGTGGAGTCTGCTCCCCATCCAGGAGTGGACCTTACATTCCAGCCTTTTTAATAATCATGAAATAGGGCACAGATTCTCTCTGGCTACTTCCTGCTGACAAGGGGCTTCGACATTAAGAGTAAAAGGCTGGAATGTGATCCCCTCCCAGAGAAGGCAACGAACAGCAGACTCACACCTACCACCTTTGTAGGTGTGAGTCCTTAGATAAGTCTGGAGGAAGTTTCATGAGGCTTTGAGAGGCTGGACAAAAAAAAAAATACTAGAGAGTGAACAAATGGCAAGAGGAAAGGCTTAAAGTTGAAAATTAAAAATTGGATGACTTGGCTAGAATGGCTAGTTCTTATCTCCTGTATTCCAGGCTGTCCTGGAATTAGTAGAAATGTCCCTAGCTACTTCTGACATCTGGTGACTAGGTAGGAGAGAATGTCAGGTAACGAAGGTAAGAATGTAAATTCCTGTCCAGTTAAAAGGTATATAGGTTGGACAGTAGATGAGGAGGCTTCTTACTTCTATTAACCTCCTGGCTCTGGTTAATTTTGGAAGGGCAGGCACAAAGTGGCTGATATGACATCATCTCCTCTATGGTACCTAGTTCCCCAGACTGGCTGAGTCTAGGTGCTCATTGCTGGGATGGCTTGTCCCAGTTGGTATTCATGGAGGTTTGAACTCAAGGCCTGGGCACTATCCTGAGCACTTCCGCTCAAAGCTAGCACTCTACCACTTTGAGTTATAGTACCACTTCCAGTGTTTGCTGGTTAATTAGAGATAAGAGTCTTTTCAGCCATGCTTCCAGCCTGGCTCTTTGCTGGTTAGTTGGGAGATGGAGTCTCAGGGTCAGAGGGTTTTTTTTTTGCCCAGGCTGGCTTTGATCTTCAATCTTGACCACAAAAACCCTTTATTATTTCCAATTAAAGCAACAAGGAGATCAAATAGATTAAGTAGAGCTTACCTGGTCCTTATCGAGAATTGACCAACAAATATTCTGCAATGACAAAACTTGTTAGATGTGATGAGAATTTTAGCAGAGATATAGTATTGATTTCTGGTGATCCCAACAGAGCTTAAGTTCACCAAAGTTCACAAGAGGCTCTACTGGACTACACTTGTTTCACTGACATAATTGCCAGCTTTTTCTAGGTCAGGCTGCGTAAGATTACAAATCTAATATTACAGAAAGAGCCTTAGCTTTTGCAAATCCAAAGCAATCTTTTACCAGGAATCAGCTGCTTGTGATGGAGCCAAGCAAGACGCCAGTCTACTTTTTCCATGGTGGAGGTAGTCAGGATGGTCTAGGCAGGAGTGAGGTTAGAAGAGATGGACTGGATGTGGACTGCTTGTAGACTGGCTGGCACTGAATTACAAATCCAAACTGAACAAACTTCAGGAATCTCAGACAATTTAAGCCAAATAACTTGATTACAATGCCAGATAACAAGTTTACACAGACACAGACATATACACGTAGGCATGCACACACAAACACACACACACACACACACACACACACACACACTGTACACATTAAGTTTTACAGCAACCTAAAATGAATAACAGCCATAGATTCTTGGAATTCCAGCAGTAAGATGACATTATTTGGCCAAAATTTCTAAAACCATGTGGTCGGTAGTAGAATACACAACACCAAACAAAAAAAGTAAATTAGCCACAGTTTTCTTTTGACGAAGATTTTCCGATCTCAGCCCCCTTAGTAGCTAGGGTTACAAGTGTGAGCCACCAGTGTTATTCTACTTTCTTGCTCTTTGTATATTTTTAAACCTTTTTAATTAGCATGTATTTATTGTACATGCTGGTTTCATTGTGACATTTACAAATATGTACACGTTTCCTGATCAAATTCACCCCCTCTATCTCTCTCCCTCATCTCTCCTTTTGCCTTCTTAAAACAATTTCAACAAGTTTCAATGCTCTGTTTTCATATCTGCATATAGAGTACTATACCTGCATTTGCCTTTACTCACCCTCTCTGTTAGCCTTTTCATTTGAACCAGCCTTCAACATAGTCTTTATATCTGAATGGGGCCTTAAATACTAGCATTCAGATTAACCCATTTATTAACATATTCATGAGCCCTTATTAGATCCCAAGCACTATTCTAAAATGCAACTATTGCAGACACTAAGAAAACAGTAACCTCTGCCTTTGTGAAATCCCCACTCAAAGTAGTTCCCAAACATAAACTTTACTTAAGGAGTAAGAATACATGCCACTCACCTTTATTTTCCTTGAAGCATCTGTTGGTGTAATGCCTGGCAAACAATGAACAATCAAGAAATGCTTTTTAAAATAAAATGGCATGTTAGTCAGAGCAATTAGCCAAGGAAAAGAAATAAAAGACATCCATAGTAGAAAGGAAGAAGTAAAATTATCTCCATTCAATTTTTTATAGAGCAAAACCTTAAGACTATACCCACATGCGCACCAACAAAAAAAGTTAGAATTCACAAATGAATTCAAACAGTACCAAGATATAAAGTCAACATATGATAATCACTTACATTTCTATACCCTTAAAAATGAACAATCTGAAAAGGAAATTATGTAAGCAATTCCATTTACAAGAGCAGCTTAACAAATAGCATACTCAGATCAACTAAAGCAGTGAACAAAGTATGTGGGTGTGGGGGGGGGACTATAAAGCTGGTGAAAGAAACTAAAGATGAGGAAAAGGAATGGACACCCATCCCCATGCTCATGGGTCACGTGACTTACTCATGGTCTGAGGTCAGTTGCACCCAAAGTGGCTGATAGATGCAATGCAATGCTTTTTGAAATTTCAATATCATGTTCTGTAGAATTCTCAAGTGTGCAGGGAATCTCAATGGACCCTGAATGGTCCAAACTAAAGCTCGAGGATCCCCATTGAGTCCAAATCTTGCTCCACAGCCACCCTAATGAGAGTGGAAAGTCCTGGCATGAATATCGGCACCTAAGCCCAGTGTGGAAGCACACACCTGCAATCTTAGGTGGCTGAGGCAGAAGAATGACAAGTTCAAACCTAACCTGGACTACTATGATCAAAATGTACCTTAAAAAAACAAATAACATGCTGAGCATTAGAAAAGAGTCCAGAAATAAACCTTATATAGATGGTGAAGTTGTTCCTGATGTGGAAGTTAACACCCTAACTTTCACAAAAGACATGCGTTTCCAATAGAGCACTGAGAAAACTAGGTCTCATATACACACATTTACATGCTAATATACACACACACATATGCTCACACACATACACACACACTGTCACACAAACACATGCTCATACATACATCCAAATGAGTCAAGGATCTAAATGTAATTTATGAAGCTATAAAAATCACAAGAACATACAGAGAAAAGCTTGAACATGATACCAAACAAATAAGCAAAAAATAGGAAAATTAGCTAAATGGTATTTTATGAAGCTTTTTCTTAAATTCATGCATCTAAAGACACTCTCATGCTGGCACTGAAGTACGGTGAGAAAACAGAGAAGCCACATTTTGAGAGGTCCAATCAGGAGTCGTTATTAAAAGGCTGGCAGCTGCATGGTAGACTCCTGCCTCAAAGACCAGCAGCCAGAAAATACACTTAACACAGTTAGGAAACTGAGCTATGAAGGCCAATAAAGAAAGAAAGAACAAAAACAATACCAACAAACTAATTCAATGGAGAAATGAAGTGGGATGCCATGGTGACTGGAGAAGGGCTAGGAGACAGGAGACAGGGAGATGTGTGGCATGGCATAAAGCTCCTGTACTGGTCAGAACCTAAATAAGGTCAGGTCAGGGGGCAGGGTTACAGGAATCTCGAGTCCCAGGGCATTGGATTGACAGGGTTAGTAACGTATCAGCCAAGTCTCCACCCACCCCAGTCTCCAGGGATTTGGGCATGCCCATCACTTGGTAGGTGGAGACTTCACCTTCCCCCACTATGAAGACAAGATACCAGGCCCAAACATCTACCATGTGCCCAAGATGGCTCCAGACAGACCTGAGATCCCACTTCAGCACCAGGAGCCTTAATCCTAGCTACTCCAGAGGCAAGATTTGAGAGTAGTTTAGAGCCAGCCAGGCAAGACACCCCCCCATACTCTTGTCTCCAATTAATTAGTAAACACACACACACACACACACACAAACAGAATTGAGGTGTGGCTCAAGTGGCAGAGTACCAGTTATGAGTAAAATAGCTGAGCAAGTGATCAAGGCCTTGGATTTTAGCCCCAATATTGGGAAGAAAAAACACCCTGAGCAGATTAAAGAGTCAATCTAAATAAAGAGGGATTATATTCTAAAAAGTGTATGTCATTGTAGATGAACATCCAGAGTATACAAAAATTCCTAAACTCAACCACAAGGCTGTGGATGGTGATTTACCTCTGTAATCATCCCTCTTGGGGAAGTTAAAATAGGAGGATGGCAATTTGGAAGCCAGAAGGGTATTCATAGCAAATGCTTATCCAACATAGGTAAACAGCCACGTATTGTGGTACATGACTGTAATCACAGCCCTGAAGAGGCTGAGCCAGCCTACACAGGATCTCAAAAAAATAAAATCAAACAGTAATAAAACTGAACAACAACAAACAATTCAACCAAAAAATGAACAAAAAAAGACACGTAGACCTGGTGCAGGTGGCTCATGTCTACAATCCTACCTACTCAGAAGACTGAGATCTGAGACTCGCTGTTCAAAGCTAGCCCAGGAAGGAACATCCAATGATATTCTTATCTCCAATAAACCACCAGAAAACTAGAACTGGCCCTGTGGCTCAAAGTGGTAGAACACTAGCCTTGAGTGGACAGAGCTCAGGGCCAACGCCCAGGCCTTGAGTTCAAGCTCCATAATAATAACAACAAGCTCAATAATAATAACAACAAAATATATAAAAATGACTAATAGTTCAAAAACAGATCTTCAACATCACAAATTATTAGAGAAATGCAAATTTAAGTCTACAATGAAATACTTTATACTTCTTAACACAGTAGCTAGCAAAACAATAGAAAAGAGCGGAGCTAGGGAAATGGCAGGTGTCTGACATACTTTGCTTTTCTGGGTTTCCAACAACCAGAAATAAAACCACAGGTGCAGTGGCTTCAAGGAAAAGCAAGCGAGTTGTTTAGCTAGGGGAAGAAAACAGTAAAAGTCTAGCAAGATAAAAGGCTAAAGGAACAAAACAATCCTCACTTGGTCAGTGCCCAAAACCATTGTGGATAGAGCACAAAATCCATGCACAGGATCCAGACAGGGCTGAGACATGCCCTCAACCTCTTAGGTGATGTCAATGGGGTTCTTTCCCTTTTCTATTTTTAACTTTGTGTGTGTGTGTGTGTGTGTGTGTGTGTGTGTATTTTTCCAGTTTCTGTTAGGAGCCACTTACATGCGAACAAAAACTTCATACAGAGGTTATAAAATCCTAGCAAGGGGCACAAGCCAGAAGCACCAAAAGCCTGGTGTCTGTGACAATCTGCCTTGGTAAGACTAGAGTGGCACTGAGCCACTGAGAACACCACTGTTGTGTGAGGGGTGCATATCTGCATATCTGAGGAGTTGAGGATGGAGGAGTGGGGAGGAAAGGGAATGAAGTATTTTATTTGCATCTGCAGTGAATATAGAACACTAAAACTTGTAATTGTTTTAAGAAGGGGGTAGAAGGAGGAGAGTAATAGAGGCAGTGAATCTGATTGTGGGGCCTTGAATGCATATATGGAAAATCACCATGAAATCTCCCTGTACAAGTCATATATACTAGTAAACATGCAAAGTAAGAATAGAATCTGAACATTGGGAAATACAAAATTATAGAAGTTATGGATAAACTGGAGCCTTAGTGCATTGTTGATGGGAACAAGAGGCGGTATGATCTCTCTGGAGATCAGGACAGTAATTCCTCTAAATATTAAAAGGAGAATTACCATCAAATGCAATAATTCCACTTCAGAAAAAGAACTGAACAAAAGAACTGAAAGCAGAAGCTCAAATGACATGGGCCCCTTTCTCTGTTGCTCTGCAAGCTCTGATGTACAATGTGAAATGACTTTTTAAGCCCTTTGAATAGGAAGCCACTTTAAAGTCACCAAATGAGTGTTATTTTTTTCTTTTGAACTTCTCTGCCAACTGTTGTCGGTTCTGCGCCACTTAATATATTCTTTCAGATTGTTGAGAAATTAGTATGTGTGATTGTTTTCTATCCACTTCTTAATTCCCTTCAGATAGAAAATATGTAAAATCCACCTTCCACATATGGCCTTACCATAGTAAATTCTTGAGTATAATGGAATTCACTGCAACTGGATAAACCAGCTTTATTTTTGTTTGTTTACAAATGCTCTGAGTCCTAAACCATTCCTCCACACATTTTAAATGACCTGCTCTCAACGTGTAAATGGAGAAGTATTTTCACAATAATGCTGTTACACCTTTCACCATTTCCATTGTCATTCTCACAGCCACCCAGTGTGCTTTTGCAAAGACTGCAAAGATCTAGGATAACACTGTAGGTTAAGTGCAAAAGCAGATCTGTGATTCCAAGTGAGATCTCAAAGGGTATAATTCCTTAGAGAGCCAAAATCAAAGTTCAGCAAAATAAAACACCAGAAAGCTAGAACTCAAAGGGGTGGGATGAGCAAAGGGGTAGACAAATGAGGGAAAGAGGAGGGAAATACAGGCAAGATTCTAATGCACAGCCTACAAAATTAAGGAGAATAAGGGGAGGAGTGGGTAGAGGAGGAATGGGAGAGAGAATGTTGGAAAAGTTGACATTGATCAAGATATATTGTATTCATAAGCTGCCTTGTTAAATGGCAACCCCTTTGTACAACTACTTAAAGATAACACTTTTCCAAAAGCAGACATGTGATTGCTCATGTTTTCTCTTGAACAAACCATGGATATCTTGAGAAAAGCTTGTCTCTAGGAGACAGCAGCATGCCACCATGAATCTACTAGTCGACAATATAGGGTAGAAGAAAAGAGACTCAAAACTGAGTAAAAATATAGAGAATAACCACTGGAATTTCAAAATGTTGGGTCATGCTATTGTTTTTTATCTTTAGGTCACACACAATAAAATATAAATTATAATTGCTATTTTCAATTTATAGATAAGAAATTTAGTTTCAGAAAGAAAATGTGTCAAAGATACAAAAGTGAGCAGACATTTAAATCTGCATTCTGACTTAAATATCTTCCTTTTATAGTTTCTTATGAAAAGTAAGTAAAGCTCTCTTTGGGAAAGTAATCTGAGAACTATAGAAAAGATGCCCACACGATAATTATTATAAAATTGCTGGGTGTATTTTTGTGATTTTATTTCCTTTCCAAGTATTTTATGGACATCTACGCCAGTGACTTTGTTAAAGGAAATCACAAATGGCACATAAAGAACTTCATGATACCTTCCATAAAAGGAACTGTGTACTTGTATCTTCATGCAGAGAGCCTCAAAATGATTCCGTAGTAGAAAGTACGTGTTCTACAATACTGATTTCCATATTGAACTGTTAGTATTCTACAGAATGAAAATGCTAGGCCAACCCTTTACCCCATGCTATTAAAAACTGACCTAAATATTCCTTTGGATGCATACACACATTTCTATCAAATGTATAAACTATTGGAAGGGTAGGTATTGCTCAATTGGTCTAAGGCTAGCCTTAAGCCAAAAAGCTACGCGAGACCAACTCTGAGGCTCTGAGTTAAAGCCTCAGTACCAGCAAAAAAAGAGCAAATGAACAAGATGTATAAAACATTGTCTCATTTTCATTTGCTTGTACTGGAATAGGATTTGTTCTCCAGTGCCAGCTTCAAACAAACCTCAAGATAGGAACACAAAGGGTTTTATCTTTGTTGCTGTTGTTTTTAATGTACTTATAATGTACTATGTGGGTATTTGGGGGTGTTTTTGTATGTTCTTCTCCCATGGTATAACCCCTGTTGTCACTGTATTTGATTCTGGTGCCCTGCATCTTGTATATACAATTTTCTAATTTGGGAAGGGGAAGGGAAATAACAAAATGCTGAAACAAGGATACAGGTTGACCCATTGTAACAATGAGATGTACAAAATACTATGTTGAAAACAAACTTTACAATTTGTGGGGGTTGGGGGAGAAGAGGAAGTTGGGGAGGTGGGGAGAAAAGGAATGTAGAGGAAAAACAAAGGAGGGGGTAACAATGCTCGATAGGAAATGGACTTATTATCTTACTCATGTACTGTAACCCCTTGAACAGTACTTTACAGTAAAAAATATATTTTTTAAAAAAAGAATGCTTAGGTGAACATCTTTGAGCAGTTTTCCTCTGCGTAAGGCAAAATGCTAATGGAAGTTTTCTAGCCAGGGTCAGGTTGACTTATGGCATCCATGAATAGGATTTGTCTTCAACTGCCAGAGCTGACTCAAGTAAAGACAAATACACAACTTTGTTTATTTGCTAACCTTCAAAAATAGAAACTTAACCATTTTTTTCAATTTCAGTTTTCTGGCTATAAGTAAACTTGAAATGTTTTCATTTTATTTATTTTTTATTTCCTTTTATATAAACAATCTGCTTTTATCCATTGACATTGAGATGATTATTTTCTGACTTGTGAGGGATTTATGTATTTAATACCTTTGGACAACATGTACTTGTTTTTTTTGTTGTTTTGTGGAATGTATGTCTTGTCTAATTCTTACTGTGTTTTAACTTAAGGAAGATACATGTGTTAATGATGTATTTTTTACATTTTTATGAAGTGGGTCACACAGTCTTTGTTTATTTCATCTATCTGAGTTGTGTGTGTGTGTGTGTGTGTGTGTGTGTGTGTGTGTGTGTGCTGGTGTTGTGGCTTGAACTCTGGGTTTGGGTGCTGTCCCTTACCTTTTTTGTTTAAGGGTTGTACTCTCCCACATGAGACACAGCTCCACTTTTGGTGTTTTGCTGGTTAATTGTAAATAAGAGTCCCAGGGACTTTCCTGCCAAGATGACTTTGAACCTCAATCTTCTGATCTCAGTCTTCTAAATCATTAAGATTTCAGGCATGAGCTTCCAGCTCCTAGCTTGATTTGGTTTTTAAATATTATTATTTAGTCCATGATTACAAAATCAATAAAAAAAGAAATAAAAGTAACCAAAACCCAACAGAAAACAGCAATCTAACTATTTACTATACTCTTTGTATATGTACGAAACATAATTCTGGAGGCAAGGCTGTAAAAATAAATCTTCTAACACCTCCCCAGGTAACATAAATCTGAAGGAGAAAAAGAACAAAGAACTTATTAGCACCAAAGTGATTTCAAATTCACTACCTAAACCTCATATACCTTTCTTGTTACACATAGCTGAACATTTTATATTAACTTTTTAAACATAGCATTAATCAATCAATATCATCCCTTGAGGGACATTACGTATTGACAATTCTCTTTACTCTCATCATCTGTGAAGAATGAATTAGCAAATATTGAACCACTGAACTGCAATATCAGGTCCCTGAAAATGTCTAGTCAAAATGTTTCACAAACCAAATCACTTAATAACTTTATGTGGTGGTGATAGGTAGATAGATATTAGATTTATATACATTAATACTATATATTATTGATTTGTTAATATTAAACTCATAAGTGACAGCAAATAATGCATACCTAAATAAATCTTATCCAGTACTATTTTTTTCTACAAGGCACATTAAAGCTTTCTTCTAGCTAGAAATAATAGCTGGTAGTTGAAGAATATTTTTTAGGATTATTCCTAACAATCAAATCATAACACAAACCAAAAAAGAAAAAGCTAAAATCATTACAGTAAATACACTGGAAAAGAGAAAAGGACCGTTGTTTACAAAATGAGAATGGAACAAACAAACAGCATGGCCTTGTTCACACTTAGCCGGGGATTTTCTGTCCTGCAATTCAAACTTTCGACTGCCCTGTTCAAGTCTCTAAGTGAGAAAAAACATGGGAGTGTTCATCTGCAGGTTATGAATAAATTTCAGTCAGGCCAACTGTCAAAGACAGAATCCACATATAATTAATAATGAATCCACAAATAATTGTTTGTATTCATTTCTTATCCAGCCATTTTATTGGTTTTAAATAAGCTTTGACATTTTCCTGCTGATGCTGATTTTCTTTGAGTCTGAATCACATTTTAAAGAAATTATCTTGTCTCCTATACACAATTGAAATAAACTTTCATTTTCTTATCAACAAGTGTAAATTTTATTCACTTGTATGTGTGTGCAAGTGTGTGTGTGTGTGTGTGTGTGTGTGTGTGTGTGTGTGTGTGTCTATTGCCAGTTCTGGGGTTTGAATTCAGGGTCTGGGTACTATGCCTAAGCTTTTTTCCTCAAGTCTAGCATTCTATCACTTGAGCCCCAGTTCCACTTTCAGATTTTTTTTATGGTTAATTGGAAATAAGAGTCTCACAAGTTTCCTGTCCAGGCTGGCTTCAAGGCACAATCCTCAGAATTTAGCCCCCTGAGTTAGCTAGGATTACAGGCATGATACACCAGCACCTGGCTACTAATTATATTTTTAACATGTCACCCTTTACTGACCATCTAAAATAAAAGAACTGATTTATTTTCTACAAATAGATTCATGTTTCCCCCCTTTACCAGTATAATGTTGTCTGAGTGAGGTGGGAATCTTGAGAGACACATTCAGTTTTGTGCAGGGTGTGTAACTAGATTTCCATACTTAGCCTTGGGTTTAAGTAGAGATTATGATAGATAAAAAGGAAAAAAAGGAAGTGTGGTCTATCATTGTCAGCACAGATTATTTACACATACACATACGAGGAGATACACATATGAGGGAATGACCTGAAGAGGTATACCAGGAATTTCTGGCTCAATAGGAGATGTCACATTTGCAACTGTGTCAGAAAGATAATTTTCATTAGCTATGCCGGGTGTCCTTGAATGGGTTCAAGTCAATCTGTCAGAAACAGATTCCTTTCCCACAAGTCTTCCATCTGAATCTTCCTTATTCCTACCACTCCCTCCTTTGATCGCCTTTATTGACTGCCTTCTGGACCAAGGCTACAGGTTCTTTCACAACTAATTAAGAGGCAATAAAGACTTTAATGCTATTCTCAGCCAACTACTAAAAATAACTCCATAATGGTGTATGTTTTTCTAAACAAAGGTTTCAAATGGGAAATGAGATAAGTTTAAAAAAGAAAATATTATTTCTAGCCTACTAGGGGGATTTGAGATAAAACTCTTCACTCAGGAATATATGTTCTTCAAAAGTCAAATGAGAGCTGAGAAGGTGGCTCAGTGGTAAAGCGCTTGCCTTGCGTGCATGAGGCCCTGGGTTTGATTCCTCAGCCCCACATAAGGTGAAAACCCAGGAGTGGTGCTGTGGCTCAAATGGTAGAGCACTAGCCTTGAGCTGAAGAGCTGAGAGACAGCACCCAGGCCCAGAGCTCAGACCCCCAGCAAAAACAAAAAGTCAAATGAAAAAATTTAGATATCTTCTTTGAGTTTGCAAAGGACACTAATATATATTATTTTATATCTCTGGATTTTGCTGCAATATTTCTGGAAAATACTCATCTTGTTACCAGACTTGGAAAATTTATAAAAAATTGAAAAATTTGGGAGAATTGTTTAGCATGCTCTGTTGAAAACAGTCCTCTCCATTGCTTGTGTGCTTGACTTACAGAATTTCAACCTATTGCCTCTACCGAGTGCTCTTATACTTCTATTCCAAGGTCACTCAAGTTCAACAGAATAGCAAACAACTTTAAAAGTCAGATGAAACCTACCTATGTGAAGAGGAAAATAAATAATAACCAAAAAGATGCAAATATACTTCACTGAACCAAACACAGTTGCATGAAATATTTGTGTGTTAAGTGGATGTATGTCACACACACAAACACATACATGTGTATACACACACACACACACACACACACACACACACACCACAGACAGGCTTTCATGAAGGAACTGGAGTTAATTATCCAGGCCATAAAATGTATTGAAATGAAGTTAAATAGACTGAAATTTTCAAGGTAATTTTGTTGGTGGTGGTGGTGATGGTGGTGGTTGTGAGGCCTGGGTGCTGTTCCTGAGCTCTTTCATTTTTGCTCAAGGTTCGTGTCCTACTACTTTGAGCCACAGCTCCACTTCCGGTTTTGGAGTGGTTAATTGGAGAGAAGAGTCTCATAAGGACTTTTCTACATGGGCTGGCTTCGAATTGCAATCCTGAGATCTCAGTCTCCTGAGTAGCTAGGATTACAAGCATGAGCCACCAGCACCCAGTTTAAGACAATACCTTTTATGATTTAAGATTTTAGGTCAATAAACTGGTTATCAGTTGAATACTAATATTTATATTTCTTCCAATAAGTAGACAGAAAGGCACGCACGTGTGCATGCGCAAACACACACACACACACATATACACACACAAGCACACAAACACTTTGAATTATCCAGAATGAAGTGTATAAAAATATTTTTCCCTTGGAGTATGATGGACGGGATAACAAGGATGAAGATGCATTCTATTTATAAATTGATTTGTTCAGCTGAAATACCTTTGTACAACCATGAAAAGATAACATCTTCCTTTTCAACAAGAAGGTTATTTTGGGGGCTGGGAAGGTGGCTCAGTGGTAGAGCGCTTGCCTTGCATGCTCGAGGCCCTGGGTTCGATTCCTCAGCACCACATAAGCAAAAAGAAAAAAAAGTTCAGGCCCCACGAACGGAACCCCCCCCAAAAAAATAAAGTCACTATATAATTCCTACAAAATGCATCTGAAACTGGTCCTGGTGACTCATGCCTGTAATCCTAGCTACTCAGGAAATCTGAGGACCAAGGTACCAGGCCAGCTGAGCCAGAGACATCTGTGAGATTCTTATGGGCAACTCACCAGCAAAAAGCTGTGGCTCAAGGGCAGAGTGAAACAATCAAGCAAGAGTCCCTTATTTCAAGCCCCAGTACTAGTACAAAAGGAATTAACAAAGCCTCTAATTTCATCTAAGTACATTTCTTTCCCAGCTCCCTTCATCAATTTACACAAACTGGAAATGCACTGCCCCTCCTACCCTAATGGCACTATTACAGAGCTCCCGGATGAAACCAGTGGGTGGATCTCCAGGCTCAGACCTACTGGATTACTAATGTGTTGTTTACTGACCTCCTCTCTCTCAAAGTCTCTCAATCTCTTTCTCTTTCTCTCCCTCTCTTTCTCTCTTTGTCTCTTTCTCTTTGGCTCTCTGTTTCTGTCTCTCTGTCTTTCTCCTCTTCTCTGAATACAATTATGTTGCAATTAAAGCATCTGCTTTTCTTATCTTGCCAATTCATTGTTCTTCCAGCAAAGATCTTGTCCACACATTTCATATAAATTAGAAACAAAAATATTCACATTGTTTAACATTTAAGAGTTGGAGCAGCAGTGTTCATTTATTCCCACATTTTGTATTTCTAACCCAACTTACGCAGTAAGTTATTTAGGGGAATGAGACCAGGTTTTCTATTATTTTATGGTGCTGTTATATTACCAAATACTGCATATAAAATATTGCCAATAAATGTCTACTTATGATATGGTCAAATATCCAATGATGAATCTATTAATATTCTGTTCATATAATGGCATTTTGGATAACACTGGCTAGCAGCATCCATTGGATGTGTCTCTTTAAAAAGATAGGGTCAGGTCTTGCACTGGTGGCTCACACTTGTAATCTAACTACTCAGGAGGCTGAGGTTAAAGATTTCCCTGTCAGGAAAATCCATGAGATTCTTATCTCCAATTAACCACCAAAGGCCAGAAGTAGACCTGTGGCTCAGGAGGTAGAGCACTAGCCTTGAGAAAAAAAACTCAGAGACAGTGCTCTAGCCTTGAATTCAAGCCCCAAGACCAGCATAAAATTTAAAAAGAATAGAGAAAAAAGTAGAAAGTCATAGCAAACATATTGTCTAAATATAAGATATTTCTTATACATAATGTCTTTCCATACTCTTATTCTAAAAGTTGTTAAAGTTATTGGTCCATTCCAAGGACATACCCAACTAATGTTTGTAATCTTCTCTAAATGACATGAAGCCAATTTTGTTTCTGACAAAGTGTTATTTCAGATAAGACCTGGAAATTCATTCTATTTGTTTCTCTCATTCACTTACTCAGTTGCTAAACAAAATCAGATGTCCAGAATAACAGACCTGGTACAAATAATAAAATTAAATTAAACTATCCTCTCTATCAGTCACTACAAAGTATGACACAAAGTACATTACTATTCCCATTACTCAGCTATCTTTATTATTGTTGCTGAACACCCCTTAAGCCAGGTGAAGACTTAAAACTTCATTTCAGATTAAATGATTTGTTAAAACTGGAGGAGGTTAACACCTCTATCTTATCTCTATCAACAAAACAATTTTCTTGCCACCACATTCATCTTATCTCCTTGGGTTTCATTGCAATGTGAATGTAACAGTAAGGCTGTGTGTTTTCCATGGCTTAGTACAATGAATGTGACTTATAGATCTTAGATGGGTTATCTTTTCAAACTTGAAATCTAGAGGCCCTAAAAAAAACACAAGGTACCTACTACACAAGAGCAGCAATGCTTTATGCATAAATGGATAGAAAATCCAGAAGTGATTTTATGTTGAAGGTAGAGGAACATGTCAGGCGAGGCTCAGCTGAGTCTAACCTCTAGACATATTCAGGGTAGAACATTCTGAAATTCCACTTTAACTCTGCCATATTTTAACCTTACTTAAAAATAAATTTAGCCATAAAGGCAAAGAGGAAAGAAAATGAAAGAGGAAAGGAAAAAAATTAAACAATTTCAATAAAATATATTAAAATTCTACAAAGCAAAAGCAACTAAGCCACTTATATAAATGGTCTGTTAACTATATAGGAAATTTTAAAGTCAAAAATAGAGTAAGCATAGTCACCCAGGCCTGTAATTCTACCTACTTAGAAGGTGGAAAAGAGAGAGTCGTAGATCTAAGACAGTCAAGGGAAACAAATTAATTAGGGAGACCCTAAATCAAAAGAATAAACTGGGCTTGCTGAGCCAAGATTAACAGTCAGAATCGGCAAAAGGATCAGGGTCTGAGGTTACCCCTGCAAAATCACACAAGCCTATCTGAAAGATAACTAAGACAAAAAGGACTGGAGGCATGGTTCACATGATAGAGCATCTGCCTGGAAAAATGCAAACTCCTGTATTTAAACCCTAAAGGAGGGGGCAACAATGCTTGATAAGAAATGTACTCATGTCCTTGCTCATGTAATTGTAACCCCTCTGTACAATATTTTCACAATAAAAAAACTTATTAATAAAAATCTCTAGTCCTGCAAATAAAAAAATAAATCCATAAGTGAATAGAAAATATATAGAAATAGATTTCATACACTTAAATTCATTGTCAGTGGGAGAAATGTAAATGAAGACAGAAACAAGAAATTAAAATTGTAAAAATCATTTTCTGCCATACTAATCAGAGCAGATAATCAAGAGATTCTCCATGAATAGAGGGAGCATAAACTGACAAATCGGTGAACAATTTAGCAATAGGTTTAGTAACAGACACAAATGCTTAGTAACATATACAAACGTTCTATCATATTGTGTTTATAAAAATTATTTTGGAGAAAACATCAGAGGTGTTTAAAAACAATAAGTTAGATTCAACTATGTTTATCACGATGCTATTATACAATAGTGAAAAATGCTCAAAGACAGTCATACAACAAGAGAATGTATGCAAATCAATGCCTCCCCCTGGCATTAAATATACCCAGGGAGATGGTGTGGCAATGTGAAAATCTTCAGCACATATTGGTACAAAGAAGCACACACTTTCAGAGCTTCCACATGTAGACTTGGATGGTGTCATGTTCTCTCTTTTTTTAAATAAGAAAGAACTGAACAAACTGAGCAGAATCCACCATTTTTATGAGTATAATGGCCACAAAGCAAACCAACAAGTTGTAATCCAGAGGTATGGGAGTACTAAAAGAGACCCAGAAACTGAGAGTTGGAGTCATAGTTAATGTTGCCGTAAACTGGTGGGAACATGCCAATAACAATTTTAATGAATTGCTGGAGGCTGAGTGTAGTGTACTGTAAGAAAGAGAAATGCTGCAGGTCACAGTCTTAAGCAACACCAGCCCACTTTCATGAGGTGGATACCCCCCTAGGAATGCATCAGTTCTCCTTGTTAGGACCTGAGAAAAGACTCTACGTTGGTTTTGATAAAGGGAAAAAGAAATAACCATTCGAAACAAGTCTACAGCTTTTTCCTTTAAGGAATGAAATCTTGACTCTATTTACCAGACATTTACAAGACCTCAATTAGGAAACTTTGTCCCATAAAAGGAAGGAATTTCTGCTTTCAACAACAATAACAAAAAATGACAAAGCCTATCAAAATGCAGGAGAAAACACTATAAAGGTAGATATTAGTACTAGATTCAAAGATGACACGAATATTGGGGGAAAAAAACATAAAATAATTTGTACATTAAGATTCTAATGGGGGCTGGGAAGGTGGCTCAGTGGTAGAACGCTTTCCTTGCATGCCTGAGGCCCTGGGTTTGATTCCTCAGCACCACATAAGCTGTGGCTCAAGTGGTAGATCACTAGCCTTGAGCTGAAGAGCTGAGGGACAGCGCCCAGACCCAGAGTACAGGCCCCATTACCGGATTCCACCCCCCGCAAAAAAAGATTCTAATGGGAAAGGCTATATAATATGAAAAAAATCTTTAAGGGAAGAAAACATGGAAATGTTTGGAAAATAAGGAAATTCAGAAATACAAACACAGTAACAGGAATGAATAATGCTTTCATTTGGCTTTGGAGTAAACTGGCCATGGCTAAGGAAGAAACATAGATCAACAGAAATGTAAATTGAGATGCCAGTGAAAAAAGTTAAAAATCTGTAGTCTATTGATCTTGCTAGCTATGTCCTTTGCTATGCAGAAGTTCTGTAACTTCATGCAATCCCATTTGTCCAACCTTTCTTTGATTTGTTGTGTTTCTGGGTCTTTATTAAGAAAATTTCGGCCTGTGCCAAGGAGACCTAGGGTTTCTCCTATTCCATCCTGTAATGTTTTCAGGGTGCCTGCTTTGACTCCTCTGAGTCTTTGATCCATTTGGAGTTGATTCTGGTGCAGGGTGATATATAAGGATCTAGCTTTAGTTTTCTACAAGTGATTAACCAATTTTGCCAGCGCCATTTACTGAAGAGGCTGTCTTTCTTCCATTCTATTTTTTTTTAGCTCCCTTATCGAAGATTAGATGGCTATAGATTTGTGGGTTCATTTCTGGGTTTTCAATTCTATTCCATAGTCATACAACAGACAAGGGTCACATACCTAATATATATCTGGAACTCAAAAAATTAAATCCCCCAACAACAAATCTTCAAAGAAACAACTGCTCAATAAATAAGTGGACTAAATACTTACAGAGAAACTTCTCTGAACAGGAAAGAAGGATGGCCAATAGACACATGAAGAAATGCTCAACCTCCCTAGCCATAAAAGAAATGCAAATCTAAACAACATTGAGATACCACCTCACCCCAGTTAGAATGGTTATAATCAAGAACTCTAATAACAACAGATGCTGGAAGGGATGTGGCCGGAAGGGAACCCTACTGCATTGTTGGTGGGAGTGTAAACTTGTTCAACCACTTTGGAAAGTAGTATGGAGGTTCCTCAAAAGACTCCACATAGAACTCCCCTATGACCCAGCAATCCCACTTTTGGGCATTTACCCAAATGATCACAAACAAGACCATACTAAAGCTATCGGCACAACCCTGTTTATTGCAGCATTATTTACCATAGCTAAGATATGGAAGCAACCCAGATGCCCCTCAGTAGATGAATGGATCAAGAAAATGTGGTACATATACACAACTGAATTCTATGCCTCCATCAGAAAGAATGATATTGCCTCATTTGTTAGGAAATGGAAAGACTTGGAAAAATTTTCTTAAGTGAAGTAATCCAGGCCCAAAGAAACATAGGTCCCATGGTTTTCCTTATTTGCAATAACTAGTATATGTCTGAGACAAGCAGAAAAGGTCAGATAAGTTAATGTTAGGTGAAATGAACCCCAAGATAAGGACTCAGGTGGTTTTCCTTTCTTGCTATTGTTTCTAACATATTGATAAGGTGATTTTTTTATTGCTTTGTATGACCCTCTCCCTCGGTATAATCCCTGTTTTCACTGTATTTGGTGTTGGTATAATTTGGGGAGGGGAGGGGAAGAAAACAAATTGTTTAATAGTGATATAGGTGGACCCCTTGCAACAATGAAATGTACAAGATGCAATGTGGAAAAATTAACTTTACAACTTTGCTGGGGTGTTGCAGGGAGTGTAGTCATGGAGATGGGAGGGCAGGGATGCTAAGGGAAAACAAAGGAGGAGGCAACAATGCTTGATAAGAAATGTACTCATTACCTTGTTCATGTAATTGTAATCCCTCTGTAGGGTATTTTCACAATTAAAAACTTATTAATAAAAGAAAAGAAATTGTAACCCCTCTGTACATATCTTTACAATAAAAATTTCAAAAAAAATGTATGAAAGAATACAATAGACAAAATATTTAGTAACATTTAGTTTAAAATCAGACTGAATAAAAATTTAATGTATTTTTCAAAAAAATACATGGTCTAGTTCATTTTCTACAGCCTGATTCTGGATTGGTTTGTATTAACAAGATAATAACTTATGTTGAAGTCAGAATGGGGATTACCAGTGATTTCTTCTCTCCATGCTTCTCATGAAACACATATTCTTTTAGCAGTAACAAATGAACACATTTTAAATAAGTAGAATTTTATTAAAATTGCTTGGTCTTGCTCTGATTTTTCACCCAAAAATCATATTATCAAGATATTGTATCATATGCAATATGACAGTTTTATTTGTAATATAGTATACAAAATAGAAATCAAATATTATGCTCATATTAATTATAGTATATCATGCAAAATAGAAAACATTAACTTTACATTATTTGTAACATGTCATGTTTTACAAAAAATAAATTATATTAATATTATTTTTATAAAAGGCGTTCATTTGTCCACAGTTGTAGAGTGCACACACACACATAGATTCACTGACTTGTACAAGAGATGGTGTTTGGAAAGGAAAGGAAAAGATTTTCAGGGGATAATTTGCAAGGAGAGGGAGATGGGAGGGAAGAGGGAAATAACAGATGTGCTCTTGGCCTTCAGGACAGGGCTCCAGTTCTCCTGAGTAAGAAATAAAGGCAGAAAATGTGGCATTTTTGCTTCATGAAGCTGCGCATGAAATCGCAGCATAGACAGAAAGGAGCAGCAATCCTCTCAACCATGAAAAGTAACCCAACAGTGGCTGCGATTCAGAAACCACCCAGCACTTTGCTGTGCTTCTCCTAATAACATCAAGGCTAGCTCAGCAACTTGATTTGCCACAAGTCATGTGGCACAGGGAATGTTGGAAGAATTACAGACCTGCTATGCAACTTCACCCGTAAAGGCATAGATATAGATTCAGCCTTCCCAGATCCCAAACAGAGCCCAAGATTTTCCATTTACTGGCATAAAATATTGGATCTCATTGTGCTTCATATTCCTCACCTGATGAAAGCAGCAGCCCATAGAACCCATGCTATGTGATTGCTCTGAAAGTATTGAATGAAATAAGCCCTAACAAGCATAGATCCCACTGCCTCCCACGAATAAGTGTTCAATGAATGGACATTTCCCATGACTCTAGCAACTAAATAGCCTTGTGTGCATTGGTGCCAACCTTTTCAGGCCATTCTATAGTAATCAAGAAATTCTTAGGAGGAAGGCTGTACATTCTTGCAATCAAGGACTTAGAATGAAGAGATCCTTTAGGTTACCTTTTATGTAGAAAAAGAAATCGTTAACTTCAAAACTTCAACACTGAATAACTGAACAAATGAATCCAATTTTTCATACCAAAATATGGTGAAAATTGGAGGCTTTCCCTTGCTTACTGAAATGTTTACCTTTCAATGTGGATACAGATACAGGTCTGCATGGTATAAAAAGAAAGAGCTTTAGGATGGAAGTCAGCAATGGTGGTTTCTAGTCTCCATACTGCATTTATCGTAGGTGCAATTCATTTTACATCTCTGAGCTTCAGTTGTATTACCTAAAAAATAAAGGTATGGGTTACAGGAGTAGCTGGGATTACAGGCATGAGCCACAAGCACCCAATGAATTAGCATCTATTTGGTGGCAGGATGTGTGCCTTCCTGAGAGAAATGCCCCAAAATTAAAGAAGAGCTAGAAATTTAGCAATTGTAGCAACACCTACCTAGAGTGATAAAGAGCAAACATAAATACCTATCTTTGTAGAACTTTAAGTCAGAACCCCCTGTTTTTATCATATAAATACCCCTGATACCATAAAGCTATGTGTCTCTCCTTTTGAGAGCACTTCAGTTAGAGTATATTTCTGCCTTCTGCTTGTCTGTCTGCTTGTCTCTGTCTGCCTGCTTGCTTACTTACTCAGTAAAGCTCTGCCAAGTTTTCTTACCATTGAAAATAATAGAGGTATGAGAATATTTCCTTATTTTTATAATGTGATGGGTTATACCCAGAATACCTTTGTCCTGGCTATCAGCACAGCAGGTCTGATACTCTGATCATATATTCTGCAGGGTTGTACAACGAGGTCACTGCCTCCTTGATCTTTTCATCATTTGGACTTATTTTCCTTCTCTGGCTACTTGCTGTCATCACACAGAAAACATCTGAGAAAAATGTCTATAAAATCTTTGTTGACATGTCACCCTTAAGACAAATTAAAATGTGGTATAAAAAATGAGTGAGCAGTGATTTAGTCTATTTCTATCATGGATTTGACTGGATTCCTCATTCAGATGAAACTAATTTAACTCCTTGCATTTCCATTACTGTATTAAAGATGGAACTGTTTTTTTAATTTGACTGCGACCTTAGAAATTATCTGGGTCAGCCTGGTTGTTCTGTATATGAGAAAACAAACCTTAGGAGATACGGTCAAGAAGTTGGGGAAATTATATTCTTTTTTTCATCTCAGTTTTGTCTAATAGGATTAAGTTTCTCTCTCCAAGACCTATCTATTTTGTCATCTAAATTAGTTCTTCCAAAAGAACTGAATTACTCATTTGAAATAGATATCTAGGATTTTGATTGATGGCTTAGAAAAATTTATATGCTTCACATATCCTTTATTTTTATTCAATGGCTCAGACAAAAACTTAACTCCGTTTTAAGCATTCTAATATTCACTATTCTCCTTTTCTCCCAGTTAAACTTTAGAAATAAATGCATACGTCTATATGATAAAATATAACCAGTAAAACAGTATTCTCACAGAATCAAGCTTTGATTTGAAAAAAAAAAGATGTACATTGCTTTAAATAGGCAATTGTATACCTTTCTAATAGTCGGAGGCCTTTTAAACTAATCAGCCTTATGCCAAACCCCTTGAACTAAGCCCAGGGATTGTACCAGTATTCCTTCTCTTCAATGAAGTCAGGACTTTGGTAGATACGATGATCAAATTATTAGGGCGATCCTTTGATAAACAGAAAATGCAACTGAACCTTTCACAATGCATACTAGGGTTTATCTGATGAAAGTTGCTAAGACAGCAGTTAGTTTATATACCTCAAAGATGGTGAGTTTCTGCTGGCTGTGAAATTTACCTGCATTTTTTGTGATAAAATAATTAGCTTATGATGACTTATCTCTCCTTTAAAACATCTATCTCCTAAACTCTTGAGGTATATGGAACCTTCCTTGCTCAATCTTTGGATCACATTGCTTTTCCCAAAAGTCTTTTATTTATCCCCTTTGTAGGGTTGGAACAACAGGTCTAGGTTTCTGACAGCGCAAGATTGGAGGCAACACCAAGCTGTGTGACAAACCTGAATGACAAAATAATAGAATAGTCCCAGGGACACAGGAGTCAGAGCAGAGGTATTTATTGCTTAGCAACCCAGACACATGTCAAGAGTTTCACCAATGCAGAAGGGGAGTAGGACTGTTGAAAATCAAAATTGCTTTGCTATATAATTCTTTCAAATTGGTTTCAACAAAAAATATTAATTAATTTGCACATTTATTTGTTTGATGAATTGATATAACAGCTCTCTGGTCAAGCACTAAAGTGGCAATTACAGTTAGCTGGTCACACTAAATGGCTATAGAAATAGGGAACTTGGGAGAAAAAGGAACCCCCACAACTTCTCCTGAAGGATAATTACCTGTGTTTTCTGAACTGAGAGTCCAGCAGATTTATCTCATTACAGTTGCTACTCCGAGTCTTAGGAAAGGAATGAATGGAGATATAATCTTTGAAAGCCCATCAAAAAATAATGGTATTTTAAAAAGTAGCATTATTCACAGAATACCTCTTGTCCAGAAGTAAATTTACAATTCTATGTTTGAAGGCTTTGTTTGAATGACTTTGAATAACTGATTGTATTCTCATTCTCATCAATTTAAGTAAACCCACCCTTTCTTTTATTTGAAGTACTTAATCCATTTATTGTTAATAAGATTACTATTAAAATACTGTACATGTGTCATTAGGTAGTTATTTCTGTATCTTATGCTTTAATTTTTCTATCCCTCCATTACTCTTACAAATAAATATTTTCTAGGAGACATTAGTAATAATTCCCTTAGCATTTCCTCTTTCTTCCCTTTAGTTGTTATTAGCATACAAATCACTCACACACACACATACACACACACACACACACACACACACACACACACACAATCAACACCAACACTGTTATAAAGTACCCTAACTTTGTTAGGAGAGGAATTTCACAAACAAAATAAATACATAGGTACCATATTTCTAGGACCCTTTATTCTTTTAGGACTTAAGTTAAAATCTACTTCATCTTAAAGGTTTCCACTTGTGATCTAGAAGTCAATATTTCTCTCATTTTTACTTTCATATTAGTGTCTTAATTTCATCTTCATGTGAGGATAAGGTTGCCTAGAATGTAAGTCTTAGTTAATACTCCTTTTCTTTTTCAGCAGTGGTTTACACTGTTTGAGTTAAAAATTGGGTGCTAATCTTATTAGGGAACCCTAATACCCAATAAGTTGTTTGTCTCTTCTTTCTAGGGTTTGAAAGTCTAATGTTTTAGGTTTTCATCAGTTTGATTGCTATGTTGAATAACTTATCTATCATATTGATCTCCCTCTCTCTCTCTCTCTCTCTCTCTCTCTCTCTCTCTATCTTTGTATGTGTATGTGTGTGTTTCCTTTTGCTTTGTTGAAATTCTTGGACTAAGGTGTTCATCAGAGTTGGGAGATTTGGGCCATTATTTCTTTAAATCACTGCCTTTCATCTCTCTCCATCTTTTGAGAATAGTATTATGGATATGTATTTGGCTTCCAGGTGCCACACTGGGTTTTAAGATTCCATTTGTTTTACTCCATTCTTTTATATTTCAGTTCCCAAGACTAAATGATTTTAGCTGATTTGTCTATGATTCCTGTGATATTTTTTCCCAGCTTGCTCAAATCAGATTTTTGAGCATAACTAGTGAAATTTTCATTTTTGTCAGTGTACATTCCAATTCTAGACTTCATATTTGATCACATTTTAAGAATAATTCCTAACTCATTATTAAACTCTGTATTGGCTTAGCTCCTTTTCCAATGTTATCACAAACTACCTAAGGCCAAGTAACTTCCAGCTAATTCAGATTTATTTAGTCTGTATTTACAGGAAGGTGAAAATCTGATATCAAACATGTCTACTTATTCAGCCTCTGGAGAAGACCTGAGAGTACAAGCATTACAACACTGCAGTGAATGGAAGAGCCAGGATAGGAAGGGCACCTCTTGATCCTTCAAACAATCTACTCTGGGGAACAAAGGCCTCAGGAGAACAATGTTAATAGCATAGGACAGCAATCCTAATGAGCTATTTACTTCCTATCAAGTCTCAACTATTAAAATATCCATCACCTTCACACTACCATATTGACTTTGGTACCACCACACTGAAATTCTGCCCTAGAAACTTTGGGGAGTCAAACTCTATCCAAGCCATAACATATAGTCAGTGAGCTATCATTCTCAGACCCTTCGTACTTTACACAGTCTTTGTTTTAGTTACATGAACCTTGATTAAGTAAGAGCTGAGCTGCTGAAGGAACCATTTCTATTGATAATTATAGTATGGGGCAATAATTTCAGGTTTGTTTGTATATCCTATAACTTCCTGTTGAAACTTGAGCCTCTTAAATATAAAATATAGCAACTCAGGAAATTAGATTCACTTTTCCTTTAATATCTGCCATTAACTTTCTTTAGTTCCATAAAGACTATGTCCTATTTTATTTCTGAAGTTTCTTCTCAGCTAATTCAGGACCTAGCCAGGACCTAGACTGGACAGAGATTTCTTTCATACTTGGAACCAATAATTCTCCTGATATTTGCTAAATGTTTGTGTGTGCAGTTTGAAACTGCCTTTTATAACCAACCAGTTTATAACTACCTCAGCTTCACTATTTATTTCCACTGAACCTCATTGGTGGTCAAAGATTCAGCTTTGTCTTCTCCATTAAAAAAAAAAAATCTTGACGTTTACACTACCCTGCACATGTAGATAGCCCTGCTTTGTGTGTGACCTCTGGAGCTCCAGGAAATGGACAATTAAATAGATAGGCAACTGGAAATTTTTTTTGAAAAAGACACATAGCATTCCAAATAACCTTATTGTCTCATTCCCCAGATTTTCCTTGTAAGCTCTCTGATGATATTGTTATTTGTTTCTATTGTTTAATCACTACTTTAGGGAGTCAAACTATTTAACAATCATCTCTAATTATGGTCGACAAGTTCTCTGGGGAAAAGACTATTCCAAGAAAGTGATGTCAAGCTGACAGGAATAAGTATTACAGAGCTAGGATCATGGCAGATAGCTGGGAATGGATGCTGTTTGGTCATGTGCTCTTCTAGTGGCTTCTAAGCTACTGTCTCACTGTGATTTGAGGATAAAGACGTCTGTAGAGTTAACCAGAGAGCATGAGGATAGTGAAGGGAAAGATGCCACAAAACCTTATTCTTCTGAAGGAGATGCAGCTCTATTTATAGAGTAAGCTAAGCCTTTGCTTCATTTCCAGCGATGTGAAGAAAAAACAGTGTGATGATTTTTTTCCCTTTGTTTTAGCATCAAATCACCTTAATTTCAGTTCATGCTACTGCTGGGATCCATTCTACAACTGAACATTGAGAACAATCACAATTATTACAGTAGTGAACATTTACTGAGTTCTTAGTGCACACCTGTAACTCTTTCCAACATAGTGGGTCCTTCAACACACAGCAATTGCCATGCATGCACACATTCCTGTTTTATAAACGTGGAGGCCAGAGCTTGAGAAATTTGGTCATCACACCAAACTGGAGGATGGCAACCAGGAACTGAAGCCAAGAAAACCTTTATGCTGAAGCAAGTTTCTATGCATGCTACTCTTAAAAAAGTAGTCATGATAGATAAAATTGTCAATAATTACATCTAGCTTTCTTACATAAAATCAGATTTATAAATGAGTAATACAAAGGAAATTTTACTCTTAATGTAAAAGCTGGTTTATTCAGCTACTCTTAGAAATGTCTATAAATAAGATTTAAGAACACAAAGCTGCATAGGACAGATAAATCAATGAGTTGGGGCCTTTCTGGTTACTATGATAGAATATAGTTATTATTATAGTTATTGACTGCTTGTCAATAACCTCATCCGTATTTGGAAATAGCACCAGAAAGCAAATACAACCTGTGAAATATGTTGTTTACAATGACAAAACAGAAACTCTAATGGATTAAGGTCTTAAGAATAAACCATGTTTTGTATTTCTTATGTGCTAGGCAATGTCGTAGCACATAACGCTTTAATTCCACTGGAAATGTTTATTCTCACAATTCTGTGAGATAATATTTTATAAATGAGAAAATGGAGTCAATAGAGGCAAAGACATTAGCCCAAGGTCAAGTGTCAGAACTGAGACTTGGACCGTGTATATATAGCTAGCTATATAGAGAATGAAGCTTCATCAACATAATAACTTACAGAACTACCATGATATTTCTTTGAGTCACAATGCATATAATGTGTCAGACTATTAAATGTTAAGGTAAAGATCACAATCTAATTCAATTATTTTATGTCAGAACACTTTTTAGTCCTGTCTTGTTAAATTAATGCACTTTACATTGAAGAGAGAGACAGACAGATGGACGGACAGACAGACAGACAGACAGACAGACAGACAGATATCTAAGCTCTGTAAAATTTCCCATTATCCTGAGATTGTTTCAACAAAGGAAATACTATGTAAGAGAAAAACTAAGGCAGAAAGAAAGTGGTGATCTCCCTGAGGTCAACTGGAATTCCATTTCTGGAAGAATGCTGGGAACAGAACTGAGTCCCGAGTAAGATGTTTGGTATTTCTTCCCACACATTCCTGCCATAATAAGTCACTTTATAAAAATGCCACCACCACTGCGCCTGCTTCCACCCCTTTCTCACAGCACAGAGGAGTGGAGACCAACTTCATGCCACAGTTCAGATCATCTAAAATGAAGCAGCGGCATCTCGGAATGGAAGAATTCATGATGTGCTTTCCACCTGGCCCAGCGTCTGTGTGGAGTTTTCCTGAAATTATCCCATTTCTGTTATACGTTGTCTTTACAATTATGGTGAACCACATTTCTTAGGTTCCTGACTTTTCCAATTTAATATTATATTCTCCTGAAATGGCTGTTTTGACTATTCATTTAAATTACACTGTGTTTGTAACTTTCCTGAAGCATGATTATCTTTAGGAGTTTTTTTAAACCTGATTTGGAAGTCTCCCCATCATTAATTCTAGCAAATTCTTATCCCAGTTCCATCTGCCTTCAGTCTTTAGATACTGGATCAAGTAGGCATTAAGTGATACCATTTCTATGTTGGTTTGCAAGTGATACTAATTGTTTCATGTAAGGGTTTAAAAATCTTAATTTCCTGTATCTTTGCTTTTGATTTCCATAAATAGAACAACCCTTAGAACAATTATTTACTCAGAAAATTATTGTTTGTCCTTTTGGTTTAACTAATAAATTTGTTCTTCTGTGGCTGGGTTTCTGAACTCCAGTGTCTCTACATCCTTGGCCTGTGCAATGCTGTTTTATCCTGGTACTTATCACACACTTAAACTGTTTATTTATATGCTATCTCTGAAACCAGAAGGGAAGAATAGACCATCACTTGGCTCAAATCCACAAGGCCTGATAAATATTTCAGACTTAATTAGTAAATTTGCAGAATCTTTTTTAAAACTCTTTAATTCAAAGTCATGGGGGTTTTGTCAAATATGTCTTCTTAAAAATCTGTCTTACCTGGGCATTGGTGGCTCACACCTGTAATCCCAGCTACTCAGGAGACAAATCTGAGGATCACCATTCAAAGCCAGATGGGGCAGGAAAGTCCATGAGACTCTTATCTCCAATAATCCACCTTAAAACTGGATGTGGCTCTGTGGCTCAAGTGGTAGAGTACTAGCCTTGAACTGAAGAGCTCCATGCCCAGAGTTCAAGCCCCACAACTGACCAAAAAAAAAGTCTGTCTTTTAGAGTAGTTTACAAAATGGCATTTCCTTAAATATGGCAAATATTGTTAGATAATACTTAGAGCTGAATATTTGGTAATATTTGGGCAAATTAATTTCCACCAAGGTTCAATTCATATACATAGCAAGCATACAGAAATAAAATCCTTACTTTTCTGAGCATGTAGCTTCAAAATGCCATTTATCTGACTTGCTTTCTGCAATCACAATGATTTGTGAAGAAATAATTATTATACTATTCTCATTCAAGAGGTGTTTTTGAATTTGACAAAAGGAATCTAATCCCAATAGAAATTTCTATGTGAAATAAATTTTGTTATAATTGTTATGCAGTCTAATGCTGTGCTCGGTATATTAAGTGCATTTATAAATGAAGAAAAGGAAAAATGTTAAGCATTTGACTCCAAGATTTCTAAATTTATTGGTGTAACTGAAAATTCGGTTGCAATTGTGCAACTATTATCAGAATTAATTCCAGTAAAAGGTTAAGGAAAAAGTATGAAAAAAAGTGAAAAAGAGACCAAATATGAAACCACGTATTTCTCGCATTCATTTGAGCCTCATAAAGTGATAGATCAAGTATTTAAAGAGCTTCCACCTAGCACTGATTGTTCAGTCCTGAACAAAACAACTCATATTAATCTTTTAAGGAGATGAGGAGAAGAAAGGGATAGATAGGAATAGGAAAACGACAGACATAATATGACTGACAACTTCTCCTTCCCATAATGCCCTGGGATTGTCCCCAAAACTTCTCCTTCGCATAATGACCCGGGAGTTTTCCCAAAGCTTCTTCTTCCCATCATGCCCTGGGATTCTCCCCAATGCTGCTGCTTCTCATAATGGTATGCATTGTGGTCCTGCTCAGCCAATATAGAAGAGATGGGAGAACCATGATCCTGGAAGCCCAGGGCAAAGCCCAGGGAGAAATCTCCATAGTGTTAACAACCCCCTTCCCTCCCAGAGGACCGTAGAGCCTCCCGGCTCTCTGCACGCTTTTCTCTTTCAATACACTTACTGCCATATTCTACTTTACTACTGCTCTGCCTCTTAGTTCTTTGCCTGGAAAAGAAACAGACCCATAACCCTAGATGGGGGCATCAGGGGTATTAGGAAATTATTATTCAGGGCAGTGGGGCAAAAATGCAAATATACATAACACTGCATGATAAAGATAATTCTCCTCAGGTGAATCTTTTATGACACAGGATGTGTGTTTCATCTTTTCCCTAAATAAGCAAGTTAGTCACTAATGTCTTCTGCTTCCCATATCTTTTTTCACTCCCATGATTATCAGCATATGAAAAAAAATAGGTGACATTATCACAAATTTCTTTTTACTTTGCATTCAAAACAACCCATCAGAATGCCTCTAAGCCTATGTAAAAAGGAAAAATAACAACAGGCTTGTTTCTTTTTTACTCCTTAGGAACAGTGGAAAGTTAAGTAATATGTTTTTGAAATTATTCATCAGCTATCATTCCATCTGATTTTCTTGGTGCCTCATCTTCTGAAGGTATTTATCATGTTGTTATGGTTTTTGTCTTTTCCATATTTATTGTATACTTACTTCATTTATATTTTAACCTATGACAATAATTAGTTTTCATATCATTCCTCTCAAAGAGGAACTAATATAAATGCTATAGCATGTTTTCAAAAATACAGAAACATAGTCCAAACAGGTGAACAGCTGTTATATAATTCTGGTGAACATTTTCTTCAAGGCTAAAAACCCTTTGAAAATGAAGGTGAGTTATATGTCAATTTAACAACAATCAATGTCAGGTTTTCTTTATACTCCAGAATGTCTGACCATAAGCCCAAATCCTTCTCATTATGAAAACATAGGTCTTACCTTCATTCTCAGGGAATATGGCAATGGTATACCACCTTTAAAGCTCACTGCACCTTATTAAACTCTGCTTTGTTCCCACCTTTCTCATAGATCTTTTTCCAGGTAGAACCTCACTATTCATTTAGATCACTCTCATCATAGCTTAGCCTTTCAATGCTTAGATGTATCTGCTTATATTTCTGCAGATATCATTCAATTTTAGGACGCATAAGATAAGTTCACATTTCAAATACTTCTCTTGCATCTTAACAGAGCTGCTCTCAGTTTATTCTATAAATACACACTTTAACTTTTAATGTAAGACTCTGGCTTCTTTCTAGATGGTTAGAACAGTTTTTTAAGGAGTTTATTTTAGTTTCTGTTGTTTTTTTTTCCCTGCCTCACCTAGAAGGCAGAGAGATCAGCTGCTATTTCTGGAATAATTAAGCGACTCCAGCCTCACCTGTGCACTGGTGAACATGAAGCACCTGCTTGAAAGCCATCTTCTAACTCAGGAGGGGAAGCATCAAAGCAGAGCAGCTGGACTCCTGGCACGCAGGGAGTTCTGACTCATGGGTGGGAGGTGGCAGAGGGAAGGGGATGATGGAGATGGCTTGGTGATTGCTGTTGACAGCCACACTCAGATGAAGGTTCAGGTGTCTTTGACTAGACAGTGAACTCAGAAGAACAGAGAAGATGTTACAACTGATTCTTTCCAGTGTGGGCAGCTACCCTCAAAACCCTGAATATTTACATTTATATTAATCAGACTCATAATCTGAACCATACCAAAAACTCACATGTCACAATTGGAATGTTTCAGCCAGGCAAACACGAGTTGGTATATCATACACATACAATGCATCTCAAGCGAAATTCCACAGCACCTTAACCAGTATGAAATAACGTGTTTTCCTCCTGTGCTAATTTCTTGTTTTTAAAATGCCAATTACTTAAGTATTGTAAATGGCACAATCTAAAGTGCATTCAGAAAAGAATATGACGTTGAAGAGAACAGACTTACGTCTCAAACTAAAAAGGTCTTGGAGATCCTCATGTGCATGGATAGTTACTTGGACACCTAATATAGTCAAAGACATGTGGGAATGTTTGTTTTATTGTTTTTTGTTTTTTGTGCCAGTTATGGGGCTTGAACTCCAGGCCTGGTGAGGCATTAATGTGGCCTAAGGCTAAGATTGGGAATTAATTGAAAATGTCAAAAGGTAAAGGGGTTTGGATATAGCTAGTGATTTGTAGGGGTACAGCATTTTCCTATCATACAGGATACCTTCATTTTGGTCAACAGAACTGTTCAAGGGGAGAGAGAGAGAAAGACAGAGACAGAGACAGAGAGACAGAGGGAGAGACAGAGACAGAGACAAGGAGACAGACAGAGAGACAGACAGAGAGATAGACAGAGAGACAGAGAGAGAGGTGACAATGAATTAGTTTGAAGACATAATTGGCTTTTATTTGCAAGTCTGCAATCAGGGAACACTCTATTCTATATAAAGTAGAACAAGTTTCATTGAGCATAGCAGAATGGTTTGTTTTTGTAAAGCAAGAACAAGAAAACAGGACAAAAAATGGATTGGTTAGCATGGGGTTGCTGCAGGCCACTTTTACCATAAGAGTTAAAGCAAAGGCAGCTTTCTTATTGCAGTGACTTGGGTGGGCAGGTTTTTTCTGATGGATCATTGTGAATCTCCTGTCCTGCTTCCTAACTTAGAGCATGGGTTATCCATTTCCAATCTGGTCTACGCAGGAACAGAGTCTTCAGCAAGGGACTCCAAGAAACTTTGTTCAACAGTCGGCCTGGAAATCTGTCAAATGCCCAAACTTACTTTTTTCTCAAAAGCCAAATTCTATCAGTCAAGCATTAGCACTTTACCAGAGATCAAACACTTCACTATCAGCAAAATCCAATAAGAACCCAGAAAGTATCTTCACATATTCTCTTTGAACTACCAAAATGGAAACTTGTTTGTCACAATGCCTCACACAAGAGCCTGATTCCCTTCTGGTATCTTACATTTAAACCTAAGAAAGACTACTGTTTGGGAGGAGCTTTTGACTCAAGAAAGAGCCTAAAATATTTTTTAAAGGAAGTCATGGAGGAACAAAAGAAAACTGATAACTGATATGAAGCTTCTATTTCGTCCACAAAACAAGAAGAGGTTCCTAAGAATCTTAGTTTCTACTGCAGTGGGACAAATTACCATCATTTTTTTTTTGTTTTAGAACGATGCACAACTATCTCACAGTATCTCTGCTTGATGTCTCACAAGGATACAGTCAGGTGTGGACCAGGCCTGGGTTCTCATATTTCCTCAGACTTCTATTTCAAGTCTATAGTTGTTGGCAGTCTTCTTCATTATGATTGTAGAAGTCAGATCCATGATTTATGGTGAGCTATAAGCCCAATGACAGTTCTCTTCACATAGAAGCCACACAAAGTTCCTCACCTGGTGGTACCTTTGTGCTGGTCACAGCATGAGTCTTATCTTTCTCCTGGCCAGCTCTCTGGCTTCTGCATTAACCTACAATGAGCTCAAGTCATTATATCAGTCCCACTCAGTCCCTTGTTATTAACTCTGAGTCAGCCTCAATTACATGAGCAAATGTCATAGAATCAAGACTATTAAACATCATCCTATTATCTTCTCAAACTCAAGAGTAGGAAATTATATAATGCATGTATAAGGCTCCAAGGAACTTAGAAGCCATCTTGGAATTTTGTCCAAATAAGCAAAGGTTAGACTCAAAGTGCATTCCTTTTAACATAAAATATAACTGCTTAAACATTACAGTATAGGGGCTGGAGATGTGGCTTGTTTATAAAGTATCTACATAGCAAGTGTAAAAGCCCCAAGTTTAAACCCCAGTGCAGCTCTCCTCAAACAATTACAATAAATGCTGGGGTGATGGATGTTATAATGTATGCCGCTAAACCCAAGGTTTTAAGTTCAAAGCAAGCCTGGGATACATAATAAAACAAGTCTCAGAGACAAAATAAGAAGCAAAAACCATCAAACTCATAGTTTTCAAAGATATTGTTAAAGATATAGAAAGAAATTTTAAAGACCAACATAACATTGAGTAAAAAGCTAAGACTCTTCAATTATCTAAAAAATACATCCAACATTCAAGAAGTTATAGTTCTGTACAAAATAAAAAAACATTCAAAGAAAAAATATTAAAAAGTGAAATTATCAAAATTTCCTGGAAATGCAAGAATATACTTACCTACCTAGTACTCTGTAAACTAAAGATAGATCCACACCACACTATGCCATTATAAGATTTTAGTATAAGAAATGGAAATCGCTAAAGTCTCTAGAGATTGATATACACAAAGAAAAAAATCACATCTACAGGTATTAGAGAACATTTCTTGCAAGCAACACTAAATGTTGAATGATATTGGAACAATTATGTTGAAAATGACATTTAAAACTAAAGCACTACTAAGTCAAATTTTTATAGCATGGCAGGAGGAAAGTGCATCAAGGTGTTTTCGTATAGGTTTGTCTGAACATTTAGCCCTTCTAATCCTTTCTTGGCATGTCCTGGAAAATATTTAATGAATTGGTGAACAAATGAAAAGAGCAAGGTAAAAGTTAGTAAATATAGACTGAAAACAATGGTGACAACAGAGACCAGAGTGGCAGCTTGGGAACTACTTCAAACAAGTCAGAGGATGGGAGGAAAGACGGAGACCTGCAGAAGAGAAGATATAAATAAAAACCACTATGACGGAAAGTTAGATATGTGAAAAGTTGGGCAATTATTGTACATGATAAAAGGCCTCCCAAGGGAGGGTTTCTCTTTGGATTCATTGCGCTGGCTCCAGAAAAGCTGTATTTGCTTCAGTATAAAATGATTTCAACCATGATGATTTATTTCATTCCATGGTTTAAAGGGGTAAACTGGGGATATAAGAGAAGAAGTCCAGAGGTTTTAAAGAGCTAACTCTTAGTACAAAACTCAGATGATAGGATGTCAACATTTCAGTCAATAAATAATTATAGAAATATAGTTAGAGAAACAGCAGTAGAAAATAACTGAATTTAAACTTTGCTATGGGACCAGGACCAGGATAAACACAGTTCTGTCTCATTATTAGACTCTGGGCACCCTTTGACTGGTTACAAGAGTGAGCTGGGATTTTTAAATTTTATACCGTTTAACCATCTTTGAACTTTTCAGGTCAAAACTAAATTTGTGATATTCTTTCACACACAAAAAAAATGTAGTTGTGATAGTTCTTGTATATAAGCATGGAAGCTTAATATGAAATTTTGACAGGAGATTTAAAAGTGAATGCTTTACCTGCTTTATCAATGAAACAAATGGCAGCTTCTTGTTATCTAATTTCCTTGTGCTAATTATGGGCTCGGCTAGTACTTAATTGTTTTATTGAATAATAAAATAAAATAACTATTTTTGGCACTTTGGAGTTATTACTGTACAGTCAGTTGCCTTTCCAATAACCATGATGAGGGTAAAGCTAATTAAATGCTACATAGTAATATTAAATATTAATCATATCTTAGGAAACTTATGTTTATTAAACTAATCACACATTTGAAGTCTTGTTTTCCTTAAGTATTTAAGGAAACTTTAAAAACTCATATTTTTAAATTATATATTCAAAGTCTTGTAATGTCTATGCTGTATGTTGACAGCATAGTGCCTTACTGACCATAACATACATTTTTTCCCTGTATTTTGGGATTCGAGATATTTCTCTTACTTTGGAATTTGTAAATACAGTTCCATTTTTCTATATTTATTTATTTACTGGTATTGGTATTATAAAGGTGATATACAGAAGGATTAGAGTTACAAAAGATATTTCTTTTTAGGCAGTGTTACCCCCTTCCTTGCTCTCTCCCAGTTCAGGTTCAGTTTTTGATACTGATGACTTTGTCTACATAACTGACATTTTTCATTTCAAAGCCCACTCTGTATATCTACTCTTAATGTTGCCATCTCTTGATTTATATATGCTTTTGGAGAAGAAACATATATATTAAATATGCATATATCAAAAGTTTGTGTCTTTACTGCCACTCTTTTAAAAGACTATGTGGATTTCTATTTCTTATAGACAGATTTTCAACACATTAGAATGAATGTATGATTATTTTTAAGAACATGAAAATGCTAAAAAGGCCCCATATCCAGTTTCAGGAGACTCCCCTGCCTCTCCCTCTATCCCTCTGCAGGACCCTGCCTTTCCACAGCTCTCAGAACTTCCAATTTCCCTGGAGCTCACTTTATCTCCTCAAGCAAATTATTCTACGAGTTAAGGAAGGGGAGAGATGGCAAGTAGTCTCCAGTAGTGGGAAGCAAAGATGATGACACTGGCAGAAGGAATAGCTCACTCATCTTGGGCAAAATCAGTGAGGATGACCATAAAGGCATCCTAGCATCCCACAGGCAGCCAAACAGCAAGCACACAGGGGTTACAAGATGGATCCCAGAAGGATGATTTCATTTATTGCATGAGAACATTAGGGAGACAGTGCATCTAGCAAAATCTGTCCAGGAAACTCTCTCATACCTTCAGGCTCTGTAAACTAGTTTGTAGAAACAAAATACATATCTAATATGTGGTACCCTGGGAGGGGCTGGCTTGCCAACTTCATAAAGAATAGATGAATTAATGTTGTTCCATTTTAATTGAATGTATTTAGCGCTAGCAATAATTTCTGCTGAGTGTCTCAGCTGTTTTCAAGAATGATTAAAAATGAAAAATTCCAACGTAGACATATTTTATGCAGCTGATTACTTGGAAAACAAGTGCAAATAATAAATACAAATTGCAAGGACAGAAATGCAATCTAGGAAATAGTGTTTATCTATCCATTTGACAGCCATTTATTTGTGTAACTAAAAAGCACAAAACATAATACCTGATTGGAGCATGAAGTCTGCCCTTAAGAAGTCTACTAGTAAAGGATACAGAATTATAAATTAAATACTGAATTGGGGGAAGAAGGCAGAAGAGAAGATGACAGTTTTACTAAAGCAACTGAGTAAACTTCTGTTTCGTGGTAGCAGGATGGGAATTATCTCAGTGGAAGTGCTATGAGCTGAATTTTGAAGAAGTTTGTTAGATCCAAGCTTGGGTGGGAGAGGCAAAGTGGATATCTGTTAAGACATCTTCTCTGTTTATTGCAGTGGAATGTGAATCTTCCTAGAGCTAAACACTAGCATAGCTCAAGACAGAAGGATTTTCTTCTGCTTTGCTTTCTTCTTATATTATAAACAGTCCTTGGGTAGGAAGCCTGAAGCTAGACCAATTATTTGAAGCTGAGGAAAAAATCAGGCTCCTTTTAGTTTCCTACTCCACCAAAGTGAGTTGATGGCTTTTGTTCCCTGGTGTACAAGATAGCTTATCTCTACAGGCAGCATTTTCTATACTAGCCCTAAAGAAGGGGAAAATATGAAAGAGAAAAGTGACAGCTTCTTTTGTCTGGTTTTCTTTAGAAGAATAGTAGCATTCACCAAAATCTTATTCAGTAGATCTTGCTTTTCCTTCATTGGTCAAAACTTGAGTACCTGACCACTTTAAAAGTCAGGAGAATGAAGCTGGGCACCAGTGCCTTGTGCCTGTAATCCTAGCTCACAAGATTGACCTGAGGATACTGGTTTGAAGCCATCCTGGGCAGGAAAGTCTGTGGGACTTTTTTTTATTCTTATTGTCAAGGTGATGTATAGAGGGGTTACATTTACATAAAGTAATAAGTACATTTCTTTATTTTTACTTTTATTTTTATTGTAAATGTGATATACAGAGGGGTTACAGTTATATAAGTAAGGTAATAAGGACATTTCTTGTCAAACTTGTTACCCCTTCCCTCATTTTCTCCTACTGCCCCCCAAGTTGTACAGATGATTTCCAACATATTTGTCTTGTGTATATTGCTGTTGCATTGGTTTTCTCCTTGTCCTTTGTCTCATCATTCTGTTGTTCCTCTTCTCTTACCTAATTTAAATAAATGTATATACAATACTAAGGTACCAAAATCAAATACAATGACAAGAGGGGATATACCATAGGGGAGGAAAATACAAAGGAAACAAAAAATCACAAAGTACATTAAAAATAACAGCAACATCTTATATTGTCATATGCACATAGCTTTTAACCTTTTCTGCTTGTCCTAGACATATACTAATTATTGCAAATAAGGGAAACCATGGGACCTATATTTCTTTGGGCCTGGCTTACTTCACTTAATATAATTTTTCCAAGTCTATCCATTTCCTAACAAATACGGCAGTGCCATTCTTTCTGACAGAGGCAGAGAATTCCACTATGTGTGTGTGTGGTGTGTGTGTGTGTGTGTGTATGTGTATATATATATATATATATATATATATATATATTACATTTTCTTGATCCATTCATCTACTGTGGGGCATCTGAGTTGGTTCCATAACTTAGCTATAATGCTATGATAAACGTAGTTGTGCTGGTAACTTTAGTATGGCTTGTTTGTAATCGTTTGGGTAAATGCCCAAAAGTAGGATTGCTGGATCATAAGGGAGCTCTATCTATGTGTAGTCTTTTGAGGAGCCTCCATACTGGTTTCATACCATGTGATTTTTGTTTTGTTTCTTTTGTATGTTCTTCCTCCATGGTATAACCCCTGTTTTCACTGTATGTGATTCCAGTGCCCTGAATCTTGTATATACATTTTTCTAATTTGGGGAGGGGAAGGGAAATAACAAAATGCTTAAATAAGGATACAGGATGACCCATTGTAACAATGAGATGTACAAGACACTATGTTGAAGACAAACTTTACAACTTCAGGGGAGGAGGAGTTGTGGAGGTGGGAAGGGAAGGGGAAAATCAAAGGAGAAGGTAACAATGCTCAATAGAAAATGTACTCATTACCTTACTCATGTAACTATAACTCCTCTGTACAGTATTTTTACAATAAAAATATACAAAAATAACAGCAACAAAGAAGAACCTCTTGTGTCTTGGAGTTCATTTTGCAAGAGCATATCATGAGACTCACCTCCAATTAACCATTTAAAAAAAAAAAAGGTGAAAGTGAAGCTGTGGCTCAACTGGTAGAATACTAGCCATAAGGGAAAACAAAATCTCTAGGACTGCACCCAGGACCTGAATTCAAGCCCAAGGACTGGTATACATGCGCACACATATGCATAGCACACACACACACACACACATACACACACACACACACACACACACACAATAAACAAGTCAAGAGAATCTAACGAAGTGTTTCTAAACCTGATAGACTCCTCAAATAAAAATGGGAGTGTACTCAGGAGAAGAAGAGAGACATTGTTCTGGAAAGAACCTGGACTCTCATTTCTGAGGGGCAAGGTAGTAAATCCCTATGAGTTTCAAACGTAGAGCTGAAGTAGCTAGCAACCTGTATATACCAATAAATACATTTTTTTAAAGAAATATGCCAGCTAAGACTTTTCATGGAAGGACCAATGGAAGAAAGCAGCATAGCAAGATAACTTATAGATAATGAGCAATTCCTATAAATACATACATACATACATACATAACCCCATCCATATGCTACCAAAATCTGAGCATACCAGCAATATTTCCACTCTGGTGGGATTTTAAGGCAACACTAAAACCTACTGGATAACATACTCCCTAGAGGGTCATAGTGGGTAGGAGGAAGAAGGGAGCAAGGAAAGTTGTATCACAGGTATCGCAATATGTTAAGAAAGGAAAAATAAGTTCTGGTATCCTAAAACTTCAGGTTAATGATAGCTCACGTTTGATTACATATTTTATAGAATTCTAAAAGAGAAAAGTGAATGGCTCCTGATGCGGAGATGGAAGTGCTACTTACCCAGCTTGACCATAACACATTGTGCATCTGTATCCAACTATCACGTTGTACCCCAAATATGTGGTCATTATGCAGAAAGTGCAAGGTGGTATCATGCTAACCAAGTAAGGAGCTGGAAATTTCTTCACTCTGGCCAGTGTTTGCCTCAATTTCTTCTTCCACCATCAATAGAAATTCTAGATTTTCAGTGTTGTAGGCCATTATTCCCTGCTGAGTTAGAATCAAAGGAGGCCTGGAAGAAAGCACAGCTTTGCAATACCAGCCAGTAAGACTATCTGTCACAGTGTCAATAAACACCACTTCATGATCTAGAATTCCCACTCATACTCAGAAATAAGGAGTGGCCTTTGTTCTCTTGGATGTGAACTAAAGCCCTTAGGAAGGGTAATTCCTATTTATACCTAATAATAGCTAGTGTTCCCTTCTACCTTTGCTTATTAGAATGGTAACATATAAGCCTGAAACAAAAGTTAAGGAAAAAAACACCATGTGTGGTTGCACAGAACTATAATCTGAGCACTCAGTAGGCTGATGCAGCAATAGTGATTTGAAAGGGCCAATTACCAAGAAGACATACAAGTTCTAAATATATGTGTACCAAACAACAAAACTGCAAAATACATGATGCAAAACCCGGTAGAATTAAAAGAAGAAAAGGACAAATATAGATGTATAAAGAGTTTAGCACTCCTTTCTCAACTATTAATGAAAGAAAAATCAGGGAAAATATAGAAGACCTTTATACCACCAGTTAGAAGAAATGCCAGCACAAATGAACTAAATCTCTCTCTCTACCTCTCTCTCTCTCTCTCCCACTCTCTCTCTCCCCCCTCTCTCCACACACACAGACATATATATATATATATATATATATATATATATATATATATATATATATTTAGGTGAGTAAAAAACTTAATAAATCTCTAATGTTTCCCAATAACATGATGGATGGATGGATGAATAGGTGAATTTATGGACATACATTGCTGTCTTATGTTTATAAGCCTTTGTTCACAGTTGATTTTCAGTTCTCTAGAGAAAAATCCTAGACTGTGAAATCTTTCGTCTTTGTACTATTGCCTTAATACAGTGACCATTTAAAAGACAATACTGCACTTAAAGAGTGATTGGCTAACTAATTCATCATCTGAATGAGGTAGTTACCTGTAGAAAGAAAGAATTCATTTTCCAATTAGAATGAACTTCTGAATCAATTGTTCTGAATTCACATTCAGAACAAGTAAAAAGAAGGAAACAAATGTGCTGAACACAGGTATTGATAATTAAACTCACATCTTTTGCAAAATCTGGTCATGAATACATAAATATGGTCAGTCAACCATATTTTATTACTTAAGCACAGAATGTAAATAACTGACTTCAGATTAAAATGAATAAATCAAAGCCAGGAACCAGTGGTTCATGTCTATAATCCTAGCTACTCAGGAAACTGAGATCTGAGGATCACTGTTCAAAGGCAGCCTGGGCAGGAAAGTCCATGAGACTCTTATCTCCAATTAACCACTGGAAGTGGCACTGTGGCTCCAGTGGTAGATCTGAAGAGCTCAGGAACAGAGCCCAGGCCCAGAGTTCAAGCCCCACAATGGACTAAATAAATAAATCAAATGAATAAATCAAATGAAGTCACTGCTGAGTGCAAATGGGTGACCTGATAGAAGTTTATGGTTAGATTCCTGGAAGGGTGGCCCAGTATATTCTGCTGGTCACAGAATGCATGGAACATGGTGGCCATTGGGGGGGCCTTTAAGATACTTATCAGAAAACTCTAGTGCATTTTGGGTATTTGACCTGAATGAAAATAGGATTTGCAACTCTTATTAACTGATAGAAATAGTGAGAGATGTCTATGGGAAAACATATTAATAATCTTTTAGTACTTGAAAAACAATCATGTAGACAAAGCAGAAAGATCTGGAGGAATTGAACATGTAATGACACCCTAGGAAGATACTGTTTGGTTTAATATCCAGCAACACATATCAAGAATCAGACAAACATCCTATGAGAAACCACCACCCATCAAAGAAGGACTGATGATTCTTTGGCTCGTAATTATTAGTCAAGAGATTGGCCACATGGCTAATTCTCAGTATCTGAGAATATCTAGGACATGTTTGATTCTAAGAGACAAGTACTAATGAATTTCCACCAAGCCAACTCTGTGGTTTTACTCAGTCCTATTTGCCAATAATAACTTACATTTAGCCTAATTTGAACTTAAAAGCTCCCACTTTTCAATTAAGCAAAATTAATTGGTTCACCTCAGATTCAAATCTGGGACCAGGGTTTTGTAAAAAAAAAAAAAAAAAATTCAAAGAGCTCAACCAGTAAGTCTCATATATAAATAGAACTCTATTGTTAACCTAATAACAATTGATAACTAAAGCCGTAGCCACTGTCTCATATATAAATAGAACTCTATTGTTAACCTAATAACAATTGATAACTAAAGCCGTAGCCACTATGGAAATGAATTAATATATATATTTAGGAGAACATATATAATATGTTTAGGAGAGATACACAATAAATTAAAAAAATAAAAATGACTCAATTTATTTTGTCAGTCTTAGGATTTGACCTCAGGGCCTAGATGCTATCCCAGAGCCTCTTTGTGTTCAAGACTAGCACTGTACCACTTGAGCCACAGCACTACTTCTGCCTTTTTCTAAGTAGTTTTTTTTTTGGAGATAAGAGTCTCATGGACTTTTCCACCTGGGCTGGCTTTGAACCTTGCTCCTCAGATCTCACCTCCTGAGTAGCTAGGATTACAGGCGTGAGCCACCAGAGCCTGACTCAAATAATTCTATCTTTAGGTGACTAAATTCCTCCAGCAGAAAAATTCTTGCCTTCCTTTGAAAACTTAGGTGATCTGAAAATAAAACAATTACACTCATAAATGTGGCAAGGAATAACACTTACGGTATTAACAACAACAGCAACAATAGAAACATGAGTCTGGAACAGTCTGTGCTTACTCTTCAAAACCTGGCACCAGGCAGCCAGTGCAAACACTGACGATGTGAATGACAAGAAATGTGAGCCCATGTGCTGTGACGACAGAGCGGGAAGTTCATTTTCACTCCATTAAATCTGACTTTCAGGTTGGGCCTCTGGGAATAACCAAGTTAAAAGTCTCCAGCCTCTAGATGAACAATTCCTCTTTATCTGTGATATTAAAGAAATGTTAAATTATGGCTCCCAAGATATACCAAGTCAAAGGAAGACAATCATGAAGATAAATAACCCTAGGACGTAGAGCTTTCCTTAATATGTTTTAAGGTGCAGCACTCACGGAAAAGACTGGAATAGGTGGCACTTAACTTCCACGAAGTCATGATTCTTGACATTTTATTGCAGAAAGACTGACTCTGAAGCCAGGATAAGCATTCTTTGGTAAAAGAGTTATGTTCCTTTATGAGACCCTAGAGATAAATTCTCAAGGTTCCTTGAAGACTTGCTAGGTATTTGGGAAAGTATGTAAGTAGAACAATATTTTTCCTCTTAAATCTTTGAAGAACTAGAAGGAAAATAGGCTTAATTAGGTTATTTTTTGATATAGAAGCTGAAGATTTAAGAAATACATCAGAAAAGCAATATAGATTCATGAAACTACCTTAGAAGAAAACATTTCTAAAGAACTACAGAATTTCTTCCATCCACTCTCTTGGGAAAATTACTTTATGCACCGCTGACACACTGATTAGATAAGGATGGAGGAAGATGAATGAGAAGCCTTATTACATTTGACGAAGCTCACTGAAACAAACGGAGTTCAGGGACAAGACACTTAAACATTTAAAACAATCTGGCTTGGTAAGAAACATGGCATTGTTTGACACTCAGACCACCTGTGAAATTTGAAGAAAGTCACCATGAACAGAGTTATTCATGTGAGAGTAACCATAAGGACTGGTACCCCTGAGTTTGCATTTGTGGTTTCAGTTACTTTACCCAGCTGCCTTTGCTAGTTAGGTAAATTTAGGTTTATTTCTTAGCTCTAATCTTTGATTTTCTCACTGGAAGTAACTATAGGTATGATAGTATGAGTTACTTAACATATAGCATATTGCTGACATTATATCAGTGCGTGGCCCTTTATTGGTGTTTATTAGTGGTTTTATTATTAACTCTCCAGTCATACCCTAGAAGTAGGTATTACTTATGAGCATCATAGTGACGAAAGAGAAGTAGGTTGACAGCCAGAATCATCATACCCTCACATCAATTTTGTCAACGAGATGACATGTTTTGTTTGGCAGACTATATTTGGCTCTCGGAGAGTTTTCTTTGCCATATTTTGAATTATTTCTCAATAGTTATAAATGGACCTTAGAAGCAAATTTTGACTTTCAGAGTTCTTTTAAAAAATGTGAAATATCTGGCAACTTTAATCCTGCCAAACCAAATGGCAACCATCCGGGTTGAGTTAGAGCTGCTCTGATTCTTAGAAGTTCTTAGGTTTTCTATAATTTCTATATGTACTGTGATCTTCACACAAAGAGAACACAAAAATGCAACCTATCCTGATGTCTGCAGACTTGAGTACAACACAACTGTTTTTCTTAGATTCTTTTCCAGAAAGCTTACAAATCTAGTTCTACCCTTCTTTTGTCTGAACTACTCAGGTAAGTGAAATAAAAGTTGTTTTCAAGCACTTGTCTTTCTTCAAATGCACACCCTGTTACCCTCATTGGCCCTACTTCCTCTGCACAGATGAAATCTTAAGTAAAACATGCATGTCTATCTACCTACTTATCTATCTATACCTGTGTGTTTACTTACACGTTTTATCCAGTGAGATTCTGACTTAATGAGTTCTAAATACAAATTCAAATGAATCTCAAAATAGCTTGCTACCTAAATATGCCCAACTGAGCTGTTTTAAGTCAGTAGTCTTCAGTGATCAAAAAATTCAAAATTAGCTGGATACCAGTAGTTCACACTTGTTATCCTAGTTACTCAGGAGGCTGCGATCTGAGGATCTCAGTTCAAAGTCAGGGCAGGCAGAAAGTACCCATGAGACTCTCATCTCCAATTAACCACTCAAAAAATGGAAGTGGCGCTGTGGCTCAAGTGGTAGTATGCTATCCTTGAGCACAAAGACATTCAGGAGCAGTGCTCAGGGCCGGAGTTCAAGTTCCACAACTTCCAAAAGAAAAAATTCAAAATTATTTGTGCATTTGAAGGAACTAAAATTGTTTTTGCATTTGTAAAAGTCATGAAATAATTTCTAATATAACTGACAGAATTCTATCTCTGTGTGTGTGTGTGTGTGTGTGTGTGTGTGTGTGTGTGTGTGTGTACACGCTCAGGTAGAATGAGGCTTGAACTCCAGCTTTTTCACTCACAGATCATTTGAGTCACACCTATGCTTCCAACATTTTGCTGGTTATTTGAAGATGCAAGTCTCTTGGAATTGTCTGCCCAAGTTGGCTTTGAAGCTTCCATCCTCAAATCGGAGGCTCCTGAGTAGTTAGGGTTAGAGGCGTAAGTCTAATGCGAAGTACTGCTAACTAACTGCCTACTTCTTTCACTTACTTGGAATGTAGTAACACAGTATTTCTCACCAATGGATTCTTAAGCTGCTGACTTGGGCTCCCCAAATATTGTTTCTTCTTTCATTAACTCACATTTCCATTTGAGATTCCCGTGTCTCAAACAAACTGCTCCCCTTTTTAAATGAAATGTATCCTCCAACTAGCACATAGCTAAATTTCCCAGGGGTTTATGCTATTGTCGATGATGGTAGTATTGAATCCAGTATTTAAATGTATCTGTGTAATTTAAGACTAGGGAATGTGCCAATTTTTAACAATACTCTAGAAAGCACAGAACACAAAAGTAAAAATAAACCCTGGCGTTACATGAACTAAACACTTTCCCCAAAAGAGAGCAAAGGCATAACCTACAGAATAGGAGAAACTACTTCAGTGTCTTCCTAAAAGCATTCCTGATCATCCCTGGGGCTCTAGATACTAGGACACACGATGCTCACAAGCCTGCTACAAGAAGTCTCCAGGCTTAAGCCTGTTTGCCCACCCAGCAGCCAAGGACCTGGGATCAATAAGTCAATAGATGCTAAGAACCAGGGAAGGAGAAGGTAAAGAGCAGAGGCCAGGATGTCTCAGCCTCCAGGAAGAGGGGGCAGCCACTGAAACCTGAGAAGCTGGGCTGGGATACACTCACTAATCTATTTGACTCCCTATAAGCTATGGGCTGGATCAGGGCATGTTGTGGACCTGTGAGAGTAGGGTGACACCTTCCTCTCCTCTGGCATTCACAAGATCTTTAGGAATTTGGAAACACAGAATCCTGTGCCTTCCTGAGCCCTCTTGCAAATCCCATCCTTCTGCTTCTGGACCTGCCCATCAGATGCTGGTAGTTGAGCCTAAGTCCTAGATTGGAGGGAGGAACACAAGGTGGGAAGTTCATCTTAGCCACTTGGTCAGGGGAGCCCACAGTGTGCTGAGCCAGCACATGGCAGGAAAGGCTGGAAATCTGAAGAAATCTTCCTGGGCTTTGTTTTTCCCCCATGTTCTTCTTCATCTTTTATGGTCCTGAAGCAAAGCACCTGCAATCTTCACCCACACCGTCTCTTTTGTCTGCCAGTCCTTCCTTTAAAAGTAAAGCAACCTACACAACTTTTTGACCTTTGACCCACTTGAACTTTCTCCTTCCTCCCTTTCTGTTTTCCTTCCTTCCTTCCTTCCTTCATTCTTTCCTTCCTTCCTCCCTTTCTCTCATCCACCCTGGGACCTCACACTTGTGAGAAAGTGTTTACCACCTGAACTGTGTATCCAACCTTCTTTTCTGCTTTTTAGTTATTTTTTTCCCAATACACGGGGTCTGTGTTTTTGACTGAGGATGGTCTCTGACCACAATCCTCCTACCTGTGCCTTCCAAGTAATTGGGATTAAAGGCATGTACTACCATGCCATGCTCCTCTTGTTAATTGAGAACAAGGTCTAACTTTGTCCTAGATGACCTTGAACCACCATCTTCCCTATCTCAACCTCCTGTGTAGTAGCTGAGATTACAAGTGTGAATAATCACACCTGGTTTATTGTCTTCTGCTGCTTCCATTTAGCAATATGTTTAAATGAATAATGTGTGTTATATACACATGTATACCAACCCTTGTATCACATATAGAGTTGGCCTTTGCTGTCTCCAGTCTCCACAATCCCCAGATTCAAGGAACTCTGGATAGAATTAGTAATGAATGAGAGAAGACTGTTTTTCTTGTCATTATTCCCTGAACAATACATGATGCCAACTTTATTTTTTTTTTGTCAGTTGTGGGGCTTGAACTGTGGGCCTGGGCGCTGTCCCTGAGCTCTTCAGCTCAAGGCAAGTGCTCTGCCACTTGAGCCACAGCACCACTTCTGATTTTCTGAGTAGTTTATTGGCGATATGAGTCTCATGGACTTTCCTGCCTGGGCTGGCTTTGAACCATGATCCTCAAATCTCAGCCTCCTGAGTAGCTAGGATGACAGGTGTGAGCCACAGGTGCCCCGCTCATGATGCCAGCTCATTAATGTGGTGTTTACACTATTGTGTTAGTCAGTGTTCTCTCACCATAACAAAATACATTAGGCAGTTAAATTACGATTTGTGAAGTTTCAATCCACGATGACCTGGCCCCATTGCTTTTGGTATGGAAAGGCAGCCTACCCTGAAAGGACCACATAACAGCAAAACTGCTTCACTTCATCACAAGCCAGGGAACAAAAGAGAGGAAGACTGAAGAAGTAACGTCCCACCATCCCCTTCAATGGAATAATACCAAAGACCTAAAGATCTCTCACTAGGCTCCACCCCTTAAAGACTCCACTTCCTTTCACCTGTGCTACTCGAGGGACCAAACACTAGCACAAGGACTTGGACCATTGTGTGACATAATAGAAGTTATATAATGATGTATTAAAGTATATGGGATGATATACACAGGTTAAATATAGCATTATTTTATATGTGACTTGACCATTTGTAAAATTAAGAATTGACAAGCGTATAGATTTATAATTTCTACTTCAACAACTGTCATCTACTTTTTAGCTACCTTCCTTCCCTCTCCTCTTTTCATTTTCATGTCTCATTGTTCCACTCTGCTTCCACTAAAATGAGTCAGCTCACACTGCCAGAATTATTTACTGAAAGCAAAGACCATTGTATTATTAGTGAATCTTTTTTTGTTTGCAAGCAACAGAAGCGCAAGTCGAACAAGTTGAAAGAAGATCTAGAGATTTACTTCAAGAACCCTAGAATGAATATTTCTAGAGCAAACACAGGGCTACATTCAAGTGTCTAAAAAGAATTGAAACCCAGATATTTAAGCAACATCATGCCCCTCAACTCTCTCAGCTCCATTTGTTCCCTTATTCCTGCTTGTTTACTTAATTATTTCTTCCTATGAGACTTCTATAATTTCTCTAGGCTTCGTGGCAATCTTTGTTGCTTTACCACCTGACTCTTACTCCATTCTAAGTCAAAACAACAACAGACTCACTGTCTCAGTGTAGAGTTCGCCCCTGGAATGAATTGACTGACAGGAATTGAGTCCAATTAAAACACAGTTGCTACAACTACAATCTTACATATTCTGCTATTACCAACATGGGAAAGGGGATAAGACATGGAGTCTGAGAGAGAAGTAAGGAAAATTTTCAAAGGAGAAATTACAAGGGGGAAAAGCAGTAGTTCTGGAGTGAGTTTGTGTTTACAAGGATGTAAATTTGCATTTACATTATAACTTGTATTTCTAGTATTTAATACAGAAGTTAAAGGTTGTTCCCCAGGGTGGCGCTACTGATAAACCAGGGAGCCTTCAAGTGTGGGAGGTCCTTAAGTCATTGGTGTTGGTCCCTTGAAGGAGATTTGAGAACACTGATCTTTTCTGTTTCTTTTTGCTCTCAAAATTTTGTTTGACTATCACATGACAAATATGTAGTGAATTCTGGTTTATCTAATTCTTTGCTGGAAGGTTTGTTGATATTCAGTGGCTTCAACATGCCCTTAGCAATCTTCCACACTTTTTCTAACTTTTGCCAGTCAACTAGATTGTGCTTTCTCTCTTCCCTTAAGGACACTTACCACAAATTCTCAGATTATGTCCTCTATGCCCCTCGCATTCTCATGGGACTAATGGCATTCTTCCAAGAGGATTTGCGAGATGCTGGAAGACATATAAGAACAGAAATCTAAAGTCCTAAATTCAGTTCTACTGTATTGTAGAGACAGGAAAGTCAGATTTCCAACAGCAAAGTAGCATCTAATATAGTCATTTTCTACAATGCCCTTTAGTTTGTCTTTGATGTTTTCTCATGGTTGGTTTGAAGTTATGTATTTGATAAGGAAGCCAAGGAAGAGATGTGATTGAATTTCCTGAGTTCTATAAGCACCATCTCAGGTAGAAAATCACTATCATTGTCCTGTCTTTTATCTGTGAAAAAATACAAGTCATCTCCATAGATCACTGAGAAAATTCTGTTACTTGTTTGATTATAACTTTACTTATTATTATTTTCAGGAGCTGTTTACTTCATGTTCAACAACTCCTTGAAATACAAGTGTCATGTACAGATTCTCTTCCTGACATTCATTGTAGGAAATCATAATCTTCATACTTCAGAAAAGGGAAGAAAATGACTGAGACAAGAAACAAACAGGCTTGAAAAGAAAGATGGCTGGGAATGAGATAGGCAGGAAAATGATTCTCTTCCTCTCCTTCATGCACCTGCACATGCCTTTAGTGCTTCACTGTAACAAAGCTAACAATAGAGGTATAATATCCCATTTTTAAATTTTACATCAAATCCTTTTGTAGATTGATTTGGTAGTTATCCTTTTTTTCTTGAGCCATAAATATCCCTGTACTTTGATGACTGGTAATCTAGTACAGATTGAAACAAATATTTGCATTTGCTTTTAGATACAAAAGGATGTAATAATAAGTCTCCTTAATATTAAAGGACATTTGAAAGGCAGTGTTTTTTCTGAAGTAATACTATGTCATTTCTCACAAATAACTGAAAAAAAAACAAATGAGTCTGGCTATAATTATTATTAAAGTTTTTATGATGCAGAATCTATTTCTTAGGTAGCCATTTACATCCAGATTTTAGTATATGCATTTTAGTATATGCTATGTCTTTTAGAAATTCATAGACCAGTATTTCTCCTCTGAAGTTAAAATCCATTTCTATGCAGATGCCATAAATAAATATAAAGATATAAAAATATTATAATGAAATAACACAATGTAATCTATTATTGGGTTTAATTCACTTATGTTAATAACCTGAGATCCTAAGAATCTTAATTTTGTAGAGAATAAATACATTCTAATACAAACTATATGACACTTAGATCATAACATTATTTTTCTGGTTATTGTTATGATGATGGTGGTGGTGGTAGTGCTGATTTTACTCAGGTTTTTCCTACTTTGACAATTGTCTATGGCTCCAAGGACTATGGTGATCTTCATCTTTCATCTCATTTGGTTTAGGCAGACAAGATTCACTCTGAATACTAAGGTTAACAAAAACATTTTTGAAAGTTAAAAACATAATATCTGTATTATCTCTGGTAAAGCTATTGGGTAAGTTGCAAAGGGAAAAAAATAACTTTACAATAGAGAATCTCAGAAGACACCGCTGTAGCCAAATGGTCAAGGCTAACATCACCAATACTAGCTGGTAATGAACCCACACATCCTGGTATGGTGCCTGAGAGGGGGCATGTCCACATGTCTTTGCAATACCTTTCACCACAAATGCACAGCCTCAATCCAATCGTGACAAAGTATCTAACAAACTCAGACTGGGCCACATTGTACAAAACAATCGTCCAGTGCTCTTTGAGATTCTGTACTCATAAAACACAAGAAATAACACAGGGAGCAAAGAGTCATGAACCAACAGATGCTGTGAGGTCCTCTTCAGGAGCTTGTAACTGGAAAAAAAAAGTATGTGAGTGCAAAAACGATTTAGAAGCTAAGGAAGTTTTGTGCTTTTGTTACTAGTTTCTGATGCTCAGTTTTTAGGTTTTGCAACTTTTTTACACTTATAAAATTGGTAAATACAAGCTCAATGAGGAGTGGACCATTCTATATGGTTCAGCTCATAGTATTTATCTGGACTTAGCTTCCCCATCTTAATAAGTCCTCTGGAATTCCATGTCATGTTAACATAGTGTAGGCTCAGTGAAAGTTCTATTTGCAACTTTTTTCTAAGCTTAAAACGATTTCAGAATAAAAATAGATCGATCATTCATTTAAGTAGTCATGCAAAGGGGTTCAATTCAACAAGTCAGTGTATGAGTACAGTGCATCTTAAGCAATGCCACCCCTTCCATCATACCATCCCTTTGTCACCTGGCTTCATTTGTACATTGGCTATTATGACTGTAACGTTTAAAATAAAATTAAACAAACACATTTACTCTCCGGTTATATACATTTGTTTGGACAGAAACACAAGTAATTTTTAAATGCTAATTGGATACAACCAACAATAACTTCCAAATGATTATATTAGTAATGCTACTGGTAGATGTAATGCTGCAGTGGCTATTCTGAGATTCTGCGTGGTTGTCATGAAACAAAACCAATGAGAAATTCTAAGATATTACTCTTCTATCAACCTCAATGTTCTTGAGAGCTTAGCTTTTCCATTAGGAAGAAAGGGGGTAAAGAGGGGGAAGTTAATATGTTTTCTAAAATTATTTTTTAATTTTAAATAATTTTATTGAGATTAAGTGATTACATAAATTCTACAAATTTCACAACACTGTGAAATTTGTGAAAGTTAAAGTCACAAACACATTTTAGCCTTCACAAGGCAAATTGCCATTATCATGGTCTATAAAGTTTGTGAATTCCATAAGCTTTGGCAATACAAGTATTTCTTCCACATCAAGTGAATTAATGTGCTTTTAATCTTGTATTTGAGTGAAAAAAATAGTTCCATGCACACATGAGTGTTTTCCTTGATTTGGGTTCACTAAAATCACTAGAAAAATTAATTAAGTAAAACTCAGTGTTAGCACTGACAGAGCTGTTCATGTGTCATGGAAAAGAGCTAGAGATCACTAGAGAAATAACTGACTGGGTCTGGCACAGGAAATTCAAAAGACACAGCTAGAATAGTCATGTCAGATAAAAATGGAACCACACCATATTGGTAAGAATAATAACTTCATCAGGGTGCCTGTAATCTTAGATACTCAGGAGGCTGAGATCTGGAGGAACTGACTTAAATTCAGCCTGGGCAGGAAGGTTTGCGAATATCTATCTCCAGATGACCAACAAAATGTTGGACTGGAGTTGTGGTTCAAATTGTAGCACATCAGCTGTGAGCTAGAAAGCTGAGAGGAGTTATGGGGTTATGTGTTCACGCCCTAGTAGCAATCCAAATCAGAATGGCTTTCCATAGTACTATTACACAGTGGTTTTCCATAAGATATGCCAGGTTGTCCAACGATCTCTGCCATCAAGAGAGCCTATGAATAGCAATAGAGACTGCATTCTATTTGTAGATCTCTTTTTAGTGCATCTACCTTAGTGCTGGAAAGGTACTAACTGATTTAATGGCTACTATTCCCATATTTTCAGAGCTCTGTTTTCTTCTTATTTTCTAATCCTTCATTATTCCAACTGCCTTCTGTATAGGTATATTAATATTATATATATTATATGTTATATATTATGTATATGACATATTACTAAAATATACATATGTAATATTATTTTAATATTATATTAATGTTATATTATATTAATATTTTTATTTAAATTATTGTGTGCTTACAATCCCCTGAATGGACCTTTGGGAGAAGCAAATGGGAGTATGAATGGGACCAGATTTGTCATGAATTGATGGCTGTTGGGACTGAGCAAGGACCACAAATGGCTTGATCAAATATTTCTGCTTTTATGTAGATTCACCATTATCCATAAGAGAAAGAGAGCTCAAAGCAGCTCTCACATACATTTTCCTGTGGTAAAACATATGAATATTTATATTGAGACATAGAGGGGGAAAAATAGATTACAAAGCATTCTCAAATTTTGCCTACTAAGTAAGTTTGTTGCAAGGTAATGTTTTGAAAAGTATCATCTCTGGAACTTTTTATATGTCCAAACTGTATAGGAAACCTGTACATATGCATGTGCATGTGTGTATATGTGAGCATAAGTGCATTCATGTGTGTAAATTGACTTATTCAAAAACCTGGGGGAGGGGATAACACTTTCAAATTGGTAATTGGAGGCATGCTTATATAAAAAGAACATTCTTTATCTAAAAGCAGGTATTATAGAGCCCTTAGCATGCATAGGACCGATAGATATGAGAGAAAGGAGCTTGAAAAGAGAGCCTATTTTAAAGTCTGCCAGGAAATATTACAGAGCAGGAAAATCTGAGGGACTCGAATATCATTCTCCTTCCCCTTTCAAGTCTGCTGATGAACTTAACAGAAAGCCACATGGTGAGGAATAGAGGATATGAGGTCCACCCAGTCCAGCCTCCGGGACACAGATCAGAGGTGTTTTGCATGGAAAAACACAACAGAGAGTTCCAAGAGAAGCTATGGCACTGAGATACAAAGATAAACATTCTGACAGTGTCAATAATTAATAATGTTGGGTCACAGAGAGAAGAGTAGAAAACAGTGGGAAAATGAAAAATTCTAAATATAGTATTCTGCATAGTAACACACAAATAACAAATCACTGTCAAAAGTGTCAAAAGTAGTAGAGGGTGAGGAGTATTTTGTGAACTTAGAAAGGTAAGTATTAAAGCTAAAATACAATGGTTGTCAGTGATCAGGAGAAATACACACCCACAGCCTAAAAGAGATAAGGCTTAATCTCTTTCACAACTTTTCCCTGTCTAGACCTCAGCCGGCAACGCACAGGATCTGTGTTTTTCCTGTGGTGTCACTGCACAGGTGGTGCATGCCTGTAAGCCTAGCTACTCAGAAGGCAGAGATCAAGGTAACTATGCCTGAAGATCGGCCTGAGCACAAAGTTTGCAAGACCTTCTTTCAACCAATAAAACTCTGAGCACGCCGAGTCATGCTTGTAATTCCAGCCAAACAAGACTTATAAATAGGAGGATCACCAACCTGGCTGGCTCAAGCTAAATGACAGGCCCTACTAAATAAATAAATAAATAAGTAACAAAACTTTAAAGAGTTCAGGGTGTGGTTCAAGGACTAGATTGCCATGCCTGCCTAGCTAGAGCAAGGCCCTGAGTTCAAACCTCAGTAGTGCCCTCTCCCCCCACAAAAAAATCAAATCCCCAAAACACTGCATGAGCTCACACCAGTTTTGCCCAGTGTGTTGCAATGCATCTCTAGGTGTTTGATCTGCAGTCCTGGGGTTTCAGCAGCGGCATTGTTCTCTGAGTTTTAAGGACAGAGAACAACAAAGGAATCCTTTGAAGAACCTCACAAATCAGTATCGACTATGGCTTTATGTTTCTTGGAAAACAGACATGCACTATTATTTGGACACTTTCCAAAAATAAAAAAGGGAAGACAGAAAAAGAAAAGCAAGAACAAGGAAAATGCAAATGCCAAAACTCAGAAGATCTTTTTGTTTTGAGTCAAGAGAAAATGAGGGACTTCAATATAAAATGTGCAGCCAGCACAAAATAAATTTAACCACAAGTAATTAAGGTAGCCTAGAAGCAAAACATACCACCCACCCACCTCAGACATCCAAAGAAATCAACAAATGCCAGTGTGCATAGTGCTTAGGACGCAAGTGTCCACTTTTAATGCATTTGCTACAGAGGAGGGAAAGGAAAGTTAGCCCGTTAGGCTTATAAGAATATTAAAGATATTCTGAAATTACCCACATTCGAAACTGCAACATTTTTCTAACTTTAAAAATCCACTTTTTATGTATGTGTTTGCCAGCACTGAGGATCAAATTCAGGACCTGGGTGTTGTCCTTTTTCCCCTCAAAGTTGGCACTGTACCACTTGAGCCATAGCTCCATTTCTGGCTTTTTGCTAGTTCATTGGAGATAAGTCTTACAGACGTTCTTGACTGGTCTAACTGAGATTTTGACTCTCAGCCTCCTAAGCAAAAAAGTTATTTATATTTTAGCCATCCCAAGTTTATAGAGCGGTGCTTCTTAGTATTAAATATGTGCACGGTTGACTTTTCTCATTGTTTCTTTGGGCATGTGATCAGTTGATTTAAATAGGATCCTGGCTGACACCTTATTTAACAAACAATGGAATTGTAGAATTATGGACCATGAACGATAGAGATGGGGACATACAGCCACGTTAGCAATTTGGAAAGGAAGGTTGATTGTGGACAAGTCGAGTTCCTGAAGTTCAGTGAAAATGGCTCTGTGAGGGAGGGCAGGAAAGGCGGACGATGTCTGGGAAAGGCCAGTCTCTGCCACACATCGCAAACAGCCAAAGTGGTGACTGAAAGGAAGGCACGAGCCAATCATCTTCCACAGCAATTGGACTCCCTCCCTTTTCCTGCAGGTCTACCCAATGGCCTCCTAGCTGAGTGGCTGTCCTTCACATTCCTCCTTAAATGAGCACACATAGGTGTACCACTGGCTGCTTCCTCCCAGCACTATCCAAGTCTCCACTCCTCTCGGGGAATTCTGCCTCATGAAGATAAGGCCTGGGTAGTTCCATGTCCTTCTATATTCTCAGTGTCCATGAATGAATAGACACCAGGAAGTTTTTCCATTCAAGCATCTCCATGATCATGAACATGGGCACTGTTCAAAGCCAGCTCAAGCAAAACAGTCCGTGAGACTTTTATTTCCAGAGAAGCAGCAAGAAGCTGAGAGTGGAGGTGTAGCTCCAAGTGGTAGAGCACCAGCTCATAGTTAAAAAAAGCTAAGAGACAGTGCCCAGGCCCTGAGTTCAAGTTCCAGGAACAAACAAAGACACACAAAAGGATGCTAAGGTGAGTTCTCCAGTATTATCACTGGGATTGGTGGAAAAATGTATAACTCACACTCTTGTTTGAATTCCAGCTTCTACACTTTTCCCACAATGAAAGTTATTGTAAGTCTGGAAACTTTTAGCAAAACTTTAGAAATGAGGTATTGTGTAAGTTAATTGTTCACCAAAAATGTACATGTATTTTTATGTACTATTTTGGACTATACTATTCCTACTTTAAGTGCATAAGCAATGCTATTTGTCAAAAATGCACATAAATATTCCCAATCAGAAATGGAACAGAAACAAATAATATCACATTCCTTGGGATGAACCTAGATGCTAATTGAGAGATGGAAGTAAGTCTATGAAATGAATTATATTTGTTTAACTGATTTATTGGTTGTCATATTTTACAGACCTTAGATTTTTACTAATGTCCTGGAGATACAAATATAAATAAATGAAAGTAAATAAATGAAAAAAAATAAATGAAAGTCTATTGCTTAAAAGAATTAAAACTACTTAAAATTACAGACATTCAAGTACAATATAACTGAATCAGGGACTCTGGTATTATTGTTGTGGTTAAAGGGTTCAGTATGCAACTCAGCTTGGGAGAACCAAGCATTTTGGAAAATGATCAGACACTTCTTGGTTCAACAGTAATAGAGGGAGTAGTATGTATTGGAATTGAGAAATGGCACCATTTTTCAATAATCTAAGATATCATAAAGCTGGGTACTGGTGGTCTACAACTGTAATCCTAGCGATTCAGGAGGCTGAGATCTGAAGATCTCTGATTGTTTGAAGCCAGTTAGGTGAAAAACATCTGAAAGCTCTTACCTCCAATTAACTAGCAAAAAAAACCAAAGTAGGTGTGGCTCAAGTGGTAGAATGCCACCCTTCAGTGGAAAAAGCTAAGCAAGAGCATGAAGCTCTGAGTTCAAGATCCATTACAACCGCACACACATACAAACACAGACAAACAGGCACACACACACACACACACAGACACCTACACACATATACACACATACACACAGAGACGCACATATACACAGAGGCACACACAGACACACCTGCCCACAAACATAAACACAAACACACATACACACACATGCACACACACATATTATCTCCAAGTAGCAGATATAAAAAATAAGTCCCTTTTTATTAAATAAAAGTCTCTATCTGGGCACTAATGTAATAGAAATACCATGAATATGATATAAAGCTGTATTCAAAACCAGAAATTCCAGGCCTCACTATACTCTCTGATATTTCAATGAGAATCAACATAATGACAGGGAGCTTAGGAAGAAATAAAGAGATTTGGTGTTTAATTAGAGCCAGCCAAGGCAGGATCTTCATTTGCTCAGGTTGATTTTAGAGAAGTGGTATGAATTCGACTGCTTCTCTACCTTACTCATGATCTCTATCCTTAGAGGAATGGTAAAAAAATATAATTCCCCAATCCTCATATGGGAGTGTCATGATAAGTGATCAGAAACCTTGCTTTTCTTGCCACATGCTTCAATGATTTCTTTCCTTTCTCCCTCTTGCATTTATTCTTTCTCCTTCCTTTTTGGCTGCAAGAAGCCAACTCAATATTCAAACATTAAAAACTATCATAATAAATCTAATCTTCAGTCAAAATTTTTCTTCTTCTTTCCCTATATATTATTTGTCCCGATAGAAAAAAATCTTCAGTTTGCTACATTGGAAGTTCCTTTGGCTATGTCATTAAAAAAACAGCACTAACTGACCCATTGTGTGTAGCAGCCAGTACCAGAAAATTCATTTGGTTTTTCTTTGAATCCTCCAATCACCTAATAAGTGGTTTGAATGCTGGAGATTAAATTACACTGTAAACAACAGTTTCCCATCATTTTCAATTTCTTCAAAGACTTGATGTTGTGGATTCACAAAAGCAGAAAGGAAAGGGAAAGAAAGGGAAGGGAAGGGAAGGGAAGGGAAGGAATGTGAACTTCTCCAGTAAATTCAATCGATGTAAATGGCACCTCTAAATTAATTATTCAGGCCACCAAAATGCGCTGCTGCTCTCATTGTGTTTCTTGTTACTCTTGTTGTCTAACTTGTCTAGCGTAATCTTACATGGCAATCAGGCCTTTGATGAGTCTGATAAAAGTACATTTGGAGACTTAGCCTGTGAGCTACGCTAGAGGGTCTGCCTAGCAAGAGCAGATTCTTTCATTCAAACCCAGTACTGTCAAAAAAAATGAACAAAAAGTGGCTTAAGATATTTTGCAAGTGAGCAAAAGAGGTATTTAGGGTAGTTAGAACTGTTGCTTAGACTTTTAGCATGTCATGGCTATTTCTTGATAGATGGAGAAGGAGGAACTCTGTCTTTGGGGAAGAATATGGTTTTTAGACCACACAATTTTCCACCTGTACAGTTGGACCTGTGTGACCAACTGACCAGGGCACTCCTAAGCTCAACATGATTCCCATTCAGTGACAATAAGGAACACAAAAGAGGCAAGAGGCAGAAGCATATGCTCCTTCAGGTAAGTCTTGCCCTTCCCATCCTTGACCTTGACCTTGACCTTATGATTTTTTTTTTTGATCCAGTCATGGGGCCTGAACTCTGGGCCTGGGCGCTGTCCCTCAGCATTTCAGCTCAAGGCTAGCACTCTACTACTTGAGCCACAGTGCCACTTCCAGCTTTTTTCTTTTTTCTTATGTGGTATGAGGAATGGAACCCAGGGCCTCTGCATGCAAGGCAAGCGCTCTACCACTGAGCCACCTTCCCAGCCCCTACCCTAGGAGATTTTAACCCTCAGCCTGGTCACGCATCACTCCATAAGTATTCCACGTAGAATAGCACAGTATCTCTCACCACTCTACGCAGAAGGAACGTAGGCCTTTCTAGAATAAAAATGATATCCCATGAAAGACGAAGGTATGGAAATTTATATTTAAAATTATATACTTGCCATTGTGCAGAAAGCTCAGAAAACAAGAATGTCTTTTGAAATGTGATTCCTTGTGCTTTAAAACCATGACACTCAGTTGTAAACCTGGTTACTGAAAAATCTTCCCAAAAGAATCGATGCCATTTTCTCTGTAAGGAAGTGATGTTATTTCATCCTTTTTGATGACTCCACATCCTATCCTACCTTGTGTAGAGCAGAGAAGTTCTTTTCAAGTGGCAAATCTTCCTTTTACTTGCATAGGTTTAATTCAAAGATCTTTAGAAAAGCATGCGAGTACAACATAGTTTACAGAACATTATTGTACACAGCCAACATTCATTCGCACATCCATTGTTTTGCTCATCTATTTGCTAAATGCTTATGGAATTTCTACCAGGTGTTAGGTACTGCTGGATCCCAGGCCTTGGGAAACAAAAGCAAACCACACTGGACCACTTAGAGGAAGAACTGCAGGTGAAACTCTCCTCACACTCTCCTAAGATGTGATTGGACTCTCTCTCTTTGCTGGTGGTGGGGCTTGAAATCTGCCCCTGGGCTCTGTCCCTGAGCTCTTCAACTCAAGGCAAGCACTCTACCACTTGAGCCACAGTGCCACTTCCGTTTTCTGGTGGTTAATTAGAGATTAGAGTCTCACGGACTTTCCTGCCTGGGCTGGCTTTGAACCATGATCCTTAGATCTCAGCTTCCTGAGATCTAAGGATTACAAGTATGAGCCACCAGTGTCTGGCTGGTTGGACTCTCTTGATGACCTTAATTTGATCTTTGCCAAGACTATCCACATGGCTTATGGGAGTATGAACCCAGATTACAAACAGAAGACAATACATTCATGTGGAAATAGAAATAGATTCTCAGAGGCCAGTGCTAGTGAACTGAGACTTAAAAAACAGGGAGGTAGCTCTGGTACTCAGCAACATTTTTTTTTCTCTCTCTTTTTTCTATTTTTTATGCTGGGGCTGGGGCTGAACTTAGGGCCTTGTACTCTCACTTAGGCTGGTACTCTACCACTTGAGCCAAGCCTCCATTTCACACTTCTCACTGGTTAATTGGAGATGACTCTCTTGAATTTGTTTGTCTGAGCTGGATTTGAGCCATCCTCCTCAGATCTCATTTTCCTGAGTAGCTAGGATTATAGATGTAAGCCGCCACCAGCATCGGCAACATTTTCAATTTTCTTACTTGTGCTGTTGTCCATTAACAATGTTTCATAACTTTTTCAGACTAATGTCCCCATAAAAAATATAATAAAAATATTGTCCCCATTAAAATATAAGATAAATACAAGAAAAAAACACTTAAGTGGCTCAAATGGTTAATTATGTGTCACATATGTTTTATTATAAGTAAAAAACACATGTACAGAAAAAGTATATAATTGTATATGGATGCAAAACATAGATAATTTTCTGCAGTCTAAAGATCACCATGGAGTTTCTGGCAATACATGAATACCTCAATAAGAGCTTCTGCATTACATAGAGCTAAGGCAATGCTTCTTTTTTTAATTTTATTTTATTTTATTTGTGAACATACTGTACAGAGGGGTTACAATTACATGGGCAGGATAATGCATACATTTCTTACCAAGAAGGCAATGCTTCTTTTATGTCAATGTAGTGTATTAGAAAACGTTTAGCAATTGTCTGGGCAATGTCAACAAAACGGGGCTTAAGAAATGATTTGGAAGATCAAAAGCTATGTACATATGACCATATAAGATGATGCTAAGCAAAATGAACCCCAAGATAGGGACACAAGTGGTTTTATCTTTCTTGTTGCTGTTGTTAATGTATTTATAATGTACTATGAGATTTTTTTTGTTTCTTTTGTATGTTCTCCCCCATGATATAACCCCTGTTTTCACTGTATTTGATTGTGGTACTCTGATTCTTGTTTATACTTTTTCTAATTTGGGGAGGGGAAGGGAAATAACAAAATAATAATAAGGATACAGGTTGACTCATTGTAACAATGAGATGTACAAGACACTATGTTGAAAATGAACTTTACAACTTCAGAGGTGGGGGGAAGGGAGGAGTTGGGGAGGTAAGGGATGGTAGAAGACAAAAAAAGGAAGAGGTAACAATGCTCGATAGGAAATGTACTCATTACCTTACTCATGTAACTATAACCCCTCTGTATCTTTACCAAATATATATATATATATATATATGCTAAAAAATAAATTATTTGGATTCCCAAATAGATTTTATCTTCACATTCAAATTTGACTGTGAGGTTCACAACAGAGATGATTTTTTTTTCCATCCAGGAATACTGAAATATATTTCCTTCCCCAGGCTGGGAGTGCTACGATTAACTGAAGTCTAGAAAGTAGGGGTTGAAGATAGTATGAAACATCCTAAAGTATACAGAAGTTCTCACACTAATTGTCTCCCATTCAATTGCTAACCAGGCCTGACCCTGCTCAGCTTCTGAGATCAGATGAGATTGAGTACATTCAGGGTGGTGTGGCCACAGAAAAAATTTTTTGAGCAAAATATCAATGGTGCCGAAGTGAAGGAACACTGGTTCTATATCAAGTTGCTGAAATAATTTTCTCTTACAAGGTATTGATCACATTGAAAATTGTTTGTAGAGAAAGACAAAAAGTGTAAAAATACATCAATATTAGTACAAATGAAAACCACCTTTTTCTTCGGTAAGAAGGAAGTTGAAATGAATTCATCCCTTGAAGTACTTTAGTTTTATAATGATAATATAATTATTAACATCCTTTGGAGGGAAAAGCAGATTTCATTAAAATAAATTCAGGGGGCTGGGAAGGTGGCTCAGTGGTAGAGAGCTTGCCTTGCATGCATGAGGCCCTGGGTTCGATTCCTCAGCACCACATAAGCAAAAAGAAAAAAGCCGGAAGTGGCACTGTGGCTCAAGTGGTAGAGCGCTAGCCTGGAGCTGAAGAGCTGAGGGACAGCACCTAGGCCCAGAGTTCAGGCCCCACAACCGGATCCAAAAAATTAATTAATAAATAAATTAATTAATTCAGAAACAAAAATATTAGATATGCTTTATTTAAATATGTTCTATATTTGAGTCCTTATCTTTGTTCTGCTTTTGATTTAAACTAGGTCACAGGTATGATTTCATAAAGGCAAAACTGACTCTTTTGTAGAATGATATTAATCTGGTCCATCCATCCACCTGTGGTGTGTACCTACAGCTGTTGCTATAGCAAATATCTCTGTTTTATGAATACCATTGAGTAACTGAAGTGGTCACAAATGAAGGCAGACTTGATTAAATGCAGCCTAAGTGACCTTTAAAATGATTTCCTTGCCTCTGGATAGTGTTTTGGGCTGCTGTGGACAAAAATCTACTCAGTATGTACTTGTACACCTGACTACAATTTCTTCTGCACAATTTCAAATAAAGCACACTACCAGAAGAGGCCCCACTTTGAAGCCAGGGGTCATGAGGGCAGACAAATGCGGAAGAAGGATGGGCAAACTCAAACAATATTCAATGTACATATGTAAAAATGGAACCAGGGACTTGAGGGGATTGGTGGGACTGGAAAAGATGGGAGAGAACGATGGAAAGGGTATCATTGGTCAAAGTGCATTGTACTCACAAACTGACATGTTTACACAACTGCTACAATATTATTTTTTTTAATTTAAAGAAGTACACAGTGGACTTTCACCTTGAATATGGAGAAATCTATACTGATAGGTCAGAATTCCTCCCTGGGTAGCTCAGAGGTGGTCCTGGGTCCTGTGGTTCTACTTCAACATCACATCACGACCATCCTAAATTAGCTTCTCTCCCTCCAAACAATGTCTGAACAAAATAATATATTTTTTAAAAAATCTTACAAAAACACAGTCTAAGATGCAAGCATGCAATTAGTAGATGCACTTAGTAGATGATACATGGGGCTAAATTTTATATTAAAAACACTTCAAATTTCTCTCTGCTGCTGTGGTAAGCTACTCATTTGTGCCAGTCTTCTAATATATTATAAATCATAATTCATCTTTTCTTCTTCCCTTAAACTGAAAGTATACATTATTTCAACGTTCCTAGCCTGGAAAATATTGCATGAACAAACCAAATCCCAGTAAGAGATTCAGTACTGATCACTAATGTAATGAGCTAAAACATCAACATAAACTTAAAATAATTAAAAGATGAGATTTAAAGAATGACTCTTTAATTAACTGACAGTATGCATGAAATGAGATAATTTTTCTAGCATCTCTTGAGTCTGCACATTAAGACAATTTGCAAGCAGGATCAATATAACTGTTTCCAATAACACAAAGTTGTATAACTCTCCTTTTCAACAATCAATATATAACTACTCAAGCACAGCATGCAATACCTTTAGCTACTAACAGGAAAAGAAGTCTAAGGGGAACCTACTCAACAACTCCTTTGCTGTAAGAACTATCGTAGATGTCCAGATTTACATAATAATGATCATATAGTCTTCCTACCAATCTTCTGAGATAGATCTTAGTCTCTTTTTAGAGAGAAGAAAGCCAAAATTTCCAGAGATTACATAAATTTTCCCAAGTCATATGCTAATAAAAAGACAATCCAGGATTTAAGAATATTCTGCTAACTCTAAATACCAATGGATATCTGGTATATTTTGTCTAAACAGAAGGAAGTTCACATGAAAAAAACAAGAGTATCTCCTGAGTTCTGAGTTCTGTTTGAATTAAGATCTGCTGCATGGCAGTAGGAATAGGAACCACTCCCTCTGTGTAAGACAGAGAAATGCAAGCTCAGTGGGGCTGAGATCACCTGCTGTGAAATCTGTACCAAGTCAGTCTGTGCCTGAATTCTTATTCCAAAATTATTAAAGTTTCTATGCCTTGTATTTATTTTGTGTCCCTTAGAACTGAATGATAACAGCCAAAGACATAGAATAAGTATTTTGGACAGAATTTCTTCCGCAACCTTTCACATTAATTATTGTCAGAGTTGCTCCTCAAAGAAAACACATTTTTCTTTTATATCTAGACTGAATTCTGATTTAAATCAGCTTGTATATAATTTTAAGTGTCTGTAAATTTCTTTTTTCTTTTTTTATTACTTTATTTTTTTTATTGTGAGAATACCGTACAGAGGAGTTACAATTACATGGGCAAGATAACAAGTACATTTCTTATCAAGCATTGTTGCCTCCTCTTTGTTTCCCTTTCCCATCCCTTCCAATACTCCCTCCTCCTTCCCCCATCTGATCCTACCCCCCACCAAAGTTGTAAAGTTCATTTTTTGACATAACGACTTGTACATCTCACTGTTGCAATGAGTCCACCTGCATCCCTAGTTAAACTATTTGTTTTTGGCCTTCTCCTCCACAAATTATACCAACATCATATGCAGTGAAGGCAGGGGTTATACCGTGGGGGAGAGACATACAAAGCAACATAGAAATCATCTTATAAATATGTTAGAAACAATTGCATGAAAGAAAAAAACATTTGAATACTTATCTTGGGATTTATTCCCCTAACATCAACTTATCTGACCTTTCTCTGCTTGACTCAGACATATACTAGTTATTGCAAATAAGAGAAACCATGGGACCTATGTTTCTTTGGGCCTGGCTTACTTCACTTTAATTTTTTCCAAGTCTTTCCATTTCCTAACAAATGGGGCAATGTCATTCTTTCTGATGGAGGCATAGAATTCCATTGTGTATATATACCACATTTTTCTTGACCATTCATCTATTGAAGGGCATCTGGGTTGGTTCCACCTTACTACATTGTTGGTGGGAGTGTAAACTTGTTCAACCACTTTGGAAAGCAGTATAGGTTCCTCAAAAGACTCCACATAAAGCTCCCCTATGACCCATCATCCCACTTTTGGGCATTTACCCAAAATGATCACAAACAAGACCACACTAAAGCCACCAGCACAACTATGTTATTGCAGCACTATTTACCATAGCTAAGATCTGTAAATTTATTGACTTGACTGTTTGTGTGGCATTTTAGGGCTTGCGTGTAAAGTGGACAGGGGAAGACAAATAAATCAAAACTTTTAACAAATAAAAGGGAGGCAAACTAATAGGGCTCACAACGTAAAGAGAGACAGTGACAGAAGAAAAAAACACAGAGAGAGAGAAAAATAGTGAGACAGAGACAAGAGAGACAGAGACAGAGTGAAAGGACAGAGAAAGAGGGAGAATGAACAAGACACACAGAGAGAGAGAGAGAGAGGCAGAGACAGAGACAGAGACAGAGTCAGCCAAGCATTATCTAAAAACTTTTACCTACAAAATGCCAAAACAACCAAACTTGTTGAAAATGTCTTGTGCTTTTCCTGAATCTACTTTTCACCGAGGAATGTCACTTCATGTAAAAATAGATGTAACTGTCTTGTTTTGGAGCTATAGATTTGTCAGTAAAGATTTCATGAAAGGGAAATGCCTCCTGAAGCATTAGTCATTACAGCAGAAGCACCTATATTTAATAATGCTGTACCCAGCAGTTAAGTGTGCATTTTTTAATCTGTAACTTCTCTAGAAGAATTAGTGGGTGTGGATTGAGCGCTCTGTGGTAGAAGTTGGAGTCAGACTAGGCAGGCCAAGATACTGGGAGCAAAGAAGCAAAGAAAAAGAAAGCCGTGTTTTCTTTGAGATACTGTACTTGAAAATGCATTCTTGAAGCCCTATCCTGTTTTAATGCCGGAGAACATTCTGAAAACACTCTCCTCAAAGAATAAGTAGAATAGATGTCATAATGCAGTTTCCAAGTCTACTCTGAATAAAAATAATTCAAGTGAGGTTGTTCCAAATCTCTAAACTGAAAAGCTGCATGGAATTGCTGTCATAGCTAATGTGTGATAAAGATGCGAACAATAAAATAATAGAAACAATTCTCAGCTCACAGCTACACTCTTGGGTGTAACTTAAATTATGTGGCAGAAATTCAGTGCTGCTTCATGGTGCTCCCCTCGCCAAACTCTGCTCTCTTGAAAATGAAGTGAATTTCCAACAATGCATCACGGCTAAAATCTAAGCATCACAATTATACACAGAGGAAATGGAAGACTTTGAACTGAGTTTGTGTGATATAGAATAAAATCCTCCACACATACTGACACCGGTTACTAACTTCAAACATTCTAATAAAAAGAATTAAAATGAAAGCTTCCTTCCCAAGCAGGAGTCTTGGATTCTTTGCTTTTCACTCCCAATTTAGGCTTAAGTAACTCAGCCTAGGAGCCAGTCTCATGGATAGATAAATTTTTCAGGAATGGAAGTAGGGAGGGACGAAGAGTCTGTGACAGAAGTGGAAGATAGAAATTCTCTAAAACATATTGAGAATAAAACAATTAATGCAAAGTTCTGATTAAATAGTTGTTTGTGTTTACAAAATGTAAGTATCTATAGACTGTTTAAATCTGTGTGAATCACATGTGAAGAAAAGGCATCCAAACATAGTTACTAAGTAAAACTGATTACCAGGGAAGGTAAGGCTTCACCATATTCCAATTTGTTTATGTGTTTGTTACTTAGTAGTTGTCTTTTCAATTTTTAATTATTTTTATTTCTCTTAGTTTGCAATGACATAAAAATTGGCTGAATTAGGGGGTCATGATATGCTGGCTTACAGGCAGATGTGAGTCCTTTTTGGTAGGGTAGACTGAGGTTTTAAAATGTGGGTCTGGGTCTGGGAAGGAGGCTCAGTGGTAGAATGCTTGCCTAGCATGCACAAAGCCCTGGGTTCAATTCCTCAGTAGCACATAAACAGAAAAAGCTGGAAATGGTGCCGAGGCTCAAGTGGTAGAGTTCTATCCCAGGCCAAGTTCAAGCTCAAAGACTGGCCAAAAACAAAAAACAAAACAAAACAAAAAAACACATTTCTAGCCTGTAACCCTAAGTACTCAGTCAGGTGACATTTGAGGCTCAAGGTTCAAAGCTAGCCTGGTCAGGAAGATCTGTGAGATCCATAACAGTCAAAAAGCCAGAAGGGAAGGTGTATCTCTAGCAGTAGAATGCCAAACGTGAACAAAAAAGCTAAAGGACAAATCCATGCCCCAGTTCTCATACCTGTAATCCTAGCTACTCAGGAGGCTGAGATCTGAGGATTCCAGTCAAAGCCATCTCAGGCTGGAAAGTCTGTGAGACTCTTTTCTTGAATTAGCCACAAAAAGCTGGAAGTTTAGAGCTGTGGCACAAGTAATAGAGCATCAGACTTGAGCATAAAAGCTCAGGAACAGGGCTCAGGCCCAGTGTTCAAGTTCCTGGACTGGTGCCTTTGCCCCCCTTTCCCCCAAAAACTGAACCTAAGGGACAGTGAGTGTCCAGACTCTTAAGTCCCAGTACTGCCATTAAGAAAAGAAAATCTTGGATAAAATCATTTAAGGGAAAGCATGTCATAGTTGCTTAAGTTCAGATCTTAAAGTCATCTAAACAAGCCAAGGAAACACAGCATACTGTACATGCTCTCATCTGCAGGTTGGATAGTTTTGTTTTGCTTGCAAAATAAGGAATGGCAGATGCTCTGTAACTAAGCAAGTGAAGTCTTCTGAAAGATGCTTGATGGCTGGCCACTTGGCCTGGCTTGTGTCATCACCTACTTCCGAGAGCCAATTAGGATTGCAAAATCTTAGTCACTCCATAGGAGTACTGAGTTGGAGACTAGTTTAACCAACTCCTCAATCTAAGGCATTGGCTCACTGGCTCAGCAGTTCTGAGAAGCACCAATGGGAAAGCATACAGCCCAAACCAGGTTACTTCACATTTCCTTCATAGATCCCCTTCCACTCCTACAAATCAGGCACATGCTAGGTTCAGTACAAGAGCTTTACCTACACATTGTCAGTGGGTCTTAACCCTGACCACACACTGGAATTTTCTGGAAAGAAGTTTCAGTATATAGAAACCAGGCTTTATTTTAGCTAATGTAATTTAATTAGTCTGAGACAGGGACTGAGCAAAGGGTTTTTAAAGCCCTTTTGACAGATCAAATGACCAACCAAGGCTAAAAGCAATTGCATTGCCACCTTTAATTCTTACCTGCACAAATACAGATACAGGCTGGGTGCTGGAGGCTCACGCCTGAAATCCTAGCTACTCAGGAGGCTAAGACCTGAAGATCTCAATTGAAAGCCATCCTGAGTGGGAAAGTCTGTGAGACTCAAATCTCCAATGAAGAAGCCACAAGTGGTAGAGTGCTAGCCTTGAGCAAAAGAGCCCAGGTACTTTGAGTACTCAGGCCCTGAGCTCAAGCCCCACAACTGACAAGAAAAAAAAAGATATGCATAACATAGATACACATAACATGTATAGATAATATACATACATATATAGATAACATATATACATAGATAGATAAAACATATCCATAAAAGATATAGATATACATACATATATAGAGATAACATATATATATACATATGTAGATAACATGTATCGATAGATATACATTAACATATATAGGAGATACTACTTAACAGAAGAACTGGTTGACAGACATTGATTTCAAGTTGCCTCTTTCTAGATTACACATTCTCTGAGAGGCCTCCATACCACCGCTGCTCCTCAACTTCCCACTTTGTGATTACCCTAACCTGCAAGACTCTGTAGAAAAGCCATAAGGGGAAGAGCAAAAGGTAGAAGTCTCATAAACCTAAAGGCCAGGCAAAACTGGGATGGAAAACCAAGGAGCAAGAAAAGCACTTCTACACGAAAGCAATTCAAACCAATGCTAAATCCACTGAGCTGATTCAGTGAATAAAGAAGAAAGTGATGAATCCGAGAAGGGAGAAGGTCTACACCAGCTGTCACCAACTGGATTCAACAAATGAGCTCACAAGACAGGAACAGGAGAAACTACCCCTGGGGACAACCGTCTACCCCAAGGTCCCAAGGCCTTTTGGGTACAGTTGTCACCTTAAAGCCATGGGTCCACATGGCCACCATACTCAGAAACAAATCTGATTATCACAATATAGGACAGCCAATCACAGAGCCGGGTGTGGAAGGCACACACAGAGGCAGGGAGGATGTGAGTCATGCCTTCCCACGTCATTAAAGTAAGAAGTTTGGATTCTTTTTATTTTTTATCATCATAAGTGAATCCCTTCATCACCATCTGCTCGCTTTGGTACCGGAAATGTTACAAGACCATTCTTATTCTAGAGAATTGCAACTAATAGTGAAAGAAAGGTTTTCCTTTTGAGGTATACACAAGAAAGTTAAAAGAAATGGGGATTTTCTTATATAAACTATACAGGGAATTGTTTTAGGGCACTGTTAGCTGCTCCAATTTTAGGATCTGTCTGTCTCTTAGGGTGAACTGAAAATTATAATATCATCCTGAAATGTGGATTTTGGCTGTGAAAGTCCGGTTTAACTGACCGATGGTTTAAAAAAAAAGACACAAAGAAAGTTCCCTGTCATGGATAATGAAAATGCTGAAGAGAAACAGTAGTGTTACAAAGGAGTAACATGATACCACTGCATCTGTCTTCTCCTTTTCTAGGTTCCATTTGTTTATACAAAAATCTATTTTTGTGAACCATAAGCTTGTATTCACATTTATGTATGCCTCTTTTCAAAGGAAGGGCCCGAATCACACAGACCTAAGTGTCTGCCTCTGCAAACATGAAGCGGTAAGTATGACTTACATCTATTCAAAAGAACACGCCTATCAATAGGTAGGTCTGCTCTGCTTTGATTGATGGATTTGCCTCAAACTAACAACATGTGGGTTTGGTTTGTTTCTTTGTTTTAGTTAGTGCTATGGGGACTCACGGGGCTCATTCTTGTCTAGGCAGGCACTTTACCACTTTTTACCATTGGGATCTCCAGGATCCCAATGACAGTTCTGAAAAAGGAAAACGTAAAGAGGGGAAAAAATAAATAATACTATTCCTCAAATAAATTTGAGTGAATAGCTCCCTTTATGTATTATTCCCCTTATTGACTAAATGCCTTTAACCTTTGGTTTCATTCAGTGCCACAATAATAAAAGGCCACAGTGCTTCAAAAATAAAATAGTCAAATTTGCATATATGAAGCAAAATTGTCACTTGGTTTTCGAGATCTCTGCCTGAATTTTGAGTTCTGTGAAATGTGCTGCTTTTATATCAGTGATAAATCTCCCCTTCCTTGGCTTGCAGATCTTCATTTTCATTGAGCTTAGAGAAGTTAATACCACTTGCAGAACTCCAGGAAGAAGGATTTCGAGATTGGGAACTGTGAGACTCTATCAGCTAAACAACTTAGAGGCACCCTGCCCCCTGGTGGATAGTCCCGGGGTGGGTTTGGATGAAAGTTGCAAACACTTCTCACATCTGAAATCTCCAGGATTTTGCCCCCAGTGGAAAGGTTTTTGCTTTCTCCACTTAACGTCTGCATTGAGATCAACAATTTTCTATTCTACAATGCCAAATTTCTGGCTGCCCAGTCAGTCATTTGCAATGAAAACAAAAATTAAGCACGGCATTGTGGAAATCAATCATGGCTTCATGCAGATTTTTTTAACAGGAGAAAATAAGTTGTTGAGAAAATGGATATGGCTGGGAACTTTGCCTCTAGGAAGAGACAACTAAATCTTCAGGCAAAAAAAAAAAGGTGAATGAAAGTACTGTAAGAAACTAAACATATGGCAATTTCCTCTTGGGAATTGGAGCCATCTCTTGTGTTCCATTTGTCCTTTGGACTGGATGTCATCTAGACTAGCAAGACATTTGAAAAGCTAAATCAGTTCTCGTTTAGCCAACATCTTCTTTTTCAGGGTGATTTGGTCTTCCCCATTGTACCTGCTCCCAATAAGTCCTGATTGTCTATGCTGCGGGTGCTGTGTGCCTTCATAAATCAGGCACTGGGAAACAGAGGCTTCCTCCACTCTAACTGGGGTATCTTCTCTGAGTGCCAAAATCATTGTCAGGTCTCGCAATAACCGATTTTCTTATTAAATAGACACAAGCACACCTGGGTAGATTGCAAGCCTTTGCAACCATTTGCAAGTAGGCGATGGTTTAGAAGAGAAACACACAACCATTTTTGTCCCAGGGACTTTCTGGCTGTAAAAAACACATCCCGTGCCTGGTTTTCAGATAAGCCCCCTTAACGCTTTTGGGGTCTCCCTTCTCACCAAGTTTCTTACCAACCCAGCTCCTCCTGCGCTTCATTCTGTATTTTCATCATGCTCCTGTATCTTGGAAACACAGTGCCTAGCCTACGGACAAAATACTCCATATAAAAATGCTAGAAAACTCCTCTGGTGGAGGATGTTTGCAGAGCCCCAGAGCCCAATCTGCTTAATTCCCTTGAAATTGTCTCTACAGATATAAACTAACTCTGCAAGTCAAGGTAGGGCATATCAGGCTACTGCTGTGATACTGAACAGGAGTCCATCTCTCATGAAGGCTCAAACTTCAAAATACAACCCCAGAATTCAATGAACCAGTCTTCCCATAATCATAGAACTACTATCTCATGTTTGTAATCCTTGCTACTCACTCAGGAGGTTGAACTGTGAGAATCAAGGTTCAAACCAAGCCTGGGTAAAAAAAAAAAAAAAAAAGAGTCCATGAGACTCTTGTCTCTATTTAACCACTAAAAAGTCATAAGTGGAGCTGTGGCTCAAGTGGAGAGTGCCACCCATGAGAGAAATAACCAAAGAAGAGTGTGAAGCCCTAAGTTCAGTCCACAATGCCAGCACAAAAAAATAGAATAAATAAACGAAACAACTGCTTTTTTTAACATGAAAAGGACTTTTATTTCATTATTTTCCTCAATTTCATTTCCAATCATACATTTATTGAAAGGTGGAAATACCAAAGGCAATTTTTGGACATAGCAACTTCATCAAATACACATAATCAGACTTTACTGCTTTGAGTGAATTATGTTCCTCAGAGTTTCCAGGTTTAAAAAGGAAGGAAGGGAGGGAGGGAGGAAGGAAGGAAGGAAGGAAGGAAGGAAGGAAAAGGAAAAGGAAACTAACAAAATAGAGAAACAAATTGAAAAACAATTTTTCTATAAGAAATTGGCTGAACTTTTAAACATTCACTCGTGGGAGCAGTGTCCTTTTATTTTTTTAAAAGGAAACTCTAAAATTCCTTAAAACACAAGACAATATTGGTATTTTTATGAGTATACATTCATATATCTGTGTGAAATTTTGTGCAATTAAACAAGATGGAAAATATTATTGGTTACCACAGTCAATGAAACTGATTTTTCTTTTTCATTTCTATGTAAGTTAAACATTTCCATTTGCCATATTGTATTCTGCCACAACAAAAAAGCCAAGTGACTCATTAAACAAATTGTGCTCCTAACATTACAGTAACTGAAAAGGAGCTTAGCAGTCTTAACTGTACCCCTCTTAGATGAGTCTGATGCCTTGCCTAATCACGTGCAATGCTGGATGGTGATTCTAGATCGTTTATAACTACGAGAGTTTGCAAGCTTCTACTTGATACGATATGCCCCCCAATTCAGTCAATTCAGCCAAATCATCAAGCAAGGATTAAAGTGGATAATTTACAAAATGGCAAACAATCCATCTGACTAAATTGACCGTGTTTTGTTAACATGAAGACAGGATCCTTGTAGGTGTCCTACAAAGAAATCAGTTGGAAGTGGCTATTTGTTTCATTACCCCTCCCCCTAAGGCTCTTGGAAATTGACTTAATTGCCTCTCAGGCTTTAAGAAAACACAGCCCACCGCTGCATAAACAGAAGACCAATATATTAGTAACATAAAAACAAATACCATGCTCTAGGCACATTTCTCCATAGGAGACATTTCACAGGCGAGCCCGTGTGTGCACACCACACACACACATACACACACACACACATACACACACACACATACACACACACAAACACACACACACATACACACACAGAGCAACAGAAGAAAATTGGGAATCCAGCAGAAGTAGAGGACTATCTAGAGCCTAAAGTTTTATCTTACTCCAGTGACAAGTACAATTGTGATTCCCCCCCCCAAAAAAAATTCCCTTTTTGTTCCCTACAGTACAGGTGAACTTTTGAAGAGTGTATTTTCAAGAATCATTACTCCTAGAGTGAAGGCCTCTGCACCCCTGCGTGAAGTAGACAAGCAGTGCCCTTCATCTATTGTCTGATGACCTGGATGGGAGCTTCATGCAGGGCATGAATCCAGTTTATAAAGACAAGGTGCATCTGTAGGCAAAGGGCTGCAACTGCAGAAAGCTTTCTAGAAAGGGGTGGGGATCTTCTTTGGCATCTTAAGTATTCCACATCTGTGCAGCTGTTCCTTGGAGCTACTGCTTTTGATTAAGGTACATCTTTTCATCTTTCAGATGCGATTTGACTCTCTTTGGGGGAGTTCTTGGAGTCAATTTGAAATACAAAATATTGTCAAAATTTGACAAGGGAAGCATATTTGAGTGATTTCCAATCTCCTATATTCACTGAGGTGTCAAGTCAGTGACAGATTTCCAAGGTTAAACACCTTTCCCAGTTTCCCGTTTGTTCAGTGAGCCTGAGGTTTGGTTTTGTGTATTATAAGGAAAGCAGGCTGACTTTCAGCTTCAGTAATCCCCTACCTATCATTTTCTAGGAATCATTGCTCCTAGCCAAACTTCAATGGGAAGGGGAAAGAAACTTTCTTCTTTGTCAGGTATAACTTTTAGGGTTCTTGCTGCACTTGGAAGGTTTCTGGACAAGGAAATTAGTTCTCTTGGCTTCTTGATTATATTCGCACACCATGGAATCACAGATGGGAAGGAGAGTGCAAATGACTATCAGAAAAATATCTCATGCATTTGAAGATTTCTTTTTTTTTACAAATCAAAATATACATCTTCCTATGGCCCACTTTTCCCCCTTGTGTGTATAATAACCAAGTCTATTTCTTAAGTTCCCTTTACCCTTTAGTGGCTTGGTGAAAGAATAAAGATACTTTTCTCCTTAAGGTACAGAAGATAACCTAACATTAATCCATTTGACCAATGGCATCAATTAAACACATAGCAGCAATCTGGGCGGAGTCACCCACCCGGCCCTCCCTCCGTGGGGATTTAAATGACAGATAAATGAAATTAGGAGGGGGGGGGGAAACAAGCAATCTGCAGACTTTGGCACTAGCACACATAATGTTTGGTTTGAGTTGTTGTAGTGGGATGCTCGCTAAACAGAAGTCTTACAAGAAAATTAGCAAAGGGCAGAAAACAAACAACGGTGAGTGTTGATTCTCAGTGTAATCTCCCCACCCACCCACCCCCATAAATTTTCAACCATAATAAAAATAGAGATCTTAGTATCAGCGTTTTTGCAGTTAACTCTTACATGTCTCTCTGAACCATCAAAGCCACACAGTTAGGGCGTGAAGCACCAAAATCCACAAGTTTCTCCAAGTGTAAAATAAGCAGACACTGAAGCCGGGCAGGATGCCAAAGTAACTGTTTGAAAATGAAGCTGGAACACGAAGTTGTCCGCCCCCCCTCCCCATACCAGTCATTCAGTGTCTCCATTCAAGAACTGCTAGGCTGTGGGTAGATGTCCCTCTCAGACAGGCTTCAGACAACAACCACAAAGACCCCTGGCTTCGGTGGGCGTCATCCAGGCTTCTGAAAGCAGGTAGGAGATCCCCCTCCCCCAGCCATCATCAATTTTCCATAGTCACAACCCTCTTTGTGATTGGCTGGGGCAGAATCTGTGCTGAGCCCCAGAGAGAGAGGAGGGGAAACGCTCTTCTCCTCAGCGGGGAAGCTCGAGTTTAGTTGGAGCCCTTCTCCTTCCAGAACTCTCTCTTTCTCAGGGTGGTCCTGACTTCTTAGGATCCACTGCCCTTGCTCAAGAGGAGGGGGGGAGAGAGAGAGAGAGAGAGAGCGCCTTGCTTCGACCCTGTAACAGCGAAATGAGGGGTCCACCTACCTGTGGCAAAACCCAACTTGGTGCCCAAAGGTCGCCACGGCGACCCCACAGCCGTGGGCTAGTCAACTGGTGCACTTCAAGTGAATCAGTTTATGGAAGGCTTGTTTGAAGTCCTCATTGGACATGGTGTAGATGATGGGGTTGATGAGGGAGTTCAGATAGCCCAGCCAATTGAAGAAGTCAAAGATGGCCATGTGGAACCAACAGGCCTCCTTGCAGATGGGCATGACCAAGGAGATGATGAAGAAGGGCAGCCAGCACACGATGAACGCCCCCAGAATGACCCCCAGCGTCTTGGTGGCCTTGCGCTCGCGGGCCGCCATGAGTTTCTTCTTCTCCAGCAGGGCGTCAGAGATGCGCACTTTCACCTGGTTCGCGTACACGGGGGAGCCGGACTCGCTGGGCGCGGCGTCGGGCGGCCGCGAGTTGACGGAGGTCACGGAGGACGTGGAGCCCGGGGAGTCGGTGAGGAGCTGCGCTCGGGTCAGCCGCTTGCCGGGCCGGCGGGGCGACTGCTTCAGGATGCGCGAGCGAGCCTCCACGTAGATGCGGCCGTAGAGGGCGATGAGGAGCAGGGTGGGGAGGTAGAAGGCGCCCACCGTGGAGTAGACGGTGTAGAGGACATGATCCGTGTTGACCAGGCAGTCCCCGGCCTGGCCCTGGCGCCAGAAGAAGGGCGGTAGCGAGATGGAGATGGAGAAGCCCCACACCAGCGCGATCATGAGCGCCGCCCTCCGGGGAGTCCTCTTGGCCGAGTAGCCCACGGCGTCCGTGATGGCCCAGTAGCGGTCCAGGGCGATGACACACAGGTGCATAATGGACGCCGTGCAACAGGTGATGTCCGACGACAGCCACAGATCGCACACCACCTGGCCCAGCGTCCAGCGGCCGCTCACGGTGTACACCGTGCTGATGGGCATCACCAGGATGGACACGAGCAGGTCAGTGACGGCCAGCGAGGCGATCAGGTAGTTGGCCGGGGTGTGCAGCTTCCGCGTGCGGGACACGGTGGCGATCACGAAGGCGTTGGACAGCGTGGTGGCCAAGGTGATGAGCGCCAGCACCAGCACCAGCAGCACCTTCCAGGGCAGCGCGATGGAGTCCTGGTAGATGTACGTCCCCGCGGCGGCGCTGCAGTTGGCCGCGGACGGGGTGGCCGAGAGGTTGGCGGGCAGGAGCCCGGCGTGGGGCCCCGCGGGCAGCGGTGGCGGTGGCGGCGGCGGCGGCGGGGCTGGGGCGCACGGGGCTCCGGCGGCCGCCTCCATGGCTCTCTGGCTGGCTCGCGGCGCTCGAGCCTGCGGCGGACCCGAGAGAGAGCCGAGGACGGAAGGACCATGGAGACTCCGGGGCTCCGGTGGCTCTGCCTTTTGTCAGTTCCGTGGGCTTCTGGCTCAAGTCTTCCGCCCAGTTTCCAAGTGGAGGTCACGGGCGCGGCTGGCGACCCGGTGGGCGGGCGCGTCCTCCGCACTTCCCGCGCGCTCAGCGCCGGGGCCCCGGGGCTGCGCTCTATGCCCCGTCCTAGATGGCTGTGGGGAGGAGGGGGGTGTGGAGGGGTGATTAGGAGATTGGCCCACCCCGCCCAGCCCCCCGGGGGGGCGGGGACGCAGGTGGTGCAGAAGGTAGAAGTGTTGCTGGAAAAGGGGGCGGGGGGGGGAGGAATCAAGGGAGAACAAGCGAGCGAAAGAGAGAGAGAGAGAGAGAGAGAGAGAGAGAGCGCTTACCCCAATTGCTAGGAGCCTCTCCTACCCTGGGCGCGCCGGGATCTGGCGATTCCTCCCGCAGGACTTTCCCACTCGAAACCAAGGCTGGCGGAGCCGCGAGGAGTCCCCGCGTCGCATGCCCGCCCCGCCCTCCCCGCCCCGCGCCCCAAGCCAGCTGGGGACACTTTTCTACGCTGGTGGTGACCCACAGACTTGGGGTGGGGAGAAATCGGGGAGCCCCGTGGAGACCAAGCCACGAGAGGGGAGAAATCGGGAGGACAGGGGTCCGAGGGGGGGGGGATCCGGGGCTGCGGCTGCCGTCGTCAACCCGAGCCGCACACCGGCCGGCGCCGGGCAGGTGTCTTGGGGAGCTGGTGGAACCCGCGTGCCACCGGCCTCGGCGGCGGGCATGAGCCGCGGAGCCGCCGGGCTCCTTTTATAGAGTCCGGGCGCAGCCCGCCGGAGCCGTGCAACTCGTGCGGCGCCCGCCACCCCGCACCTGCCCTCGTCCTCTCCCTCCCGCCTCTTCCCCCGCCCCGCTCCCTCCCCAGCTCGGGAAGCTCCCGCCGGGTCCTACAGCCCTCGCTCCCCGTTTCTCCTCCTCGGCTCCCCCAACCCACCGCCCCGCGCCCCGGCTTCCACACACACACCCTGACCCCGATCTGGACCTGTCACCCACAGATGGCAGATGTGGGGCGGGCATCCAGATGTGGTGTCCTCGGCCTGGGCGCTTGCAGTGCGCACCGCCCGTCCGCCCCACGCCCTTGGCGAGCGCTCAGACTTGGGGTGTGCGTCCCGAACTAGGCTCCCACCTCTCACCGCCTCTAGCCACTCCAAAGGCCGCGGGGCTCGCCCCCTCCCAGTCTTGCACCCTGGAATCGAACCCCACCCCGAGGGCCACACCCAGGTTTAGGAGGAGGCCCCAGTGAGGTTGCCTTAGAAGGAAATGGCCAATGTGTGCATTTTATACTGCCTGGCTCCCAGCCATCCTTAACTCCTGGCATGCTCACACGGCCTGCGGTCCTCAGCGCTAGCTTTAGCCATTTCTGCTTGTCATTCAATGCCTTGAACTCCGGGAGTCATATGGGGGGGGGGTGAAGCTGTCTGCAAAATGTGACAGTCTCACCATTACCAGTCCCGGGCTGGTGAAGGGGTCCAGCCCCACGAGGCCCAGTGGCTCAGCAAGCAGCCCCAGGCCCTTTCCACCTGCCACAAAAGGAGGTCATCAAAACCCAAGGGAAAAAAAAGACACCCAGGAGCCATCGCCAGCTGTGCCCTGCCTCAGTGGCCTTCCTTGGCCCTCCACAAACGCATCTGGGTGTTGTTCACAGCTGCAGGCCGACAGGGGGAAGGGCCTTCTAAGAAGCCTGGTTTCCACTCCGTCCTCGAACCACCAGCAGAGGGTACAAACGTGGGTCTGGAAATGTCAAGGGCAGCTCGGGGGTGGGGGAAGGACAGAGCATTTCTTTCCAGTTTTCGGACAAAACGATTTGCCCACCGGGAATTTCAAGGTCCCCATCTGCTCTTGGCCTGCTGATTGCAGAGTTTGCGCTGGAATTGAATTCACCAAGCCAGTGCAGGTCTATTTCAGAGTCTCCCTTTCCAAACTGGTGATAAACTGAGCCATGGTCCACGTTTAGAAGGAGAATAATTGGGATTCTTTACCCCCCCAAAAAAGATCGTTTTATTGGGTTCATACCCTCCCCCGCCGCAAGTTTCCTCAATTTGTGGCTCCCTAAATAAATCAAGTAAAACAACAACAACAAAGAACTAGAATTCTCCATCTCTGGCAGGTGCCTCCCCCGCCCAAGTGTGGGAAACCAATGCGGGGGTGGGGGCAGATCCTCCGGACCCAGTTTGGACATCATAGGACAGCCAGACAAGGAATAAGTACACACACAACTAAGTGAGGTGAAGAGCATGGAGCGCAGGCACGGGTGGCGGAAGGTGGAAGTTTTCCAAGACGTCCCCCGGTGCTGGCCACAATCGAAACCACAGTCGTTTTCCTCTGTTGCAGTCTCTGAACACCCGACGTTTCCCCCAGGGTGCTGAGCCCCGTGTTCCGTGCTTTTGAAGAGGCCTCGGTCCTCCTCCGACCCCCTCCACCCACAGCCCCCCGCGCCCCCCCCCCCGCGCCCTCTCCCAGCGAGACTTCATTGTTTTGCAAACTGCTGTGCGCTCTGCTCGGAGCGCCGCAGCGCGCCGGAGCCGCTAGGTGGGGGCGCAGACCAGGACGCAGTCCTAGCGAGGTTGCCACAGCGCAGGGTGCCCGCCAACTCTTTCCCAGCAATCTTAGGAGAGCTAAGGAAGATTTGAGAGAACTATTGGGGCGGGGAGGGGGAGGAAGAGGAGGAAGGCGGAGAAGATTATTAACAACTGCGGGAGATCTTTATTTATTTATTTCTGTTTCAGGAGCCTGAAAATGGGGGGTGGGCGGGGGAACCTGTGGCTTTCTCCATCCTCAGACGCTGAGCAGAATTCTGTCGCCTTTAGATTGTTCTCTCTTGGGCTGTATAAATTCATTTAAGCCAGCACTCAGAAGTTTCCAGATCTTGGTAGAACTCAGGAGAAAACCTCATTGCATTGTAGCCTGTCTTCCCCACTTCATGCCCGTGAAAGGATTAAAAAAGCAAAGGATTCTTAAAGCTAGTCCAGCCTGAGATACTGATTAGCCCCCACCCCGCACCCCACGCTTCAGTCCCAAACTCCCCTGGGATCTTAACCCCACCCCCTTCAAGGTTGCAGCCCCAGCTAGAGGAGCAAGGACAGAAGGAGCTGGAAAAATCTAAATAGAGCCAGGAGCTCAATGGCTCAAACCTGTAATCCTAGCTACTCAGGAGGCTGAGATCTGAGGATCACAGTTTGAAGCCAGCCCAGGGTCAGAAAGTCCATGAGGCTCTTACTTCCAATGAACCACCAAAATACAAAAAGCAGGAAGTGGAGCTGTGGATCAAATGGTAGAGCTCCAACCTTGAGCAAAAAAAGGTAAGGGGATAGCACATAAGCTCAATCTCCAGTACCAGCACACACACACACACACACACACACACACACACACAGTAGCCAAATAGGATTTATGAATAGAATCCACTGAACACAATAGCCTACTAAAGGGTTCCTCTCCTTTTAGCTGCAGGCCTTGGGATTTCAGCAGAAGCTAAGTAGAAGATAACCTTGCAACTGCCATGAAGTCTGTCCTGAGAAAGGAGGTAAACTTGCTGAAGAGGGGGTGCTGCAGGAGGAACCCCCTCCCCATTCCCCTATGCCTGGAGGAGGTGTTGCTATGGGGAGCTTGAAAATTGCAGGACCTTTTGAGCATGTCTTACCTAAACAGCTGTGAAGAAATGCTCACACACATCAGCACAAGAGACACCCCACAGAACTAGCTGGAGCTCTACCCTGTCCACCACTGCCAACATAACCAGGCCAACTTAGACAAATGCAGATGCTTCTTTGAGGTCTTGCTTTCTATACTTCTGTGGCCTCTGGTGGTATTGTGGAGACCCCCTGGCACCACACAAGCCCCCTCCCATGTGGTAGAGGCCTGTTTCCAGGTACCTCTGGCTCGTATCAGTTAAAGTACCATATCTACCCAGTAACTGGATTTTTTTTTTGTTGTAGGCCTGAGACTTGAACTCAGGTCCTCAATGCTGTCCCTAAGCTTCTTTTACTCAAAGCTAGCATGCTACCACTTGAACCACACCTCCACTAACAGAGGGTCACTAGAAATAAGGTCTTCACAAACTTTTTTGCCCTGGCTGGCTTTGAAGCAAGATCCTCAGATCTCAGCCTTGTGAGCAACTAGGATTACAGGCATGAGCCACCAGTGCCTGGTTCAGTGGATGGGTTTCAGCATTATTTGGGTCGTCTCTGACTGAGCTGTGGAGATGAACATATACATGCATACACATATGCAATTCAGACAGACAGATAACTTGGAAAGTGGGAATGGGGGTTTCACAATTCTTTTTCATATCATTTGCTTCCTCATTAAGCTTTTGAGCTGGCAATTTGTGTCATGGAACTTATATGTGCTCTTTCTTAAGGATTTTTAAGCTTTATCAAATAATAAAAGTATATGTAATGTATATATCTATGTGGGGTATGGATATTATGTAAGTCATAGACCATATTTGTGTTTAGGGAAGAATGTTTATGTGAGAGACAGAGAGAGAAAGAGAGAGAGATCATAATGACTACCCTTATAGTAATAGACAACAAAGAACACAAACCTGCAACAAGTAAATTATTACTGGCCCACAGCTAGTCTGGTTCAAATTAGCCTAGCTACCAAATAAAATATTAATCATATATGCCCTGGCAATGACCTAGTGCTTAAAAGAAAATTTCCCACTTCAAACTCCTCTTAGTAAGAACTGAAGTTACAAAGGAACAGTAGATTCTTCTTGGGCAAAGAGGGGGATTTTGCAATAATGAAAAATTGTGGTTGGAAAAGCCATACCAATGATGCCACCACAATGAAAATCAACTTGCTGCTTTATGTTGGATGCATTATTAGAGAGTGCTGTGCAAAATGAAGTCTCCAGAAAAATCAAATCAAATAATTGAATGTTGAAGTTAACCACTACACTAAGGAAACAACAGTAGAAAAGTCGCTTTCTGTATTTTTTAAAAAAGTTTTTCGCCTTATTTTCTACCCAGAAAAAAAAAGCATCACTTTGTGCGATTAGCTCTGGTCTTACAGGAAAACAATATAAATCAATCCAAACTGGGTCTTGTTTGCCTCCACACCTATTATCTATGAATTATCATTATTATTTGCTGAGTATTACAGACTAAGATAAAAGGTAGATGCTCCACATACAACTCTCCATTAATTAATTGTTGTAATACTTAAGAGTTGTCATTATCACCTTCATTTTCTAGATAAGTAAATGGGGACTTGGAAAGTTCAAGTGACTCTGCCAGTCTGGACAACTGGTAGGTAATAGAACCAGTTTTCAAGTACAAGTCTCTAACCCATTACCAATGTTCTCCACCAGGCCAGCCATACAGCTTGGTGCATTTTGGCTACCTATTAGCAACTCTCTCTCCTCTTACTTGGGCACTGATGTCACTGCTGATGGTTATATACATCTTCAGAACAATCTTTTAGGTATCTTCACATTTTTTGAAAGGAGAGAAGTTAGTGGTGAGTATGGTAAAATATAAAATCATGTAGAAAGAAAACTATGCACCATGATTTTGTGTAGGTAGCCAATATTTATTTTTAAAAAGTAGTACTAGCTGGGTACCAGTGTCTCACAACTGTGATCTTTGCTACTCAGGAGACAGAGATCTGAAGTTCTAAGGTGGCCCAGGCAGGAAAGTCCTCAAGAACAGCAAAATGCAGGATGTGGAGCTGTGATTCAAGTAGTAGAGTGCTGTCCTTCAGCAAAATTTCAGGGACAGTGCCTAGACCTCAAGTTAAAGTCCCAGGACCAATACAATAAATGAGCAGTGGTGATTGGTAAACAGTACCTCTTGTGCTGTCCAAACACCCACATGGAAACCAGACTAAGTCCTTACTCAACAATACTGTTGCTTAATTACCAACAATGTGTGATTTATTTTTTCTATCTCATTTTCTATTTTATTTTCTCTCTTCTTTTATCTGTGTTTCCTTCAACAAATCCCTGACACAAACACAAATATGTACACTGATTTAATTAATTAGGAAATGATTTATTAATTAAAACATGTTTAAGTTGTAGGAGTGAAATGTGTAGAATACTGTGCTCTCTGTCTCTCATTGTCCATATTTAACCATGTTAGTTTAAGCATCAGTTAGAATAATAACTTTCAGTAACCATTTTGCTTTTGCTTCTTTCTGCGTGTTGAGCTTGATTGACTCTTTCTCTTCCTATGGGTTAGCCAACTCACCAATAAACAAAGAAGACCAATTCTTGATGATAAAATTATTCAAGTAAAGTTTTTTAAAAGGTATCTCATCATCCAGAATTCAGTGATTCAGCATGTTCATATGCTAACACTAATATAAAAGCAAAGAATATACAAAAATATGATTATATCTCAGTGTACTAAAAATTTTAGACTTTATTTATGAAAGAGCCCCTCTTTTCATTTCACTTAGATCCTACCTTGCTTTACTTTAGATAGCTGAAACATATTTGATTATGTGACTTTTAAGGACTCTAAAGATTAGAAGCCCCACAGGAAAAAGGGATAGGAAATTATGTGAAATAAGCATGCTGGATTTAGCAAGAAAACATGTATGTAATCACATGTCTGCAGAGAAGGAAATGGAAGTTAAATTTGAAAAGTAGTATCCTAAAAAAAATGAAAGTACCCACCTTTGGATTTGTGTTAATATGTTTAATAGCATCACTAAAATTTTTCTTGCAAGTGATGAGCAAACCAATTTAATCATGCCTAAAAGCAAAAGAGAGAGAATCCATTTCAAGGAAAGAAGGACCCCTCAAATAAAAAGAGGAGGGGATAAAGCCACTAAGCTTTGTATCTGGGCCTTATTGCAAGTACATTCTGAAACTCCCACATTCTCTTCCCCTTTTTTCCAGCTGCTATCTGTAAATAGTTCTAGATTTCTTTTATCTTTTCCTGAATTGCTGAAAATCCAGTCAGGGAACAACCTTTACAGTTTACATCTTTCATCTTGCTGTTTCACTCAAATTCCAGAAATGAATCTGAACTTCTTCCAAGTTTAGAAATTCCGAGAAATAGGTTTTGCTTCTGAAGAAAAGGTAGGAAGATATGAAAGATCGACATTTCCAAAGCAACCATAGAAAAAAAATCATGGTTTAAAAAGTTGGAAGAATTGTGGAAGTAAAAAGTATAGGCAAACAAACATTCCAGGAAAGGAGAGAAACATTTCTTAAGTGAGATAATAATTGCTGTTTATTTCTTTTAGGCAATTGCTGTTTCTGAGAACAGATGTGGATAAGATACAGTGGAGATAGAGCAATTTTACTGGGGAAAAAGAAATCAACAGACATTTCCTTTGTAACCTGGACTTTTGCTACGTTGTGTAGTCCAGCAAGAGACCAGAAGAGTGGTAGGACAATCCTAATGGGCAAATTCAATCTCTCACCATCCTGAAGTGCATAGGAGAAAAAAATGTCCCTCTGAAGAGAAGAGTCTTATTCTATACATATCGTTGGCTTTTTCCTTTGAGTAATTTGTGAATGTTGAAGCTCAGTAGGTCAGTAAACAAGAGCAAAAGCTCTGAAAAGAGAAAAGAGTTCATCTGTACTTTTCCATGCCTGAGGAGACAGAGGCCTTCCAGACCCTCCCTCCAAATCAAGGCCTCAAGAACAGGACGAATCACAGATGGATGGAGTCTAATTGCAAATTAGGCTTGACTCCACTCAGTCTGTTGATGTAGTCAGGCATTCATGCATTCTGCAAGGCACAGGAGAGACAAATGTGGGTTGTTCAAAATACTATCATTGGATGTCTCCATAAACTTGCTGTATATGGTATCTAATTACAACAAAAAGCAAAACATTTGCAATCTCACAATACAATATGAGTGTAACTAATAATTTTAAAAGTCTACATAATAGAAGGAAAATCACATATTAAAGACAGTAGTGTTCATGGGAAAAGACTTTAAAATGCTAATATTAAGGAAAATGAAGGAAAAAGAAATTAATGCATAAAAATGTAGTATATCTTAACCATAAATGGGAATATTTAAAAAAATTAAATAAACACTCTGGAAATAAGCAGCTGATATTGGATGGTAGGTAGTGGCTAGATGGAGAGATTTCATTCATCAGTATAATAGACACAGCAGAAACAAGTGAGAGTCAAAGGAAAATGTCTAACCTGAGCCAGAAAGGGAAACAAATAGTAGAAAGAACAGAATCCAAGAACAAGACTGAATCAAATGTTCTAAAGTAGATCCACAGAAGGAGAGGATGGGGAACAAGGTGCATACCTCAAACAGGATAGACAGGCAAGGACATTCACAGTGCTCTAGCCAAACAAAGGCAGCAAAAGCCACTGCTAGCACAGAATGATTAAAGCTGATTTTTAAAATGACAAAAACTTCATAAAACTGCCTGAATAAAAGATACATTACTTTCAAAGGCACACCAGTAAAGTAAAGGTTGACTTATTAACAGAAAGGATGAAAGTCAGAAGATAATGTAGCAATTATCGTACAACAGCTGAGATTGGAGGGGAAAATACAACAAAAAAATCCATGTGAGCCTAGAATGCTATGCCTAAAAATTAACATCCTCCACAATGAACGTGAAGTACAGATGTTTTCAGCAAAATAGAAAGCAAGACAGTTTGTAGGCAGCGGAAATGGTGAAGAATGTGTGTAGGTTAACTGATGACAGGCAAACGGAAGCACAGTCTGAAAGATGGCCTGAAGAGCACATTCAAGAACAAACACATGACAACATGCAAGGCAACACATTCTGGGGTTAGACATGTGACACATGACCAGCATGACACAAACGAGGGAGATAAAAGAACAGATTGCAGTAAAATTCCTGGATTTTTCAGGAAGTGACTAAGATCTTTAAGTTGAACAGGAAGACATAAGAATCTTATTATGACAGTTTCAGACTATATAAAATGAAATTTTGGGGGACAAAGATGAACATTAGATGAGGTTACAATCAGTTTTAGAATTGTGCCCACCCAATGTGTGTGTGTGTGTGTGTGTGTGTGTGTGTGTCTGTCTGTCTGTCTGTCTGTCTGTCTGTCTATAGGCTGGTACTGGGGCTTGAACTCAAGACCTGAACACTGTCTCCTGGCAGTTAGTTTTTGTTGATGCTGCATTTGCATCTGTGTGTGATAAATTCACTGACGAAGAATCTTTAAGAATTCTTGAGTGTTTTGATTTTTCATATGTTTGCTTGCTCTTTGCTAGTAAAATAAAGATATAGCTGTTTGTTGGATTTTCAGCAGAATACCAAAGGAGACACTTTCTCTCATTTTGGATGCTTGGGGTGAAACAATGAGTTACTATGATCTAGTGAACTTTTACAGATGTCCAGGGTTCTGTCCCACACTGCCACCTGGACTGTGGCCACTGTGGTGTCAGGTCCCTTCTCTGCACAGCTGTCACCCTTCTAGAAAAGACTTCCTGGGAACACGAGGGATGATATTGATCAAGATGCACTGGATTCATAAACTGCTTTGTGAAATGGCAACTCCCTTGTACAACTACTTAAAGTTAGTAAAACTGCTTTTTAAAATACACACTTATATTCACAACTTTTTGTGCAAGCAATTAGATAAGAAAACCATGTATTTACAAAATATTGACAATTGTACAACAGCTTTAAAATGACATCAATAAGCCAGGTCCTGGTATATCATACATCCTAACTACTAAGGCAGATGAGATTTGCAGATTGTGGATCAAAGCCCAGCCAGGGTAGGAAAGTCCTTGAGATTCCTATCTCCAGTAAACCTCCAAAAGTCTGGTGTGGAGATGTAGCTCAACTGATAGAGCACTAACCTTCAGTGAAAAAGCTAAGGGACAGCTTTTAGGCCCCAGGTTCATGCCCCAATGCTGCCCCCCCACCTCACGCAAAATTAACAGCAATGGTGGTGACAGGTGATACAATCAGCACCCTGAGCAACTCCTGCTTGTCATCTCTGTACATACATGGAGGTCATCACTCTTAATGTCACAGCCTCAACCCTACTTTGTCCCAGTATTGGGCTCTCTAGAAAGCTGATGTCTGATTTCCCTTCAGCTGGGAGTGATGCATTAATCCTGCTTCTGCCTCTCTAGAACTCATGCTCTTCCTTTTTACTCTTTCACTTTGTCTTTATTCCATATTTTTTTCCAGAAAATAAACTCCAGTGCATCCAATAGGTTATCTGGTAAGTATTCACCTATTTTTTTTATTTTTACCCACATAATAATGCTTATCAGATCAAATTGGTCTCTTCTTTATGGTCTTCTAGTGTCTTCATCCAACAACTTGTTCCTTTTTCAGCTGTGCTATTTAGGCCTTGTGCCAAGGGTACCAAGGCGAGTCAGGTACAGAAAGTATCTTTTGTGATCTTGCTGCTGTTGGGGGAGGCTGAGGATTGAGCAGGCACACATGCACCTCTCTTGTGCTAGGAGCACTGTCTATCTCATTCATTGTGATGTACCTGTCACCATTTCCCAATTTGCCACACACTTGAAGGCTCTGGGAAAGAAGCTTGCCTTCCTTCATCCTGTTTCTAAGCCAGACATTGGATTCCTAGTTGGTTCTTTCCAATCCCATATGAATTATATTTCGTTCTTATCATAGTGAATCACACCATGATGACCCCATTTCCAAACAGGACCATGTTCAGAGCCACCACATGGACATGGATCTTGGCTTAGGGGTCATTGTTCAAGCCATAACTCCCAGAATGCTTCTTAAACTCGTGCCTGCATAGAACACATGGAAACTTTACATAAATATTTGTCCAATATGTGAGTGGATCCCTGAAAGAGCTGTGAATATGTGTGTGTGCATGTGTGTATATGTGTGTGTGCATATGTGTGTGTGTGAGGTGGGTGGTTCAGGGGCTTGAACTGACCCTGACAGCTTTTGTGCTCAAGGCTAGTGCTCTACTGTTTGAGTCACAGCCCCACTCATGGCTCTTTTGGGTGGTTAACTGGAGTTCAGAGTCTCATGGATTTTCCTTCCTCTGGCTGGCTTCACACTGTGATCCTCAGAACTCAGCCTCCTAAGTAGCTAGGATTACAGGTATGGTACTTTCTGGAATCACATTTGGAGAATCCAGTTGGAGTGTACCACAAAAAGTTTACAGGATATAACCTTCCATGGAATTTCTTTAAGTTCTGTGAGCAATCAAATAAAGGGAGGCACCAGAAAAGGAGACAAAAGGAAAGTGTATCAGGCTGAGTGGCTGCATGTGCACTGGCTACGTAGAAGGAAAGCATGGAGGATGCAGTGGCTTGCACTCAGACAAATGCCTGGGCACCAAGTGGCAGAGTTAAGTCCTCTGCTACAAAGGTTCAGACACTAGCTTGATACGGTCTCCTGATCCCAGCCTCACCTTCTGAAGTCTTACTTGACTTGAGTGAGTGGCACAGCTCCAGAGCTCTAGGCTTCACCGTGAAGATGGCCTCAGAAGGCAGGCACTGGCCTCGTTGGGATGTGCCATGATGTTTTGCTTCTCTTCCGTCTTTGCCATCTTGATCTCCACCTTTGACTCAGGCCTGGCTTTTGGAATCACATTATTCTATAGACTCAAAGCATTCCTGTTAATTCCTGTCCCCACTCCCCTCTACATGCACTCCCATAAATCCCTGCACATTTCCCACTTGCTGATTCAACGTTCATCCTCAAGAAAATACAACAGCCTCTTTAGACTTCACCAAAACTGGTGCTCTCTGAAGGTCACAGAGCCCTTTGTTGAGTGACACGTTCACTTATTACACACATAGTCATGTAGGATATATTTAAAGGTCACTCCTGAATGGATGCAAAGACATATGGAGGAAGGAAGGGAAGGAGGATGGCAGGCAGGCCGCTGGGGGGACAATTATAAAAATGTTAGTTCATTGTTCATCCGAGCCTTTGGCATATGCTCTCTCGCCAACCTCCTCAGGAGAAGAACTCTTTAGAAGTCATTGGCTTAATGAAGCTGGTCAGCTGATATGCTTCAGAAAGCCATTTGGCTGGACTGTAGAGTGATGCACTGTGGAGCTCATTGTCCATCATTGTTCTCATCAAATGGCTCCAGAGATGACCGGCTTTTCAGGTGCTGCAATCTCAGCCTTCTCCTCACTAAGCACCATGTGATCATGTGCTCAGTCTCAGAGAAGTGGCTGCTGACTGCCAAACGTGCTTTCCTAGCACTGCCAGGAATGGGAGAGACAAGACACAGGTCAGAGAAGCATATGGCCCACGAAAGACAGTGCGGGATCCAGACTGACTCCCCGCAGGTGCACACACTCCTTGTCTAGCTCACTGTGTGAGCAAGTGGGCTTGGGGATGGAGGGTGGAACTGGCAGAAAGAAGATGGAAGTAGCCATTGTAGACACCATGCAGCCCCCTCTCTCAGTCCACTTTGTATTCCCTTGTACTCAAGCCACAGGTTCTGCTGTGGGTACTAAAGGATGCATCCACTACCTCCACACCTGCAGAGTCTCCAGCTGTGCAGCAATGCTGTTCAGATCTGTCTCAGAACTCTGCATGTGGGGTCCATGCACAAACACAGCACCGACAGAATCCAGAAATTATTCTGTGCTTGTGGCCTTTCTAAGTATCAGCCCTAAACATGCTCTGTATGTCAACAGCAAGACTCAACATTAGGGTTTTGGTTGTGTGTATGTGTATGCTGTTTTTTATCACCATTCTAGAGAAAACTTTCACAGCTAGCAAGTATGTTGACATAGGAATGTCTGACTGTAAAGCCCCGCACTTTATATTTTATCTCTTTCCTAATGAATTTCCTGTTCTGTTAACTACTCTGTGACCATGAATGTTTAAACCATGAGTCAATAATTGAACCAGGTCTTAACTAGAGCTCGGAGTGTGGGTCAGTGTTAGGGGGCTTCCCAGGGTTTGCTTCTCAGCCTGCAAAACCAGTAATAATAATGAAATGAAAAATATGGGGACAGAGGAGAGCAGAGGCAGAGGAATGCCCGCTGGTGAGATTTCCCCACAAACACCCCATGGTTAACAGCTGCGTGTGAACCAAGCTACCAACATGCTAACTAAGAGGATCAACTAATCACATTTGAAATTTATTTTTTGTAGGCCTCACAGATACCACAAAGTGAAACTCTAGAGTGGATAAGCTAAAATAATAAACAAGGAATCACTCGTAGAGTAATTCCCTCAGCCACCAAAGAAGACTTTAAGAGTTAGAGAAAGAAATGAACTACAAAAATAATAATAACCCCCAAAAGCAAATTATAGTATAGCTATCACTAGGCTTTCCTTACTAGTAGCCTTTCTGAATGAAAATGGACTATGAATTCTAATTAAAAGGCGTAAGTAGGATCAATTTATTGTAGTTTAGCTCATGATTTTGGAGGTTTCCGTCTATATTCCAGAACTCCATTGATTCTGCAGTTAGATTCTAGAGTTAGTGAGTTGGAACATTGTGGACACAGAAGCATGTTAGAAGAGACCACTCACTTGGAAGAGAGAAGTAGTGAGGAGCTTGGGAGAAGACAACATCAAGGCATGCTGCCATGTGCAAATACTCACTGCCAGCTAGGCCTTGCCTACTAAAATGATGGCATCAGATGCAAACAACAGTTCAGATGTCTTTACGCACACACACACACACACACACACACACACACACACACACACATTTGGGGCAGTTTTTCCTGTGTATTTTCTTCTACAAATTTTGTAGTATTAGATCTCATGTTAAAATCTTTAATCCACTTTGAGTTGATTGTTGAAACTTTCTAGAGGTAGAGCTATAGTTCTATTCTTCTGCATACACATATTCAGTTTTCACAGCATCCTTTATGAAACTGTCTGTCCTTTATCTAATGCCTTTATCTAATGCCCACCCTCTGTTAAGAGTCAGCTGAGTTCAGATCTGTAGGATTGCTGGTCTCATTGGTCTATGTATCTCTCTTTTTTTATGCCAGTGATATATGATTGTGATGGTGAGAACTTTGTAGTGTGTTTTATAAGTCAGGTAGCATCATTCTTTCCAGTTGGTTATTTCACAATAGCTAGGAAGTTTAAACAACCTTAATTCCCATCAGCTGATGAACAGAGAAAGTCATGATTCTCACCTGCAATGCAATTCCTGTCATTGGTGATAGCACCAATGGAATTGGAAATCATTTGGTTAATTAAAATAATTCAAGTTCAGAAAGACAAGTATTACATGAGCTCATGAAGATGTGGAATCTCAAGGAAAAACTTGATCTCACAGCAATGAGAATGAAATGACAGTTCCCAAAGACCAGAGAGAGGAGTGGGTGGGAACAGGAAATCAAGGCTGATTGATGGATACTGAGCTTCATTCAGTTCAAGAGAGCAGAAGGTTCTGAGTACTGTCTCACAGAGGGTGACTATAAATGACAATAGCATACTACATATTTGGCAAAGATCTGGAAAAGAGGGTTTTGAAAATTTTTACCATAATGATAGATGCCTGAGGAAATTAATATGTAACCCCATATCAACCTTAAACAATGTATACTTGGTACCACATTAAGACCATTTTGTGTACTAGTTCAAAATAGGAAATTTTTATTATCTTTAAGTAAGTGCACAAAGTATTTAACAAAGCAGTTTATGAATAAAATGCATCTTGATCAGTGACACCTCTTCCAACATTGCCACCCACCCCTAAAGAGGACATTTTAAAGAAGAAAAATACAGCCACATTTCAATCTACCGATTATAGAATCAAATGGAGATCAGTGAAATAATACACAGAAAGGAAAACACAATGTCCTACTTCCTAGATATTTATGGATAACTCTTGCTCAGTCCTTTATTAATATAGCTAAAACAAATTCAGAATATAATGCATTTACAAATTGTTGTAATAATGGAATCAGAGCATTTAAAAAATTCTCAGTTTACCTCTCTTTCCCAGCTCTCTCTTTCCCAGCTCTTTTCCCAGTTCTCTCTCTTTCCCAGCTCTCTTTGTCAGTCGCGTGGAGTGCCAACCTTGCCTGGTCCCAGCAGGTCTACTGAATAAACCTATCCCTTACCTGAATACGACATGCGTGGTGCTGTTCTTACTTGGCTACCTCTTTTTAAAAACCTAACATAAAGCTACAAAGTAAAAAAATTCTCAGTTTAAACCTTATAAAATGGCCCATAGTTTTTTTTTTAATGTTTGTCTATTTGTGTTGCATATGTGAACACATACATTCATTATGAGGCTATAAAGTTTAGAGATGCTCTCTCCCCTTCCCCTCTCCTTTCTCTACTTTTCTAGTCAGTACCAGAGTTTAAACTTCAGGTCTTATACTCTTTAGTCAGACAATCTACCACTGAACCAGATTTCCACCTCTTCTTTTAGGGATAAATTCTTCCTGTCCAGGCAAATGCCTGGACTATATCTATTTCACACTACTTTTGGTAGCTGGGGTTACAGGCCTGAACCACCATACCCGGTTTCCTCCCCTGGGATGGATTTTCCTGTCTGGGATGGCCTGGAACTATGAAGTTCCCTATCTTAGCCTTCCACAAAGCTAGTATGACAGGTGCCTGGTGCCTAGCAATGGGTTGAGAAAGGTTCTCATGAATTTTTCTACTCGAACTGGTATAGAACCATATTCCTTCCAAATTCAGCCTCCCAAATAGCTTGTGTAATAGTCATGAGCCAGGTACACCTGGTGATGTGGTCTATTGTGGACACAGCTGCAGGTGTTATAAAAAATTTTTCATGTTGGAGTAGTACCTTCATATTGTGTTAACTTTTTTTAGTAGTAACTGATATTTCAAATTATAGTATAAAATTGGCTTCTTTGCCAAGCTGATTGCTTGCCTTAGTTACTTTCCCCCTTCACAGATCCGTACAATGCTTTGAGATGGACGCTGTTGTTTTTTTCTTGGAACCTGAACTCAGGGCCTCATACTGGCTCTTGGCTTTTTTCACTCAGGGCTGGCACTCTACCACTTGAGCCACAGCTCCACTTCTGACCCATTGCTGGTTCATTGGAGATAAGAGTCTCACAAGGCTCAAATCTCAGCTTCCTGAATAGCGAGGATCGTGGTATCTGCCATCAGTGACTGGCTTTTTATTTCTTTTGTCCACATGGCCAGTTGGAAAAGGCAGCAGGTACGTACTTTATCTAAACCTTGGCTCAACAGTGTTTCTGATCCCTTTTCCTGGTGACAATAATATCTACCATTTCAAATGACTTCTGAGAGGACCAGTGGGATAACAATTAAAAGCCCTTACCAAGTGCCCGAAAGATGGTAGACACTTGCCAAATGGGGTGAATCTTTGTGTACTCCCTGAGCTTGCCCTAACAGCTGGCTCTTATCTGTACAAGGCCTGTGGCCTGGGTGTTGGTTATCTGTGCTCATCAGGCTTCTTCTCCCTCACTTTCCACTGATATCTCTAATAGGAAATGAGCCTTGCTAGTTTTAAAGGGTTTCCCCCCCACCATCTTCCCAATGATCACAAATGAGTCTTTGTGACCATTGTACTTCACAAGGCTCAGATCAGATATGAAGTTCACGGTTTCCATTCTATCATTTCAAGATCTGGGAGCCATCCAAGCCCATTTATTCGGCTCAGCCTCTCCGTGGCTTCCTCCATCTTCCCTTTCACTGTGCTAGTGAGGATTGATAACTCCTCCTGCAGACCAACAGGCCCCGCAGCCTCTGATAGCTCTGCTTTCTCACAAACCACTCTGTCTTTTTGATCAGGAAAAAAAATGATATTAAGGTGAATAGGCTAGCTAGTGGGGGAGGGAATTCCTCTGTATACGCTTTTGAGATGATGCATTTTATGGAATTTCTTTAAAAAATTTTTTTCCCATGTGATTTTTGTTTTGATTTCTGTTGCTCTCCTGGTTTATCGTCAAGAATATGTATTTTTCAGATTCTATGTTTCCAAATTCTATGTTTCAGTAGAAGGAAAATCTTGAGGCAACACACAAAACTAAGAATCTGTTTGGTGCCTATGTGCTATTTTAGTCTAAAGCTTTGGCTACCACTGCATAATTGCTGTAGTTCAGATTGCTTATTCAACTTCTGTTCTCTATGATTGGTTCTCAGCTCCTGTGCTCAGAAGGTGCTTGCCAGTAGGAAACATAGTTAAAGTCCCCAAAGCCCTTATCGGATCTACCAGTGATACGCTCCAGGTGTTGGCAAACCATAACGCAGCGGTGAAATCTGGCTCATTAATTGTTCTTCAAGGAAGTCTGATTGGATTGTGGCCAGCATCATTCATTCACACATGTAGCATGGCTAAGTTGGTGCCACAGGGCCTTGGTGTCACAGTGAGTGGACTGAATACGACAAAGCCAATAGAGTTTGGCATCTGACCTATAAACACAAGTTTGCTGACTCCTATATAAGAAGATTGGAGAGTATTTCCTTTCAGAGACCCTCTAGGTATAGAAGGCCTGTATCTATTTTTTAAGGCCCTAATGGGAGGAGTTGGCACTATGGGCTAGTATTGACAGGTCTGGGTGTACGACCAAGTTACTCACTCTGTCCAGACAGTTGTACATAATGGGCATTCAATAAATATGACTTTGCTTCTTCTCTCGGCAAAAAAAGCTTTGTATGGAAATATTATCTATCAGTGTAGTTAGCTTGTATTTAAGATGTTAAGAGGCAGATCTTTCTGTCCTCAGCCTCAAATAAGCCAGTTTTGTAATAGCTTAGTGTACCAGACATCTTGTATCATCAGACATCCTCACTCTCCCGTCTGATGTTTTGCATCACAGTAAACACCAGTGTTTTCCTACCTTCCTTCTATATCAAGCATTATTATCTTAACCTGCGTGTCTATTGTCGCCTTCTGCCTTCGTTGTATCTGTTTTCTAACGTCATTGTATCATTTACACATAAAACAGACTCTATCCTGTAATACTAGCACACTTGCCACTTGAATTCTGATTGCTTCACTCAAGGAGTCATTTTCATCCTAGATAAATAATAGATAAATGATCAGTACCTGCATAAATCAGTTGTCACCAAAAAAAATGCAATTTCATGGTTTTACTTTTCTAAAATGAATGAGCTTGGAAAATGCTGAGATGGCTGGTTAATCTATAAAAATCAACATATGCTGTACTGCTTTTATTTGTGAATTCAACTGGCAAAATAGAAGTCTTCAGTATGCTTGGATACAACATTCAGATGCTTACATTCAACACTATGTGTCTATTATTTTAGCTGATGGATGAAATTTGAACTAATTGGGGGATTTGTAGTAAATGCCCAACTATGAAAACCAAGTAGTTAGAAAAAAATGAGAGGAAAGAGTCTTTAAAAAAATTTAGGGGCTGGGAAGGTGGCTCAGTGGTAGAGCGCTTGCCTTGCACGCATGAGGCCCTGGGTTCGATTCCTCAGCACCACATAAGCACAAAGAAAAAAGCCGGAAGTGGTGCTGTGGCTCAAGTGGTAGAGCACTAGCCTTGAGCTGAAGAGCTGAGGGACAGCGCCCAGAGTTCAGGCCCTACAACCAGACCCAAAAATAAAAATAAAAAAATTTAAGAACCCACATTTGTTTGTGTTGTCCCCAGTGGAAGAAGAATGAGTCCACGTGGTCACACCTGTGCCCCAAGCTGGTAAAGGCTGTAAAGGTTCTCTTCACAACCCAGCAATAGCTTCTGCCCCAAGAAATGCAGCTGAGCCATTTCTAATCTCTTTGATAAATGCTACTGCAGCTCAGGTTTCACAATCAATTGGGGAAAATAAGTGAAGTGGGGTTTCTCCCAAAGTGGCAGCAGGTCTGCTCTAGACAGGCATACATAGTAAATCAGAGTTTTCACATTTCATTGCTTGGAACGAATTCAAACTGTCAGGAAGTAGCCAGGTAGACACGGTGCATTTAATATAGTACAAAAAGGGCTTTGAGCATCAGATATTGGAAAAGAATTTGAAGATGGAGCTCTCTGGGAAATAATCAACCAAGGAGCATCAATGCATGGGCCAAGACGAAGAAGCATAGGATACCGTGTGTGCAAGTTGTCCTATTCAGATGGAGAAAGATGTCAAGAAGCTGCATAAATAATACCAGAGTGAATATCATTTAATTCACTAAATTGATGAACATAGTGGTGGGGAATATGAGACACCAAAGGCTTCAATTTAGATTTTAAAATGGGAAATATCATTGTGTGAACACAAAATCATTTGAATGTCTAATGGTCCTGATTTCTTTTTTTTTTTTTTTTTTTTGGGTCCGGTCGTGGGGCCTGAACTCTGGGCCTGGGCGCTGTCCCTCAGCTCTTCAGCTCAAGGCTAGCGCTCTACCACTTGAGCCACAGCACCACTTCCGGCTTTTTTCTTTTTGCTTATGTGGTGCTGAGGAATCGAACCCAGGGCCTCAGGCATGCAAGGCAAGTGCTCTACCACTGAGCCATCTTCCCAGCCTGGTCCTGATTTCTTAAACAAATTTATTTGTTCCAAGCAGTATTTAGGTCCAACTAGTATAGAAACATTGTTCACACTCATTACCAGATGAAGGTTTACAAATCTACCCAGGGGCAAAAATATAAAAATCCTTTTCTCTACCCAGGAAGTGCTAAACTCTTTTAGCCAAAGTAACATTTTCAGAACTATGATGTGTCTTAAAATCCATCTAGCACACACTTTCTACCGAGGGCAGATAATGTTACTGATTTTCTCACTGGACAGTGTGATGCCATCTAAACAACTCTGTGTGCCAACCCTGAGAGAGATATACTTGCATCTTAACCCTACAAACTCAATGTTATCCCTCTAGAGATTGTAAGGTAGCAATGTAAAATAGTCTTATATTCCTGCTAGGGGTGGGGGTGGGGTGGAAAAAGTACATTTCTATTCCCCAGGTTATTCATCCTTAATTTTAGCCTTCTAACTTCTACTTGCTTTGGAGTTGGATTGGTTAACAGAATGAATAGCAGAAACCAAGGCAATAGATTCTGTGTGTGTGTGTGTGTGTGTGTGTGTATGAACATTTTAATTATCTTTACATAGTTGTAGGAAGACGTTGCCATTCACCAAAGCAGTTTACGAATACAGAGCATCTTGATCAATGCCCCCCCCCATTTCCACCCCTTCCAGCCCACCCCTTCCCTTACTTAATTTAATTTATTTGCCTTTTGGCAAAGCAGTTTATGTATGCAATGCATCTAGATCTGTGCTGTCACTTTAAAATATTCACCTCCTTCAACCCACCCCTCCCTTTCTATTTCTCAATTCTGTGGTGTATGTGATAAATTCTGGCCTGCATTCTCCTCCCCTTCCCCCTTCCCTACTCCTCTCACCTTGGCCCCACTCTATGTCTTACAAGTATCCATTTTCTGGAACTTATTTTGTTGGGCTTTAAAAAAATTATACTATTTGCACTCTCCATAAAGTCTATTCTACTTCAGTTAATTCATTTGTCACCACTTGCTTACCAGGCAATGCGTTTACTTGTAGATTCTTAATGTTCTAGTTCAGAAGGCAAGATCTAAGTTTCAAACTAAAAGGACTTGCAAATAGACATCCTGGTCAGGCTGCATTTATTTCCTGGTCTCATCCAGCACTTCTGCTTTTGTGGTCCCATGAGTAAAGGGCCTGTACGCTGAGGAGCAAGAGGAAAACTGAAGAGCAGAGACCCAGCTTGGGATCCTGAGCCGGCTCTCCCCACTCCGCCCTCTCCTGTGTTAGAGTGGGAACTAAAACCATGCTATCTCAAATGTATGAAGCATTAGACATTTGGAGAACTTGTCTGATGTCATCAGAAGAGCATTCCACTGTCCCTCTAGCAACAGTGATGATAGCACAGAAGCAGAGATGTTGGGGCCAAATGAGGGCTGATTCTAGCCCTGGGTCATACAGGAGATGGAGTAGTAAGAAAGCAACCGCAGAATGGTGTGGTGGAGCATGCCTGTAATTCCAACTACTTTGGGCAGGTGAAAGTAGAATAATCATAATCTAAAGATGATTGGATGCACTTTTGGGCATTTACCCAAATGTTTACAAACAAGACCACACTAAAGCTACCAGCACAACTGTGTTTATTGCAGCATTATTTACTATAGCTAAGATAGGGAACCAACCCAGATGCCCCTCAGTAGATGAATGGATCAAGACAATGTAGTATATATACACAATGGAATTCTATGCCTCCATCAGAAAGAATGACATTGCCCTATTTGTTAGGAAATGGAAAGGCTTGGAAAAAATTATATTAAGCGAAGTAAGCCAAGCCCAAAGAAACTTAGGTCCCATGGTTTCCCTTATTTGCAGTATCTAGTATTTGTCTGAGTCAAGCAGAAAAGGTCAGATAAGGTAATGTTAGGGAAATGAACCCTAAGATATGTATTCAAATTTTTGTTCTTTCATGCGATTGTTTCTAACGCATTGATAAGATTATTTCTTTGTTGCTTTGTATGTCCCTCCCCCACAGTATAACCCCTGCTTTCACTGTATTTGATGTTGGTATAATTTGTGGAGGGGAAGGGGAAAAACAAGTCGTTTAAATAGGGATACAGGTGGACCCATTGCAACAATGAGAAGTACAAGTTGTTATGTCGAAAATGAACTTTACAACTTTGGTGGGGGTGGGTGGGGAGGATTGGGTGAGGGGGCAGGGATAGGATGGGAAGGGATGGGAAGGGGAAACAAAGGAGGAGGCTACAATGCTTGATAAGAAATGTACTCATTATTTTTCCCATGTAATTGTAACCCCTCTGTATAGTATTTTCACAATAAAAAATAAAAATTAAAAAAAATAAATAAAGATGATTGGATGAAAGCACAAGATTCTACCTGGAAAACAAACTAAAAGCAAAAGGGCCTAGGATAAGGCTGAAGTAGTAAAACATTTGCCTAACAAGTTTGAGGCCTTGACTTTAATCTCTGTACAGAAAAAGAAGGAAGGGAGGAAAGAAGAAAGGAAAGGAGGAAGGAAGAAAGGAAGGGAGGAAGGAAGGAAGGAAGGGAGGAAGGAAGGAAGGAAGGAAGGGAGGAAGGAAGGAAGGGAGGAAGGAAGGAAGGAAGGGAGGGAGGAAAGGAGGGAAGGAGAAAAGGAGAGGGAGGGAGGGAGAGAGGGAGAAAAGGAGACAGGGTGGGAAGGAGGGAGGGAGAAAAGGAGAGAGGGAGGGAAGGAGAGAGGGAGAGAGGGAGGAAAAGAGAGAGGGAGGGAGAGAGAAAAGGAGAGAGGGAGAGGTTGGGAAGGAGGGGGGAGGGAGGGAGAAAAGGAGAGAGGGAGGGAAGGAGGGAGGGAAGTAAAGGAAGGAAGGAAGGAAGGAAGGAAGGAAGGAAGGAAGGAAGGAAAGAAGGAAAAAGGAGGAAGAGAGACAACTTCATATTTTCTATTTCTTGGAGTAACGATGGCAGCTAGGTCAAAATTATGACTTGAGCTTCCTCAGGGTTTAATGATCCAAGGACAAGAAGGAAATCTCTGTATATATATTGCAGTTAAAACCTGAAGACAGAAATCCTTAAAATTCCATCACATGATGATTCTATAAGTTTTCCAGGTCAAATAGAGACAAGGTCACTTACTCTTTTTCAGTCCTTGGCGACATTTCTTAAAAATGTCCCACATTTCAAGGTCACATCTATTGTACCAGATAGATTAGGAGCTCTGAATTAGAAATTAAGCTGACTCATAAGAAATAGGGTTCAAGTGTTGCCTCTATAATTATTTGAGTACAAAGTGTATACCCAAATTAATTTCCAATTACTGATGTAATAAATTGTCATTCACAACATAATTTAACAATATAAAGTCATTCTTCTTCTGTTCTGAAGGTCAGAATTTCATAGTGGGTCTCATGGACAAAAGTCATGCCCAGTCTAGAGGAGACCACGCTTCCAGAAGCTCCTGAAGGCCTTCCTTAGTGACTTTTTTCTCTATTTTCAAAGACAGCAGTGTAATGCCTTTTCTCATTCTCTCTCTTGCTCTTTCTCTGTATGTGTGTATCTCTTTCTCTCTGTTCTGTCTGTGTATATATTATCTCTCTCTGAGTGTTTCTATGCTTTACTCTCTGTGTCTCTGTCTGTCTGTCTTTCTCTCACACACACATATTTTGCCTAGCTTTTCTATCTTTTAAACACCTTTGTGATTAAATCTACCTGGCACATCCAGGTAAGCCTCTGTATCTCAAACCCTTAGTGTAATCAGGTTGCAAAATTCCTTTTACCATGTAATATCAAATATTCACAGTTTTGAGGCTGAAAATGTAAACAATTAGTACATCCCTTGTCTAGTTATTGGCATTTATGTGTACATTTGAATGTGTATATATGAAGAGAAAGAAAAGAAGTGTGTCACATATAGTCAATTTAAATATTCACATTCCCACCCTCCAGATTAGTAGTTAGCTAGAAATTCCACTTGTTAAACTTGAGAAGCTTGACTCCTTTTTACTGCATAAAATACTACACTTTGAAAGAAAAAAATAAACATAACTCCTTTGCTTAAAAACATAGCAGGGTTAGATGGTTCTTTTCCTAAGAAAACTTTCATGGGATCTTTCATGCTACTAAAAATTTTAAGAAGAAATCACAAGATTCCTCATCACATCAACAAAAATGCTCAGTCCTTTTCATCTTAGCACCCAAGTCCCCTGATTATCTGATGCCAGCTGTTTTTCTTAACTTTTTCTACATATTCTTCCCCTTTACTTTGCCACTTTGATGCAGCGTCCAACTTTATTAACATGTTGGCCATTCTCCAAAAACACATCTTCCTCTTGTCTTTATTTATATCCCACCAACCACTTCAAAACCCTTTTAAAAGGCCCCAAACCTACCAGTAAAGCAACACTCACATCTTCCAACTCTATAGAAGCTTCTCTTCCCGAGGTTCTAAATTGTGGTATCACACAGATTGAATTAATTTCTCTTCTCTCAGCCCCTTTCCTGAAATTTTTGTGCTCCTGTTTTAGATTTATCCTTCTATCCATTTGTTGATTGTCTGATTTCCTCAGGAGACTATGTCTTTCAAAGCCAGAGATACAGATTCAATTACCACGGAATCCTTTAGTGTGAGAGGAGAGGCAAGGAGTGTAGACATATATTTGTGTTCAATAAATATTTGTTTAATTGAAACAGGACAAGATGCTCTTAGGTTGCAAAAAAAAAGAATACAAAAGAAAGGAAGGAATGAACACTTCCTTGGAAAGGCAAAGTCAATATATTTTAGTGAATGGACTATAAATATGTTCATTGGTTGTCTTCTTTATTACTACAAAAGTTAGAAGAACTTTCAGTGGAAGTCACCTTGTTTTCAAACCCTTTAATCCTCAAGAGCTAGGGCAAATTTTCTCAGTGGCCTGAGAGATCCTAAATAAATCACTAAAATACCACTGTTTTACTGACGAAGCTCCCAAGATCATGTCTTAAGAAAAATTAGTTTATATTGTTTTTCCAGTCATTATGCCCAGAGGCTTTGTATTGAAAAAATGCAATCTAAGAGAGAAGCAAAGAACCATTTACAAATAAAGTAACAGACCTATGCTAGTCTATAAGAGGATTCAGATGAAACAGGACTCTGCAGCAGACACTCTGCTAGAATCCTATGCACATAGGACAATGTGTTTGAGCCAGAGGACAGAGACACACAACAGTTAATGACTAACACTGAGGGCCATGAGCATGGTCTCTACTGCCCAAAGCTAATGCTAGTTATCATCCACCTTGCTCAATGGAATCCTGTTGACTTGATTAGAAAAATCAGGCTCCCATCTCTGGTCCGTGGTCAAGTTCTCTAAACTGACCAAAACACATTGAAGGAGAAAGATTGCCATTTTGGGAGGATTAGATGGATCAGCTTTGTGCCATTCCCCAGAAGTTACCTGTCTGGATGCTCTGTGTGGAGCGTATCCTGGAGAGTCCATGGTGAAGACACTGGGGTGAAGGTCAGCATGGATGGCAGGGAGGGGGAGAGCCAGTGGCATTCATCTCAACTAGTCGGTGGGTTCTAAGTACCTTGGTGGCTTTCTAAACCTGCTTCCACTTGGCCTCCAGGGTCCATTAAGCACTGAAACAGCATCTCCAATAATGAGTGCCGCAAGAACTTCATTATCATCTGGATCTAGGACTTTTAGTCCCTGCTGCCCTCTAGGAGGCCTGCCCTGGAGTGGGAAAACTATGTCTGGACCAGGGACCCCTACTGCACACCCAGCCACATGTGCAGATGCCCTGCAAAACCTCAGCAACTTGGGAAGCGTGCCTTGGATGACTTTGAAAATTGATGTAGTTTAGGATTCTGTTACTGTGACTACTGCTTTTAACTCTGTTAAAATCTTCTATGTTGTTAAAAAATGCCATGCCTCACTCACAATCTTTAGAACATTAGAGTTTGATTTTTGGATTGTACATTGTTACTTTTTGTGTATTAGTTTGTATCAATTATATCATTTGGAGGTTTCTTTATGACAGCTCCATCCATAGATCACATTCACCCCATCTACTGCTTTTTTTTGTTGCCCTTTACATTTTTTAATGCTTCTGGTAATTTTTAACATTGTAAATTTAGACATGGTGTTTGTGATTACTTTATTTATAACTCTCTTGCCCTTGCTTTCCTTTCCCTACCTCCCATTGGTTCTCTTCTTAAAGTTTCCTACATTTGCGTTCATGCCTATTTTTCCTTTTGTCTAACTACCATCAGTTGTGTGCCCGTGTGTGTGTGTGTGTGTGTGTGTGTGTGTGTGTGCGTGCGTGTGTATGCATGCATGCATACTGATCTTGGGGCTCAAACTCAGGGCCTGGGCACTATCTCTGAGCTTTTGTTCTCAAGGCTACTGCTCTACCACCTGAGTCACAGCTCCATTTTCAGCTTGTGTGTGCTTGTGGGGGGGTGGCGGGGCGGGAGGGGGAGGCTGTTAATTGGAGATAAGAATCTCACCGACTTTCCTGCCTGAGTTGGCTTCAAGCCCCAATCCTCAGTTCCCAGTCTCCTAAATAGCTAGGATTACAGGCATAAGCCACTAGTACCTGGTTTAGCTTCCATTATTTTAACACTTCCCAATTTTCTTTCTCTAACTAGTTTCCAGTAATTTACAGAAAATAGGAATAACTCTTATTTTTGTTAGAACATAAGAATAACCATTCTTTCTCACTTTCTGGGGCTAAGGCTTTATATGCCTTCACCCCATCCTAGGTGAGCATAAACAGTATTAAAATGATGACTGTGGATAAAGTATGCCTCTATTAAAACATTTTCCAAGCCAAGAGTGTGGCTCATACCTGTAATCCTAGCTACTCAGAAGCCTAAGATCTGGATAATTGTGGTTTGAAGCTAGCCCAGGAAGAAAAGGACATTAGACTCCACCTCCAATTTAACAAGCAAAAAAGCCAGTCTGGAGTCATGGCTTAAGTATAGTAAAACACCATCTGTGTGCAAGCAAATCAAGTGAAAGCAAGTCCTAAGTTCAAAGTCCAATACTGACAGAAAATATAGATATATTTTCTATTCTTTTCATTTTCAACTGTTTCATTAAGCCAAATATTAATTTGATTTATAATGATATTGACACCTACTGTTAGCATATATAACTATAAACCCAACCAAATCATTATATAGTCGATATATTAATGGGCAAAAATCTTCTAAGAAAATAAGAGACTTTTGAAAATATGTTATTATGAAGTTATAGTATATTATTATGTTATTATGAGGTTCTATATGGTACTAGACTATGTAGATTAAGAAGAAAAGTCCAAAGCAAAAGGAATCTTTAGGGACTAGAAAACATTATTGAACAAGTTTGAAGGTGTTTTAAGAAATACACTTAATTTATTAAGATTAATTTTCAATTTAGGAGTGGGGAAAATGAGCAGACTTAGTCATGACTCTCAGTACAGGAAGAATCTTGAAAACACATTTTATATAACAAATTCATATATGTTCTTTCCTGTTTTGCTGGTACAGATGAGAAGCTATACCAATTAGTAATAGTACACAATTAGTAATAGTGTACTTTCCTGGGAGACAATATGTTGAGGTCAATGCTTAATTACATTTGGGAACAAATTGCAAAACACTTCATTGCTTTCATTTTTATCAACTAATGAATCTTGAAAACACTGTACATCACTGTCCATTTAAAATTCACAAACATCCAGAAAAGAATTCTGTGCGAGAAATGTAAGTGTAAGCAATTGATTCTTCCCCAAAGCATAATTAATTAGGTTAACAAGAGAGAGAGAGAGAGAGAGAGAGACACTGAGGGAGGGACGGAGAGAGGGAGAGGGAGGGGGGGAAGGAGAGAAAGAGAGACAACAGACTATATATGGCTGATGTTGAGTCAAAAATAGTAACACCCACTGCTGCCACTCCACATCTTCAATGAAGAACTCCACTATACTGGCTAGAGATACGTACGGTACTTGTATTTACACAAGTCAATCCTATTCTTAGCTATCATTGTATTGACTTAAGCACGATTTACCATAGGATTCTGTTATGCCAAAAAAAAAAATTTAAAGAATATTTATGACTTGTAAGAAACTCAAATTTTTCTTCTCCCTTGCTCCAAACTATGGTGTTTGATACCCTACAAGGTCACGGGTGACAAAGGAAGGGAGAGTTCATTGTTCAACACCCCTCATTTTTCAGATCCTGTTTGAGGAAACCCCCCTGGCCTTGCTGTGCTCACCCCACTGTTTTCTCCTATTGAAATGCTCAAACTATCAATATGAAGTGACATGGTGGTCAGACTGTGCCTAGAATTGAAAAGTTCAATCAGAGTCACAGGGAAGAGGAGAGAAGGGAGATGGGCGCCGGTGTGCGGGAGGGAGGATGTGACCACTGACATCACACAAAACAGATCCCGAAGAGCATGGCGCTCCTGTGGTGTTCCTGAAGAGCACACTGGTTTTTTCTATTCTTTTTTAGCATGCTTTGTTGCCCATGGTCGATTCTGCTGCTCTTTCTCAACTGCATCTGGGGGTGGGCAGCCCCCACTGCCGCTCTCCTCACTCAGCCCTCTGTTTGCCTCTGTTGCTCTGTGCCACCTCTGTGGCGTTCCCATTTTCAATACAATCATACTAATTACATCTGAGCTATAATTAGCCGAGTCAGAGAAGGTGTTTTTTTAGGACCAGGAAGCCTGAGCAGGGTGAAAGTGAATTGTTGGGCTCCCTGCTGCAACAATGGAGGCTCAGTTCCTCTGGCCTCCTGAGAACATATGCACCAGGCATCGCAGCGCTGAGCAGCTGAACAACAGATCTGTGGCAATGGATAGATGTATTCATCCATCAGCCTTCCCACTGATTGGTGGAGGCTTACCCCAGAGTGCTCAGGGAAGTTTAATGGGTTTTTCCCCCCTCTTCTTGATTTCTTTGATATACTTCTGTGCCACTTCCAGTAGGGTACTAGTTTGCCACTTGTGTTCACTCAGCTAAAATCAAACCAGAGTGAAGGGGCTGTGACCTTTGGTACCATTTATCAGAGATTGCTTTCATGTGTTTTCAATGTCTTCTAGTCTTCTCAAATGTGCTCACATTTAAGTTTCAAAGTATTTGTTAATAGCATCACTACCATCATTCATACTTTGAAGATGAGACTTGGTTTCTTAAGCACAAGCAAGGATTTAAGTTCACTTGCAGAGCTTTTCCTCCATTATTTATCTTTTTCTTTCACTTTAAGATGAAATACCATGTATGTCTCTTGGCTGATACCTTCACCACATATATGCTTACAGTTGGACTAGTTTTTTTTTTAAGTCCAAAGATAGTAAGACCCTATAACTTCCTGGGCAAATTACTTTATACTCGTGATAATAGTAATTAATTGTTTGTACTGATAAGAATGGAGAAATAAAATTAAGTGGATCATGTGAGCTTTATCCTTGGCTGAATTATTTAAGGGATTTCATCAACTAGAGTCTGTGCAGCCATCTGAAGAGCAAAGTCTTCCCCAGCCAATCATCTTACTTTCTAAGAGGTAACTGACCTTGAGGCAAGTCACCTGCCACATGGTGAGGACACCCAAGCCACCCTACTGGTAAATTCTCATTGTGAGGAACTGAGACCCCAAGCCCCCACCACCTCAGGGCTGGATGTGAATCTTCCCAGATCACCAAGGCCTTTGTATAATGTAATGTAAAGCTTCATAATTCATGAGGAATTCATGAGGATTCATGAGGATTCATGAGGAATCGCAAATTAGAACCTCTCCCCTGCCAAATAATACTCTTGGTTCTCAACCTATAGAAAATTCTTATTGTTCTGTTCAGCCCCTCCATTTTGAAGTAATTTGTAAAGCAAAAATAGATAGCTAAACCAAAGGACAATCTGGAAATATTTATTGTATACTTAGTAGTTCTCAGCATTTGGGGAATACCAATTCTATATTTTTAGAGTTGACAAGTAGAATAAAATTCACAATAAATCTAAGATCCAGGCTGTGAAATTCTTTCAGGTTACAATTCAAAAAAAGTAATTTTGTATTAAAATAATTAAACATGCCTTCTTACAGGATGAATCTACTCTATATAAATTTCAGTCTTGCAAGTTCTACCATGTGACAAATAGTATTGACACAAGGATCTGATTGCGTACCCTCCCCTGGCCTCTGTTAGCCAACCTCAGAACTAGCACTTCAGTCAGAACTAGCATTTCAGTCAGAACTGGAATGTCCAGCTGCAGGTGATATAGTTGAAAGAGGACTGTCAGCAAATCATAGGGCATTGATTGTTCAATCTGAAGAGAGTCACCAAAAGTCCAGTATATTCTTAGTGGGGGATAGTATAATTTGTGGAAGAGATAGATGTAAATAAAAACATAGTTAAACAGCAGATGAACCATTTGTAAATATAAACAAGATATTGAGTAAAAATGAATTGCATATAATAAAGTCAAGGAGACCTTGTTGCAACACATTTGTGGTATAACACTTCAAGATATCATAATAAAAGATATTAATAATAACACTTAGTATCTGTAGAGTACTTTATGTGTTGAGCTACAGACTGTATTCGCATTGTCAGAATTAATTCTCAGCATTGTATCTTAAACATGTTCCTGGTATGAAATTACTGTCAGTGGATTACAAATATCCCATGATAGTTCTTCTAGAAAGGGACCAAAGAAACTCTTCTGACCACATATCCCTAGTTCCTGCTTTTAAACCAGCTTTCTAGAAAATTATCTAGGAATTCTTATTCCAATAATCATTCCAATAATTTTAATAAATTCTTCATGGATGGGAGCATATTTCACCAACAGCTTTATCCTTACCTCTTTTCTGGAGGTTATTTAGTTGAGTCATTAATGTCTCTTAATGACTAAATTCACAAACATATCACTGACATTTGAAATACTCTTTCTCTGTAACCTTGACTGCAACTGCCATACTTTCCAGCTTCTCAATACTGGAGAATCCCCAGTCTCAGTCCTTAGTGTGTTCCCTTCTCTATACAACTGCCCAGTCACTAATTTCATACTGTCTCCCAGCTGTAAACACTTTTCAGAGCCCAAATAGTCTCAAATTTCTACCTGCAGAGCAGACATCAACTGTGAACTCTGGACACTTAGGTCCAGCCCTAATTGGATGTTTTTTTCCCTAAATGTCTAGCCAGCCTCTTAATCTCAATGTATTCAATACTGGATTACTGATTACCACAGTTGCTCATTGCAATTGATAGCAACTGACTCCCCTTTGCTTCATTTGGTGCTTAGTATACAATAGACACTCATTAGGGAACTTCATGCTGGGTACAGTGGCTTATGCCTATAATCCCAGCTACTGGGAATTTGGTGATCAGGAGGCTCTCAGTTTGAAGCTAAGCAAGACCCCCATCTCAGCCAATAAGATGGGCATGGTAACTCGAACCTAGGATCCCAACTATATGAGAGGCCATAGATTGGTGTATCTTGGTTTGAGGACAGCAACAAAACTTGGAGGTCCTCCTTGAAAAATAAGTAAATCCAAAAACAGGACTGGGGCATGACTCAAGTGACAGAGTACCTACCAAGTAAGAAAAACCCTAGAAACACCAAAAAAGAAAAAAAAATTCATTCTCCCCATGGTTTTTTCGGTTAGTAGTAGATGAATTAGTAGCAGCATTTTAGAATTGAAGAATTGATTAGTCAGCTAATGATGTGTTTGGTTGTTCACTTGGGTTGGTAGTCTGCTGCAGAGCTGCCTATGTCCTGGCTCCACAGCCCTTATTCTATAATTTTTGCATGGCCTTATTTATTCATTATTTGTTTACTCAATCGTAGGGCTTGAACTCAGGGCCTGGGCACTGTCCCTGAGCTTTTTCACTCAAGGCTAGTGCTCTACCATTTTGAGCCACAGTGTCACTTCTGGTGTTCTGGTGGTTCATTGGAGATAAGAGTTTTACAGAGTTTCCTGCCTGGGGCTGGCTTCTAACCATGTTCCTCAGATCTCAGCCTCCTGAGTAGCTAGGATTACAGGCATGAGCCATTTGTGCCTGGCTTCTTGCATGACTTTGAAGACAAACACCCCTCCAGTTGGTAAAGATACTTGAGATGAGATAAGAGCTGAGCCCAAATAAGGATTTGCCCACTTAACTTTCTGTGTGTCGAATGCAATTTTCTTAACATCTATACTTTAAATTTTAATTATGAGATTCATAATAATAAAGCCTACTGCTTTGGACTGGTGTGAAGATCAAACTACCTAGTGAATATAAATCAGTCCAGGATCTTATCAAGTTGCCTCAACCCAAACTCCATTGGTTTTGAACAATTAAGTTTGTATAGAAAGGAGCTTCGGGGTCAGCTGATAAGGATGCTTGGGGAAATAATGTAGATCAAAAGTCATGCATGTCTGAGTAAAGTGATACAAATAAACAGGTCTGCTTATATACCAAGTGGGTAAATAACTAAATAAAGAAGATTGAACTGGGTGCCAGTGGCTCACACCTGTAAATCCTAGCTACTCAGGAGGCTGAGATCTGAGGATCATGGTTCAAAGCCAGCCCAGGCAGGAAAGTCCATGAGACTCTTATCTCCAATAAACCACTAGAAAACCGGAAGTGGCGCTGTGGCTCAAGCAGTAGAGTGCTCGCCTCGAGCTGAAGAGCTGAGGGATAGTGCCCAAGCCCAGAGTTCAAGCCCCAGGACCGACAAAAACAAAAGAAGAAGAAGTAGGTTGAAATCTGTGGAAAAGTAACATTTTATTCTCTCTGTCTCTGCCTCTGTCTTTGTCTCTTTTTGTATCTGTCTTTGTGTCTGTCTCACTCTGTTTCTGTCTCTCTGTCTCTCTTCATCTATCTTTCTGTCTTTGTCTATCTGTCTGTCTGTCTCTCTCCTCTGTGCTAGTTCTGGAGGTTGAACACAGAGCCTGGGCACTGTCCCTAAGCTTCTTCTACCTAAGGCTAGCACTCCCCACTTGAGTCACAGCTCCACTCCTGACTTTTGTTGGTAGATTATGGAGATAGGAGTCTCATGGACTTTCCTGCCAGGGCTGGCTTCAAACTGTGATCCTCCGATCTTAGCCTCCTGAGAAGCTAGGATTACAGATGTGACCACTAGTGCCCAGCTTGATTTTCTTTCTCATGTGACATTTCCTTCCTACCCATTATGGTTGAGGACTGAGTTTTCATTTGGGTACCCATTGCTATTGTGGTGTAGCTGCTGCTGAGATTCGCGTCAGGGCTGAGTGAGTTATGTGCCTTCAAGTTATTCCTGTGATGGCTACTCAGCTTTGCTTCCCTATCAACATTTTATCAGTGATGTCATTCCACCAAGAACCATGTACTTGTGATATTATCATCCTTATTTCTCATTGTTTCCAGGTAGCCCTGGGAGATCTTGTCAAACACATTGTTGAAATTCTTGACTTAGAATTTCCATGGCCAGTCTCTTGATTGTGAGCTCAGTGTCTACTCATCTCATTGTAATATTTCCTTCCTGCCTTCCTCAAGGCCATTCACATAGATGTTAAACCAGGAAGTGAGATCACATCTCTCATAAACATCCTGAATTACTGTTTTAACAAGGAAAACAGCAAAAATTCCATATGCATCTAGAAAAGTCCTCCTTGGTTTCTCTAACTTCTTAACTGACGGGATAATTACAGACTTGGAAACTATATCCCTTTCCAGGCTGGTAGTGACAGCCACCAGCCACCAGCCAAACATACCAGGCCACATCCTGTCTCGCCCAACAGGTGGTTTTGCCTATTTTTGTCATGTGACTTGCTGAAGATCACCAAGTCACTGCACAGCCTAATTTCAAGCCTTTGTCTCCAATCATACTGCACAGGTGTGTACCATAAGACCCCTGTAGTCAGTGAATTCCAATCTAGCAAACTGAGTATGGGCTCCTCACTTGGTGCCACCGCCGCCTCTCACTTCCTGGCCAATCTTCCTGTGTATTTACACGACAGAGCAAAATTTATTTCAATCAAATGAGGTCTGAGGATTGAATTTGAAGCCAGGCCAGGCAGACAAATCTGAGAGACTCTGATAACTCCAATTAACCACAAAAAGCTGGAAAAGGAGATGTGGCTCATGTGATAGGGTGCTAGCCTTGAGTGAAAAGTCAAGCATGTGCACAAGACCCTAAGTTTAAGCTCCAGGACTGGCATAAGAAAACAGAAGGAAAGAAGAGAGGAAGGGAGGAAGGGAGGAAGGAAGGAAGGAAGGAAGGAAGGAAGGAAGGAAGGAAGGAAGGAAGGAAGGAAGGAAGGAAGATGAGAGGAAGGAAGGGAGGCAAGCAAAGTAACAGATATTTATGTATGTGCATAGGAAAAGGAATGACTGGAAGTCTGGCCTTGCAAACATAGTAGTCTGTGCAGACTACACAAAACATAGCAGGAGAACTCAAAACACAGAAGACAGCACTCTACCTGGAGGAGTCTTCTACAGTTGACCTAGATCACTGTACCAGAGACTAAGGCACTTTATAAAACCAATGTTATATAAAGAGTCATTTCCAATATTGCTTGTTACTCATAGGATAAAAAGGACTCAAAATGTCTAGGATTCTCCCAGTTGATCCTAAAATCTCTTTCACTGATGAATTCAGTGGCGCATTTGGTTGCTGTATGTCCTAACTGGCATTAGCCAGGCAATACTAAGCAAATAGCCCTAATTTCCTAGTAAGGGGAAACCTTGCCATGCATGTGAAGTGGCCAGCACTGGCCAGATGCTCGGGGAATGCAGTACCAAAGACCATCACATCTTTATAATGTTTGAAACTGACCCATTTGTTCACTTACACCTACAAGCTCATGCCATTTGCTATACTATAATAAACCTGTGAACATGTAATGAATAAGGTCATAAGCATACTGAAGGAATAAAATGCACAGCATCAGTAGGATGCAATTCTTCATGGGTTGTGGGTTTTCAGAGCAATCTGGAAGTTTAATGTGATGAGCATTGTCAAAGTGTTGTTTTTTTCTTTTCTGTAGGTCATAGGGCTTGAACTCTGGGTCTGGGTGCTGACCCTCGGGTCTTCAGCTCTTCAGCACTCTACCACTTAAATCACAGTATCACTTCTGGCTTTTTCTGCTTATGTGGTGCTTGGGAATTGAACCCAGGGCCTCATGCATGCAAGGCAAGCACTCTACCACTGAACCACCTTCTCAGCCCTGTCAAAGTGCTTTTTAAAGGGAAGAAACCCTGCCAATGTAAGAGCATGGCAGTGGTGGCAATAGCACATTCTCCTTATTCCTGTGTCCTTGATAACCCTTTTAACATTTCTGAATCCTTTACTCCATGATTTTTGTATTTCTAACCTTTCCTTGCTATCACAGATCAGATTCTGGTCCAGAAATGAGGACAAAAGAAGCAGAGATGCCAAGAAAGGAAGCCAATGATTACTGAGGAACTCAGGAAATGTAGGAAGAAGTGAAGGAGAGGAACGAAATGAGCTCCCCCAGTATAACTGGGGGGCAGACACTTCTCCACATAACACTTTTGTTAGTTTTATTTTTCAGTTGCTACAGTATAACATCAAACTTGGATACATTAGTGGACTCTCACCCAGTGTTTGACATATGAGCACATTATGTAATGTTAACTTCAGAGTCAACATATTTATCTCCTCAGGATGGTATAGGAGAAACACTAGGTCTCCTTGGCACAGGCCAAAATTTTCTTAAAAGAGACCCAGAAACACAACAAATCAAAGAAAGGTTGGACAAATGGGATTGCATGAAATTGCAGAG